>NW_016908335.1:2102936-2150177 GCF_001483705.2 Eufriesea mexicana | reverse complement strand
ACGACGCGGTATTTAAATAAAAATTTCGTTCGTATCAAGATTAAGATCGCGCCGGGGAATGAGGCGAGACGTGAAATCCGATCGAGGCGATCGACGTCGCGACGGTTCGCGATACTGCGCGACGTCCTCTCCTCGGGCATGGAAGAGATTCGATTAGCAGAGTCGATCGATCTGCCGGAAGAATAGCGTGCTACCGTCTATAACGTGCAACTTCAACTCTCGGACGAATATTAGACAGCGTCCAGTTTGTAATTTATAGAGGGAACCAAGTAGCGAAATTCAACAAAATATTTCGAACACCTCGACAGTATGACGGTTGTCTAATGACGAGACTGTCTTTCACTAGGATTGACTGTCACCAGTTAACGAAATATCGTTGCTTTTACGTATGAAAAATATGGGCAAATAAATGGATAATTAAATTTATGTATAGACATAATATATTCGTATAATTGCGTATACGTAGTACACGTATAATACGTATATAATATATGTACATACACAGATTCTTCAATTCGTTTCGAAATACGTGAACTTATTATAAATAAAAAAAATATGAGTATATGATAAAAAATTACCCCGATTTTGAAATCTCCTCGTTATTTCACCGACGTAAAATACCCAAGAACAATTTTTTTATATTATAAATCCATTGCGAAACATGATACTGTACAGACTTAAACGGAAACACTGAGTACACGATGTAAGTACAATATATACATATATATGTTATTACGTGTACGTAATATTTACTGTAGTATATGAGGAACGTAGCGTGAAATGTATAATAGTGAATGTATTATATGTGATACGTGACATTTGTAACACACGCGTGTACGCGCGCACAACACGTATAAAGGTACACCATTGAAATTCACGCGGCGCAGCCATTGCGTCAACGGCCGTCAATGTGTTAAACATTTCGATCATCGGGATGAACAAGTGAAACGAACCCATCTATGCAAATAAAAGGCAAATTATCCGATTCGTTTTCGAATAGTTCGTTTTCGATCAAAGAATTCCTGATTGCAACGGCTCGCACACTTTAATAGGGCCCCCCAGGGTGACCGGCAACGATTCGGTGGCGAACGCACTGCAATGGCGAATTATCGCCACAATTGATAACAATTTGTTTCCCCGTGTCCTCCATACTGGCGCAGGGACCGGGGCCAGTGAACCAGCTCTGCGCGATGACGTTGAACCGACGCCGCAGCGAGCCAATTTTCCGTCGGCAAAATTTTATTTTCCCGATTGTCCGAGTCGCCACCGAACGCTAAGGAAGACCTATTTTTCCTTTCGAAGACGATTCGAGCGCGCGATCGTTGCGCGTCGTACACCACTCGCGGATCGATACGGAGTTAATCACGTTACGGCATATAATTTTATTACGGATAAAACCGACGCGAATTCGCCGGCTGGATTCTTCCGGATCGCTCATCGGATTTGCGAGCGCGGTCAATCTACGAGGACGCGGGCCTCGGAACGGAAACGGGCCTCTTATCGGCTTCCTCGAGGCGCTGATATTTGCGTTTTAATTTCATTCCGTTGCGCTAGTCGCTGAAACCGAACGGTCGTTATTAGCAGCGAAGACGCACCATCGCGAACACGCGATTAGAAATAATTTTTTTTAATTGAACTGGATTCGTGGGCGTCGTTACATATGAACCGGAAGCAGGGACAATGGTCAAACGTTGCTACGATGTATAATCGGCCTGAAAAATGTTTACACGTTTCTGTTTCCGTTTCGGCATTGAATATGTTTAATCTAGTATCGACTTGACCTTTTGCACTTGAAGGTTTTTTTCGCTACAAACAAACAGCACGTCAGAGCTTTCTTCTGTAAACACTCGTTTTATGGTAATGCAAAGAGAAATTAATGAACATACAAAAGTGTTTAATTAAAATAATAATGAGGGGAATAATAGCCTTGCGCGGTGGTGAATATCGTAACCGGTTATGTGATGTGAAATAATAAAAATAATTTCACATCGGGTTACATGTAAATAAAAGGTTAGCTATAAGAAGTCGGTATAAAGGAGACGAAACGTATGTTTTTAGGAAGGCTATACTTCTTTATGGCTATTATGTCCGATAAGAAAAATGGCAGCGACGCGAACGAATCGGAAAGTCCACTGCGTGAAGAACGACACGCTACGAAACGCTACAGCGGGCCCATTGGTACCCAACGGACCTAATATCGTGTACCCAACTGATTACGGATACGGTACATATGCAGGAGCCTACGCATGTCGTCGCTAGTGTAGGACAGTCGCGGAAGCGGTGACCCTGCTTGACCGACTCGACCGCGATCTCGAAGTCGGTCGTGTGCACTTCACGTACCATTTATCTGTTCTTTTATAACTGGTCACGATAAGTTACCTCTGCCTACGAACGTGGCTCGATACAGGGACATAGATAGTCCGCTTAATTCCACCAAACGCGGTGTATCTTTCCGTTTTGGAGTCGTTTCACGATTCACGGTTCGAATTCACGAAACGTTCGTTTGTACGATGCAGGTCGAGTGAAAAGGGCGCCCAGAAAACACGTTCGAACCGTCAGTCATCGCTGCAGTTCAGTCACGAATAACTATGCCTCGTTTTCGAACTATGTTTTCCGTTTGGTTATTCTACTTACGAAGTATTATCAATATGTGGGTACAAAAGCGAAGTATCCATTGTTACTATGTTCAGGTTAAACAGAGTAACAACGGGCAAATGTTGCGTTAGCAGAATGTCAATGGCTGACTGGGTTTTCTACGATATCGATGTTTCTAACCTCTTTCGTAGACAAATAACATGATCTTGGGGTAAAGCAAGGGGTACTGGGAAGTTGTCGATCGAGACGAACCGCTCGAGAAGAAAGCGAACTAAATACAATCAGCGAGTAAGACGGTAAAGTTAGGTTACCAGTCGGTCGCGAAGGGACCGAAGGAAAACTGAGGTCAAAGGGCGATAGGATTTCGTGGGGTCGAGTAGTGCGCGCGAGGAGAATGATAAATGCGTAGATGACGACACCTGGTGGCCTCGTGACAAAAACCGGCATTCTGGGAACCGAGAACAGCCGGAGTATTATTTAAACGAGGTTATCCTTACGATCGGATGTTCCTTCTTACTACGCTTAAATTTGAAATTATAAATAAAATTTTTCAATGTATCTAACTTGCCAAGAAAGTTACTGGCCATCCTGAAAACTGGAACTGCACAAAAACGAAATTTCCCGAGATGGCACATGGCGTAGCTGTCTTGAATGATGAACGAACACGGTATACGAACAGTCGGATGCGTTATGTATGCGCTAGCTACAAAGCATGTGTGCATGCACACGTGCACTCCACGAGAGGCGCGCCCATGGCATCGATTATCGATTCGGATGTAAATAGACCCGAATGATAAATTTATCGGTGGCAGAGAGTACGAGCATGCCGCCTTGCCTCTAACCGGCTCTCCATCTCCTAATTTCCACCGAATTGCTTTACCATTTCATCGAGCGGAGGAGCTTTCGACGACGATCAATCGAAATGTTCTTTACGTAAACGGTCGTCGTTTTAAAAACGCACGATCGATCGAATGTGACCGTTACGCGTTGATACTTTCCCCGATGCAATACGCGAACATTATCTGTTTCGTGCGACTCTTTCTTCATGGTGTGCCTTGAATCTTTTTATAAAGTAATCGATACTACACTAAATCACCACGAATGTATCGCTAACCAAACTGAGGTCCTTGAAGGGGACTATAGCGAACGCGCTCTGTGCAATTTTCCAGACAAAAATAAAATACAGTCGTATCGAATGTGTTTTTCATGACACATTCCACTAATTATACGTGTTCCTTTTTCAAGTTTAGAAAGATAAATATCGTTTAACAGTTATATTTGAACGATATAATTATTTGCACGAATACTATGGAAAGAGTCACCGACACAACGAGGTGTCACTGAAAATATCGTTTAATGGCGACGCACTTAATAGCTACGTCGTATGTCGTAAAACCGTATCGAACGCCATCTAGCCACGCAAACTTTTATAGCTCCGAAGGTAACAGGTCGAAGAAACACAAATTTTAATTACGTATCAAACAGAAATTTATTTTATCGACTGAAGCACTGCTTTACCTCCAGTTGAATATCTCTACTTTATCGGTCGTCAGTAATTTACATTTTTCCAAAACGAATCCTTCAATAAGTTTTATAAATCGATTAAGAAGCTACGTTTACACGTTCCTATAAATAATTTATCACTTTGTTCATTGCACAGCGTAAGAAGAAAATAACAGTGAACAAATCAAGGTAACCAACTCGAAATGCAAAGTAATACACGAGAAGTCGGAAAGAAGTGCGTTTCTCAATTCACGATTCAACCGATTTGCTTTCTAAAGAATGTCATTTCAAGAATGTATCGACACTTTTTATCGGGCACGGTGCACACGTGAAAGTGCAGGAAAGCACAGGTGAAGCATGCACACGGGGGAGTTCCGCTTTTAGCAATCGTAAAGCGCAGGTGCATACGGTTGCACAATGAACAATGCTCTCTCGCACGAGTGGCGTTCCCGTAACGGTCGAGCGTGGCCGAAACACACTGCGAAATCTTTCGTCGACGTGAGCGCAGAAAAAACGTCGAGAGTAACGCCGAATGCGGTGACATCTACGTCACACAGGATACAGGATCAGCAAAAACGAGTCTCGGCTCGGTGCAGTCTGATGCATATTTAGTGTTACGGCCTGGTGAACCCATTGCTAATTGCGGTGCGTTGACGGCTAGAATGCGGTGTACGTTAAACTGCGTAAAACAATCTCGGGACATTTGAATATTTGCTCGTACGTTCGGTCGGATACGAATACGAGATGGCGCTGCGGTCGGTCCGAGTTTTCGTTTCGTTGAGAAGAGGAATATTTCCAGGGGCTAGTGGAGGGTTGCAGGAAGGGAAAAAGGGAATAAAAATACGAGCCAGGGACACGGGACGGGCAACGTTATTTCCCATGAAGCCAACGAAGCGCAGACGGGGAACTGATCGCGCGTGCAAAGTTTAAATTTCGTGAATTCGATAGCTCGATCGGGCATCGAGAACGCGTGCATCGATGGTCACGTGAACCATATGGTTCACGTGCCCCCAGCATGGAAATAATGGGTCACGATTACACAAAGAAGACCCTGTCGGGGGATGGACGTGTTTTTAGCCAGTTCAGCGTGTTTCGCGACGCTCCGCTTGTCACGCATTTTATCCAGCTATTTTCCATTCGCTTCGCGGAATGAATTAACCTCGATCGTGAAAATCGATACGACGATTTGTCGATACGAGGAAAAATGGCGGTTTATAAATGGAGGATATTAACGACCAACTATTATAGCAATAATCATTTGGAAATAGATAGTATTAATTTTATATCGTTACAATGTTGTAATTTAAATTTTCAAAATTAACATAGGTTTAAAAATTTGTTGATATTTAGATAATATTTTATTTTATGGTTATTATACATTTTATGCGTAATAATTTTATTAAATTTTGGTAGGAATAATAAATGTTTGGGTTATGAATTTTTAAGGGAATTAAATTATGTTTGAAATGAGGCATATAAAATTGGGAATTTTTGTCTTTATGGTTATTGAAAACGTACCCCTATTTTTGACAGTATTAATTTCAACTCTTATTCGGAAAGAAACGTAATTATATATACCTATGGCAGGACCTCGATTATTCAATTATCTGACCCCCATTATCCAAATTCCCTATTATTCGAACACGTTTTGCATATGAATAGTTTAATGCAACGTAGTTTCGTACACACGACACGATTTATTATAGAAGCTAACGTGGAATGGCGTTACATTTATTTCGAATAATTAATTTGATGATTTAACACCTGAGAAAATTTATGACCTGAATCTTTAACCGAGTCACGTTTCAAACTTATTATTCTATTATCATTATCATTGTTTTATTTATGTTAATAATAATTTCCTTATTGCTTAACACTCATGTCCCACACGTAATTATTATTTATATACACTATATTCGAGTCCACGTTTCACTATTTACATAAATAAATAACATTTCTTTTCCTTTTTAATTTATTTAAAAATTCCTTCATACGAATTCTCATAGCGTCCAATAATTTCAAAACGATGCTTGCTGTATTTTATTCGTTTTCATCGACCAATTTTAATTCTCGTTGCCTACATTCACTCTACGTATCCCTAGTAAAGAATAAAAAACTAAAAAACATGGAAAAAGCGTGGACATCCGAAACCTTTTCGCTGACAGGAAAGACACGTGCCCATCGATGGTGCCATAATCCGGAAGCGAGTGCCAACGGAAACGTCTTCAAGGGATTCCCTCTGTCATTTCCTACCGGACATGCTTGAAAATTTACGCGCGAAATCGTTGCACAGGTGCGAGGAATTGTAGAGCAATCGGTCTAACATGCTCGGTGCGTAAGACGAACACGTAATCCTGAGTAGCTTTCACACGAGCTCGCGAGGGTGAAGTTCTGCAAGGGTGGTTTCTTCACGGGACATAAAATTCGCGCGCGAATTCGCGGGCACGCAGCTGTCGCGTGTGAACCAGTCTGCAGTTTCGCTCGATTTCTTCTCACTCCCGCATTTTTTACACTCTTATGCTAATTTGCCGCGTTCCGGACGGAGCCCGGGGAAATTTGCTTAATATTCGAGTAATTGCCAGGGGTGAAAATGTAAAAGCTTCGTTCTCATGACGCGCTGAGTTTCGAGTCTAATTAATACATAGACACGTGTGAGATAGCTCTTTCTCTTCTAAATTATTTTTATTTTCTTATATTTAATCGACACCTTCCTTATGGCACCCTTAGAAGTTCGTGCGTCTTCCATGTTGGAGTAACTATTAACCCTTTGCACTCGAGAGGGGTGCTTCAGTCACCATTTTATAAAATTTGGAAGATCGATATTAATTAATATATTAAATTTAATGTAATGTAACGGTGTGCGAGGTATCGAAATCAAATAATTCTACAATTCTATTATTAGACAATCCTTTATTTACTGCTCAAAAAAGTATCGACAGTTTTTTAGTAGAGAATCTTTGAATTTCTACTCTTCCCTAGCCAAAAAATCGTCGAGTGCAAAGAGTTAATAAATTGATATATAGATGCGTGTGAGATGGCTCTTTCTCTCTAAAATTATTTTTATGTCCTCAAATTTAATCGAACTTTCCCTTATGGTATCCTTGGAAGTTCGAACGTTCTCCATGTGTGGGTTACTATTAATAAATTACTGTATAGATAGGTGTGAGATGTCTCTTTCGCTCTAAAATTATTTTTGTTCGCTTAAATTTTATCCACACTTTCCTCATGGCACCCTTAGAAGTTCGAGTGTTTTCCATGTATGAGTAACGATTAATAAATTAATTCATAGACGCATGTGTTTAGACAATAGCACGTCTTTCTTCTCGAGTCACACAGTACACGCTCTTTTTCGTTTTATTAACTTTCACCCCAAGTAGAATTCTCCCTAAATGAGAACCATTTTGCAAGAAATCGTGTTACAAGCAAAATCTAGCAATTTTTGCACATGTGTCATCGAACTACTGTATTTCCAGAAGATCGTTCATCTTTCTTCTCGACTCACCCAGTACACGTTCTCTTCCTTTTATTAGCTTCCACCCCAAGTAGAACTTCTCTTAAACGAGAACCATTTTGCAAGGAATCGTGTTCCAAAAAATTTCTGACGATTTTTACACAAGTGTCATCGAATTTCCATATTTCCAGAAGATCGCCTCATCCTTCTTCTGGGGTCACCCAGTACACGCTCTTCTTCGTATTATTAGCTTCCACCCCAAGTAGAACACCCTCTAAATGGAATTCAATTTGCAAGGAATCGTGTTCCAAAAAATTTCTGACGATTTTTACACAAGTGTCATCGAATTTCCATATTTCCAGAAGATCGCCTCATCCTTCTTCTGGGGTCACCCAGTACACGCTCTTCTTCGTATTATTAGCTTCCACCCCAAGTAGAACTTCTCTTAAACGAGAACCATTTTGTAAGAAATCGTGTTCCAAGAAATTTCTGACAATTTTTACACATGCGTCATCTAACTTCCATGTTTCCAGAAGATCGCCTCATCCTTCTTCTCGAGTCACCCGGTACACGCTCTTTTTCGTTTTATTAGCTTCCACCCCAAGTAGAACACCCCCTAAATGGAATTCAATTTGCAAGGAATCGTGTTCCAAAAAATTTACGACGATTTTTACACAAGTGTCATCGAATTTCCATGTTTTCAGAAGATCGCCTCATCCTTCTTCTCGAGTCACCCAGTACACGCTCTTCTTCGTATTATTAGCTTCCACCCCAAGTAGAACTTCTCTTAAACGAGAACCATTTTGTAAGAAATCGTGTTCCAAGAAATTTCTGACAATTTTTACACATGCGTCATCTAACTTCCATGTTTCCAGAAGATCGCCTCATCCTTCTTCTCGAGTCACCCGGTACACGCTCTTTTTCGTTTTATTAGCTTCCACCCCAAGTAGAACACCCCCTAAATGGAATTCAATTTGCAAGGAATCGTGTTCCAAAATATTTACGACGATTTTTACACAAGTGTCATCGAATTTCCATGTTTCCAGAAGATCGTCTCATCCTTCTTCTCGAGTCACCCAGTACACGCTCTTTTTCGTTTTATTAGCTTCCACCCCAAGTAGAACACCCCCTAAATGGAATTCAATTTGCAAGGAATCGTGTTCCAAAAAATTTACTTGATGGTTCGGGGCGCACAAAGGACGAACGCGGACCGATACGAATTCATTGTGCAGCGGGGAAGAAAAATGGCGGGTATAATGTAATAGCGTTATCTGATGCGGCTTTCGTTCCGCTAAATTTCAACGAGCCCGCCGCGCCGGCAACCCGCGTCGGGGATCCGCGCGCGGTAATACGCGGCGTAAAGCGTTATTACGAATTTGCATATCCGAGATACGCGGGCTGCTTCCCTCCTGCAACAAACTCCTCTCCGTGCGGACCTCTGCGCGTTAATTTAACTTCCTCTCGCATCGCCGTGCGCGGTCAGCACGCGTGCACGTATATGCACGCGCGAGTGTGCCCGGCGCGAGTTAAACGTATCGCGACTCGGAGCAATCGTCGCGATTAAGCGATACCTTCCACGATCCTCTTCCTCCTGAACCAGGGACCCCTGCACCCGTTCCTCGAGTTTCCGTTACGTCCCTACCGTTCTTCCGCTTTGCACAGGTAAAATCTCACTCTGAACAGAATTGAATTAAACCAATGACAAATTCTCAATTGCAAATATCTTAAAAATTATTAGTCGAGTAGTCACATGTATAATTATATACCTTCACCATTAAGGGAATTAAATTTCATATTTTTTATTCAAATAACAAATCGAGTGTGCATACAGCTATGTGCATATTTACCAATTTCCTCGAATCGGAAAGATCAAAGTTTAAGTACGTGAGAGGGGGTTTCGAGCTGAGATTAGTGTAGATAAACGGCATCGTCGGTTATCTGACGATTCTTGCCTGCTCGAGCCACGCGTAATTAAAAATTATATCTAACGCAATAACAATTATTCGATAATTAATTTAACCGTTAATTTAACAAGTACTTATTCGCTAAATTTTATTCGACTCCTTTTATCCTCGTATTTCCTCCCTACCCTCGATGCGCCATTTTTAATTTCGCGTCTATTCATTCGATTCTTCTTCCCTTTTCATATATGTAGGATACCAAAAGAAATCGCGAATCGGCTATTGCCAACAAAAACAAATTGTAAACCGATCGATATCTTCTAGAAGCAAATCGAAAAGTTATTCTATATAACAAAATTAAGTTGCGTGACTCCTCTACGGGGAGGTGAAGCGTAGGTTAAGGAAAGCATAAAAGCGTGGTCCTTGACAAGCAAAACAGAGTCCTTAGAAATCGGTTGTGACCAGCACAAGCGTGAGTCGCTTGGTGTTGGAAAGAGAGTTTTAAAAGAGTGCGTCTTTGTGTGTTTTCGTTATCTTGGTGTTCTTTCCCTAAGTTAAATCAGTTTACGAGTTTTGAGTTTGCGTTATCGTGTTCTTGTTCTTTCGTGAATTTTCGGTGTCTCAAGACCAGTTTCGCCATCCTACTTATATGTATTTCGTAATTCATTTTCTTTTCTACCTCTCTCATATTTCTTTCCTATTTTCTTCGTGCCCTCCATGCCTCTCTTCCCTCCATCTTCGAACGAATCCGCCATTGCTCCGAGCAACTGCAAGGCGAATAAGCTTTCTATATCTAGGTATGCAACCTAACCTAACAAAGAGAAGTCTTTTATCTAGCTTCTCTTATCCACCTGTAATAAAACTAAATAAAACATACTCGCGATTATCAGTTCGCGATCCCAGGGAAGAACCTATTTACGAGGAAACAACTTGACGCATTCTATGCGCTCGATAAGTTCAAGATTTCCTAAGTCGTTTTAAGAATGAATTTCAAAACTTCTGGAAAGTCACTGTCTACCTGAGACACCCTACGAATTCGTTGGGATGTTGGCTCATTGTGAATAATGTTGCGACCGAGGCCAAGTCGAGGCTGGACTGTGGATAGTGACAGTTCAGAGGTGCAAACGTGTCTGTGGTCAGACCTCATGGGATGGTCCATTATTCGTTTCCACCCCATGAGACAGGGACACGAGCTATTAGACCTCTTTGACCCTTGCTTTGCCTTCGAGATACGTATCGAGTTCTTAATTACTTGGATTTAATTAGGGGAAAGTATACATTAAAGTGCCACTTAATTTTAGTTAACAATATGTACGATGAAATTGGATGACAATTTTAGAAATTTTAGAAATTTTGTCCATGTTAGAACGTGTGAAATATAACTATGATTGGTATAGTTTTATTTAGTATATAGTATTAGGTCGTGTGATTAGTATAGTTTGTATTAGCGAGATTTGACAGGATGAATTCCTGACGAGTTAGACTTGTCATCGTAGTGCAAAGGGGTAATTCACCCACTAGACTATTATTCCATTCACGATAAAATTATACGAAAGTGTTACAATTCTATCAAAATTTTGTGCAAGTTAAAATACAATCTTGATTACTGGATAATTGTGACGTCTAATTCACATATTCTACAGGAACTTACAAGTTAGACTAGTTGTAATCCAAGGGGTTGTTAAATCCTCTAACTAATGACATTTTTGAAACCTTTTTCCAATTTCTTCAAAAACTAAACTAGTCAAAGATTAACCCCTTGCACTATAATTTACCTACTACACTTCTATTCCATTCACGATAAAATTCAACAAACGTGTTACAATTCTATCAAAATTTTGTGCAAGTTAAAATACGATCTTCATTATAGGATATTTGTGACGTATAATTCTTGTATTCGACAGGAACTTAGGACCAGTTAGACCAGTTGTAATCCAAGGGGTTGTTAAATCCCCGAACCAATGACGTCTTTGGGACCTTCTACCAATTTCTTCGAAAATTAAACTAGTCAAAGATTAACCCCTTGCACTATAAATTACTCATTACATTTCTATTCCATTCACGATAAAATTCTTCAAAAGTGTTACAATTGCTTCCAATTTTGTGCCTATTAAAACACGTTAAATACAATCCTGAGTCATACGACAAGTGTGACACATAATTATCATATTCGGCAGGAACGTGCGATGTTGCAGTCCAAGGGGTTGTTAACCCTTTGCACTCGACGATTCCTTGGACAAAGAAGGACAGGAGTTGAAAGATTTTCTGTTACAAAGTTGATGATATTTTTCTGAGCAGGAATAAGAAATCGTATGATAATTAACATGTAGAATTATTTCATTTCGATACTTCGCACACCGTTACATTATCTGAAATTTGACATATTTACGAGTATCGAGCTTCGAAATTTGATCAAATGGCGACTGAAGAGCGCCTCTCGAGTGCAAAGGGTTAATCCTAAAAGCAAAATTTGTTGCAATACAGGCAATAATTCACGTCTCTACCTAAAATTTCCATCGGATATCGAATCACTGACGTATACCTTCGTCCCTTTTGTTCCAGCACCTCCGGCATTGTGGGTAACCGCTGGTCTGTGAAAGCTCCGCGGTGGTCCAAGAAAGGGTTGTAAAAGGAAAGCGTCTTGGACAGATGGCCGATCGAGCAATATCGATCGGAGAGATCGATTTGGGGCAATCTCGTGGATGAAATTCGCAGGATACAACTGTAAGAGATCAACGGATAAACGTCCCTATCGCGCTGATACACCGACATCGCTAGATATACTTTGCGTCGCGTGTTTACTCCCTTTCTTTCAGCAACCCTCCCCTCTTTCCGTGTATGAAAGGAACGTTGCATGCCGGTACACCAAACGCATCGAACGGAAAGAGAAACCACCGTTGAACGTTGACACGTGTTTGCGTACCTCAACCCTGATCTCGAAGCACCGGGGGCAATTAGTGACCCGTGGACGTGGTATCGTTGCAGCTTGCGGAAAACACGTGGCCTGCGTTCGAACTGTGAATGACACTTGGAAATGACCGTACCCGAAAGTTAGCCGGGGTACCAGATCCCCCCTAAGGAGGTGGTTTCTCGCCGAATTTCGGAAATTACGGTCAGAGGCACAATGCGAGTGGTTGCCAGGGATCGGTAACGAGATCGTTCTCTTCGTCGGTTCCTATTATTAACGAATGACCTGGGACGTGTCTCTTATTGACGGGCAAACATCCTTGGAAAAGGAACTCTAAAGTTGCTTTACCGAAGGGATCAAAACGAGGTCGTTTAACAAACAGAGAGACTGGCATCTGGATCGTTTCGATGAAAACGGGGTATAAGGAAATTACGCGTGGGAACCACTGCAATTTTGCGACTTTATATTTTCGATAGCTGGAGATTCGTTCCAAAAGATTCGCGTAAAATTTTGAGCTCGATAGCTCTCTTCGAGGCGAAGATTTTCGTACTGGTATAGCGTTCCTCTAACTGGATCAGAAATTAAATTAAAGAATTATATATTTCTATTATAGCAACAGAAACTGGGACTGTTAAAAATTATGTAAATGACGTAAATGATTTATTTCATGAAAATGAAGAGGAGATACCAGAAAATGCATGAGAAGTATCGTCTAGTTCATGATATATAGAAGGAAGATATATTGTTGATAATAAAAATTTAGAAACTGGAACAATAACATTTTTTCATAGCGATAATGATAAAGGAAAAATATATTATGGTCCATATACTTGTCCCACATTTCCACAAGAAATATGAACGTTGATGACACGAACAAAAGGTAAAATTCGCAGCAGTGCTGGAACATTAATTTGTAAATTTCGAAATAGAAAATGATTATCAATTCGGGTAAGAAAATATGTTAAAATCGTATTAGCAAAAAAAGGTAAATATTATGGTTCACAAGATACTAATGTAATTTGTTTATATAATATTAATGTCCAAAAAACTATGCATTTTATTAATAGACTATAAAAAGGTTTTCTTATATTAAAGGAATATGAAACTTTATCTAAAAATGAAATTCTTGAAAAATGAGTTTGAAGCAGAAACTCGTAAGGTAAAAATTAATTTCAATTTACTGGGGACCGATTATGATTAACCATTTTTCATAAAATGTGATATACACATTGTTAGGAAATTGTCACAGAAACACTGAGCCGTTCTAGCACATGAGTCTGTGAATTTCTTGCCAGCGCAAGTGGTTAAATCCTTTTCACTGATCATTATGGATCCTTAAATTCACCCGTGTGGTGGTCATCAAAACGTACTTACTTTAATGCCCCCTTCTATGCTAATATCACACGTCAGAACTGGAGCAAAAATTCCTGGAAAAATAAATTTTAGAAAATAAATTTTCATATCACTGGAGACCAATTGTGATTAAATCCTATTCACAGATCATCATGGATCCTTAGAATTCACCCGTGTGATGGTCTTCAAAACGTACTTACTTTAATGCCCCCTTCTATGCTAATATCACACGTCAGAACTGGAGCAAAAATTCCTGGAAAAATAAATTTTAGAAAATAAATTTTCATATCACTGGAGACCAATTGTGATTAAATCCTATTCACAGATCATCATGGATCCTTAGAATTCACCCGTGTGATGGTCTTCAAAACGTACTTACTTTAATGCCCCCTTCTATGCTAATATCACACGTCAGAACTGGAGCAAAAATTCCTGGAAAAATAAATTTTAGAAAATAAATTTTCATATCACTGGGGACCAATTGTGATTAAATCCTTTTCAGAGATCATTATGAATCCTTAAATTCACCCGTGTGATGGTCTTCAAAACGTACTTGCTTTAACGTCCTCCTCTGTGCTAATATCACACGTCAGAACTGGAGCAAAAATTGCTGGAAAAATAAATTTTAGAAAATAAATTTTCATATCACTGGGGACCAATTGTGATTAAATCCTTTTCAGAGATCATTATGAATCCTTAAATTCACCCGTGTGATGGTCTTCAAAACGTACTTGCTTTAACGTCCTCCTCTGTGCTAATATCACACGTCAGAACTGGAGCAAAAATTGCTGGAAAAATAAATTTTAGAAAATAAATTTTCATATCACTGGGGACCAATTGTGATTAAATCCTTTTCAGAGATCATTATGAATCCTTAAATTCACCCGTGTGATGGTCTTCAAAACGTACTTGCTTTAACGTCCTCCTCTGTGCTAATATCACACGTCAGAACTGGAGCAAAAATTGCTGGAAAAATAAATTTTAGGAAATAAATTTTCATTTCACTGAGGACCAATTGTGATTAAATCCTTTTCAGAGATCATCATGGATCCTCAGAATTCACCCGTGTGATGGTCCTCAAAACGTACTTGTTTTAACGTCCTCCTCTGTGCTGATATCACACGTCAGAACTGGATCAGAAATTCCTGGAAAAATAAATTTTCATTTTACTGGGGACCAATTATGATTGAATCCCTTTCACAGGTCATCATGGACCCTTAAAATTCACCCGTGTGATGGTCCTCAAAACGTACTTGCTTTAACGTCCCCTTCTGTACTGCTATCACACGTCAGAACTGGATCAGAAATTCCTGGAAAAATAAATTAAAAAAGATAAATTTTCATTTCACTGGGGATCAATTATGATTAAATCTCTTTAAATTTAAATTTCTGAAACATTCGTATAACAAATTGTCGTCGTTCCTTAGAATTCTTTACACACTGGACGAGTCATCGACGATCTTCAACCCCCTCGATATCCTCTTATCCCTCGCGACTGGAAATAATAAAACTGTTTTTATTTTGGAAGCAGTGAATCATCGAATGGCGAATTCGATAAGGAGATATTGCAAACGAATGTACTTATCAATCAGACCCCAAATCTGTTCTGTTGCTTATTTAGATTAGCTGTCGATCGCGTCACAATTCATTTATTAATTGCTTTTCAGTCACGTCTCGTACATCTCCGTATCACCGGACGGAATCGATCGTCTTTTGTTGTTCGTTTCTGAAAATAATCGAATCTCGTGGCCACGTGATTAACTCGGTAGAGCTGCGCGGCTCGCTGAGGGAACCGGTGGTCAAGGGAGCAGAGAGGGATGGAGAAAGAGGAGAAAATCAGGCAGAAACCGTGAATTAGGCAGCTGCGTGGAACAATAACTGGTAAAAGAGAGCGAAGGGTTGCGTTCGTTTAATACACGGTTTAATGGGGATTGTCGTGGGCGCGTGCAACCACATCCTGTGCAATTTTTGTCACGCTGGCCACGCTCTTTTTCAATTTCTTTCGCTTCCTACGCCCACGTCGAATACGCGTTAGGGGAGTTCGGCGGATCGCAACCACCCACGAACCACGAAAATCAGAGGGGTGTACACGGACCCTGGGTATTGTGCGTTCACCGTTGCTCGCGATTAACCACTATACCCACGAATCGATAATAAAGGCCCTATCGTGACACGGCAGAAACGAGATACCGTGACGGAGGGCGTTAGCTGCTATCGGTTGCAATCGATATTCCAGGAATGTAACGCGAATATCGCACGAGTCGTCCACGAGGCCAAACGATTACCACGGTTTGGGGAATTTTTGACAAATTTCCGATTGGCGTAGGTAATTCTGCTTTTGAATTTTTCAACGATTTAATGCCAAAGTAGCTGATTGTGAGTTAATTTTTTAACGAGGTAAAGTAAATATCTCCTCCTCTAGAATTTTTAAAAATTTCTGATTGACGTAGGTAACTCTGTTTTTGAATTTTTCTATGATTCTGTGACAAAGTAGCTGAGCCAATTCTCTATCGAGGTTTTTTGACGTAGGTAACTCTGTTTTTGAATTTTTCTATGATTCTGTGACAAAGTAGCTGAGCCAATTCTCTATCGAGGTTTTTTGACGTAGGTAACTCTGTTTTTGAATTTTTCTATGATTCTGTGACAAAGTAGCTGAGCCAATTCTCTATCGAGGTTTTTTGACGTAGGTAACTCTGTTTTTGAATTTTTCTATGATTCTGTGACAAAGTAGCTGAGCCAATTCTCTATCGAGGTTTTTTGACGTAGGTAACTCTGTTTTTGAATTTTTCTATGATTCTGTGACAAAGTAGCTGAGCCAATTCTCTATCGAGGTTTTTTGACGTAGGTAACTCTGTTTTTGAATTTTTCTATGATTCTGTGACAAAGTAGCTGAGCCAATTCTCTATCGAGGTTTTTTGACGTAGGTAACTCTGTTTTTGAATTTTTCTATGATTCTGTGACAAAGTAGCTGAGCCAATTCTCTATCGAGGTTTTTTGACGTAGGTAACTTTATTCTTGAACTTTTCAGTGATTTAATGTCAAAGTAATTGAATTAATTTCTTAATGAGCTAAATCAACTATCTCCGTTTCTAAAATTTTTGAAAAATTTCTCATCGACGTAGGTACCCCTATTTTTAAATTTTTCAATGATTCAGCGCCAAAGTAATTGGATGAATCATTTTATAAACTAAAGTAATTATCATAATCCCTCGAATTTTTAAAAAATCGCTTATCAATCCACTTGCTTCGAGGCTAACTTTTCATACCTAAAACGAATTTCCACTTTTCGTTTCTTGCAGTTAATCGATTTGGCAAATGAGCGATTCGAGTATCATAACGCGTATTATCGCGCATTTCACCGTTGATTACTCGTTGCTTCTTGGTTCAGTTATCAGTTCAGTCCCCTCGGGCTATGTTACCGCGTTATATCTTCCTATTGATTCCTTTGTCTGTAATAATGCATTGCAAGAACCGGTAAATAGCATTCGCAGTTAATATCCACGAAACGATAACAAACTCGAGTCGAGAAACGAGACGGGACGATAATGATTCACATAACGCGAGCCACCTTGAAGAATCGCGGAAACTAAAAAGAAGCATGAAATATACGTTATTCGAGAGGAAAAAGAAAAATATTCCCCACAACGAATTACAAAAATACGTTATCGGTAGAAGTATCGAATGGAGGTATTATCTTGTTCTATCGAGCAGCAAGAGATAACAGCGCGTGTGTTTAGAAGTAGGGATAAGTTGGTTCCTTTATATTGACTACCATATACGTTCCCCATCATTTTCCATCTCTTTTTTATCGTAAAACCAAATTAACTCGTAGGATATTCGAGAAAATCGCGAATAAATTCGACGCAGTGGTGTGCAAGGGTGTTTTGACCGCAAAGAGGGATCATGAATCGATTACTCGTGCAAGTTTTCCTCCTATCTAGCTTGGTCGTTTTCGGTGAGTTCGCGACTCGATAGCGCGATATTGTGCAATTTCCGCGGGATCGTTGCAATTTTCTTTTTTCCTCGGCAAATGTAATCGTCGTGCGAATATTTACGAGTGTGTGCACGGTTTCATTTTGCTTTTCTACCAACAATTCCAGCGCTACCTCCGGGCACCGGTGGTCAGAAGGTTGAAGATGTCAGGGTTGAAGAGCAGAAGCCGGAGAATGATTTTTCGTACGTGCTTCGTGGCAAGCAAAGGCCGTGTATTTTGGCGAATATGACGATTAGAATAAAGGTGCCATATACAAAGGAAAATAAGGTAAGTTCTAGCTGCGAAATATTCGTATCTAGTTTAACTCTACGTACTGTCGTCGAATATGAATCGATGCAGTCAAGTCCCCTATAACGCGATTATTTGCAATCGGGAAATGCGTTCTGTATGAACAGCACTGTGATAAACATAGTAATAAGACGAATCAGAGTAATTTATATCGTGTTATATGGGAACCGTGTTATAAGAAACTCAGAAATAAGATAAATTGAAAGAATTCGAACCGCGTTATATGAAAATCGTGTTGTAAGGAAATTAGAATTAATTGAAATTGGGAAATGCATTCTGTATGAACAGCACTATGATAAACATAGTAACAAGACAAATCAGATTAATTTATATCGTGTTATATAGGAACCGTGCTATAAGAAGCTCAGCAATAACATAAGTTGAAAGAATTTGAACCATGTTATATGGAAATCGTGTTGTAAGAAAATTAGAATTAATTGAAATCAGGAAATGCGTTCTGTATGAACCGTGTTATGATAAACATAGTAATAAAACGAATCAGAGTAATTTATATCGTGTTATATAGGAACCGTGCTATAAGAAGCTCAGCAATAACATAAGTTGAAAGAATTCGAACCGCTTTATATGGAAACCGTGTTGTAGGAAAATCAGAATTAATTGAAATCAGGAAATGCGTTCTGTATGAACCGTGTTATGATAAACATAGTAATAAGACGAATCAGATTAATTTATATCGTGTTATATAGGAACCGTGCTATAAGAAACTCAGAAATAAGATAAATTGAAAGAATTTGAACCATGTTATATGGAAATCGTGTTGTAAGAAAATTAGAATTAATTGAAATCAGGAAATGCGTTCTGTATGAACCGTGTTATGATAAACATAGTAATAAGACGAATCAGATTAATTTATATCGTGCTATAAGAAACTCAGAAATAACATAAATTGAAAGAATTTGAACCATGTTATATGAAAACCAGAATTAATTGTAATCGGGAAATGCGTTCTATGTAAATCACGTTATGACAAACATAGTAATAAGCCATACACACCCCATTATGTAGGAACCGCGCTATAAGGAACTTAGAAACAATATTTATTATTCAGAAATGTTATTAATACTTTTCTAACCCAGAAATAATATTAATTGTTTTCTATCATAAGTCTTCTTATCCATCGATCTCATTCCATATTTCTTCTTATTTATATCTATTTCTGAAACAAATGTTTTATCCTCAAACACTCTTATAAAACCGTTCCAATCTGACCAGAATTCAGACATTCTTGTCACGTGGTTCATACATCGAGTACACCAAAATTACATTGTTTTATTAATTTAACAGGTCGTATAAATTTCTGGATAAATTTTTCAAGCCATTTGAGGCGTCGGAATGTTCTTCTATGAAAAACGCGTTACACGGAGCGTGTGTTATAAAACTGTCCCAATTTTTACACCGTGTTATAGGAGACTCGACTGTATTAATGTAAATCGTTATTAAAATCGTTGAAACTTTTATCACAGACAGAAGACAAGATTTTGGAAGTTGCAAAAGACGCCAGGGTGGAAGGCAATTGTGCGTCCGTAATATCCAACTTGAAATTGAGTTGGAAAGGAGGAACAAAGGATACCGACAAAAACAACACGATTCAGTTAATATTCATTAACGATAACAGCAAATTTTCCATCTTCTCGATCAACCTTACCGTTTATCAGGACAAAGATAATTTTCCTCCGAGCGTAAATACTATTGCAGGTGAAGATATCAGTGTTTCTCCTAGCCCTGACACTTCGTCGCTTTACGTTTGCCTTGTGTTCCAGATAAGGACAGATGGTTGAATGCAATGTCCGACATGGATCTTCGTTTATTCGCCGCGTCCGTGACGAACGGGATTCACAAATGCGATAAGGAAACAAAGGTGAAAGTCGGAGCCACAGAGATCAGTTTCAAAAATGTCTCTTTAATTGCATTCAACACCGACGACGATCTTTCAACGAAGAAAGGTAAATCGTAATTGCATTGCGACATGTCGGTTAGCGACAACACGTGGCGAGATTAGAAAGAAATCAGACTGTGTTTATACAGATTTCACGGAACAACCGTATTCAATATGCCTCTTGTCCCCTTCGAAATATTTTTCGTCCACGTTATTGCATCGATCTGGAAGGTAGGATCTAACGAAGATCCAGACTAGGAAAATATTTCGGTCTGCGATTTTTATTAAATTCGGTGGACCAAGTATCATTACCGCGTCAATTGTGTCTGATAAGGCGAACACTCGGCTGACTGATTACATGATTAAACTCGACTTTGTTTGATAACAAGTAAAGCGTATTAATGGTCTATCTGATCCTTAAGGTCCGTTTTCAAATCGCAAAGTTGCGCCAAATCTCTCATAGCTCGTGTCAGTATGATAAAGGTCCGTTTTCAAATCGCAAAGTTGCGCCAAATCTTTCATAGCTCGTATCAGTATGATTAAGGTCCGTTTTCAAATCGCAGAATTGTACGAAATTTCTCGTACCACGTGTTAGTATCATTAAGGTCCGTTTTCAAATCGCAAAGTTGCACTAAATCTCTCGTAACTCGTGTCAGTATGATTAAGGTCCGTTTTCAAATCGCAGAATTGTACGAAATTTCTCGTACCACGTGTCAGTATCATTAAGGTCCGTTTTCAAATCGCAGAAGAGTACTAAATTTCTCGCAATCCGCGTCAGTGTCATTAAGGTCCGTTTTCAAATCGCAGAACTGTACTAAATTTCTTACAGCACATATCATGATTAAGGTCCGTTTTAAAATCGCAAAGTTGCACCAAATTTCCCGTGACACGCGTTAGTATCATTAAGGACCGTTTTCAAATCGCAAAGTTGCACCAAATCTCTCATAGCTCGTGTCAGTATGATTAAGGTCCGTTTTCAAATCGCAGAATTGTACGAAATTTCTCGTACCACGTGTCAGTATCATTAAGGTCCGTTTTCAAATCGCAGAAGAGTACTAAATTTCTCGTAATCCGCGTCAGTGTCATTAAGGTCCGTTTTCAAATCGCAGAGCTGTACTAAATTTCTTACAGCACGTATCATGATTAAGGTCCGTTTTCAAATCGCAGAGTTGCACCAAATTTCCCGTAGCACGCGTCACGGTAATCAGAGTTCGATGACGCTTGGGATTACGCGAAGGAATAAACGTAGTCTAGCTTCTTTTCGGTCATGCACGCCACGTGTACCCTAATTAACGAAGAGTCGAATATCCGATAATCTATGAACTTACAGGAGAGCAATGTGACGGAAACAAGAACGACGCTAAAACGTTCCCTTATGTCCTGAATAGTACCACCACTAACAGCAGCTGCATGTTGGCAAGAATGACCACTTCGTTTTCAGTGTCGTATAAAACGAAGAATTCGACAGTAGGAACCGAGACACTTCTCTTGACACATTTACAGCTGTTCGTGCGAATTCCAGATCGTCCGATAACTTGACAATTCCAACGAAATCTTGCATTGCTTACGCTTTTGGCAAAATGGAAAGAATCACCAGCTGCGAATGTGTCGCGCGACAATATTTGTGTTTAATTAATCTTAATCGCGAATTGTTGGTTTCAGAACACAATTAAGTCCATGGCAGTGCCAATCACGGCTAATGTCATGGGAAATTGCGAACCAACGGTCTCTTCCATGGAGTTAGTATGGAACGCATCGTCGCAAAGCAAACAGACGTTCGCTCTAGCCCCGGGAAAGAATGCCGTAAAGTTTTACTTCTACAAGGAAAAAGAAAGTACCTACCTTGACATAGTGTACGTTAACATCTACCTGGATGAGAAAAATTTCCCGGATGCTGCGAGTATGTGCACAGATTTTTATATCATCGCTAGAACTATCTATTGCCAAAACTACCCCTAATTAAAGCAGTACCGGAAAAATTGTTGTAATTTCTCAAATGAAATTACAGTGTTTATTAAAATCCGTATAGCAACACAGTTGGATAGCAACGAAATATATAAAGTTTATTATCAATAAAAGATACAAGTATACTTATACAGATATGAAAGAATATGCGTGCTTTGTGAGTTATAATAATGCTCACCGTACTATGTCGTGTTTAAGACTGAGCCTTTCCAGAAAACAGATATATTACCTTATAAACTAAAACCCGAAGCACGGCCCAATAGGGCCCAATAGGGAAGGTCCACGAGATCTGAAAATCACTACTGGCCTGCAACCTGATTACCTGGTACCTGACACCATCGTTGTAAGCCTACGGTTCATTAACAAATTATTAACCCTTTGCACTCGACGACTTTTTCGTTACAGAAAAATAGTAATTCGGAGACTTGCTGTCATAGAGTCGACGATATTTTTAAAATGGTAAATGAGAAATCATATGCAAATTAAGACGTAGAATTATTTTTCTTCGATATTCCACACATCGTTAGGTAATTCTAAATTTCATATGTTAATTAACGTCGATCTTTAGAATTTGATTAAATGGTGATTGAGAGTCACCTCTCAAGCGCAAAGGGTTAACAAATTAAAAAACATTAACAAAAATAAAGGCGCATACTTAATTACGATCGCGTTCGAATGAAAGTCAATACCAATTTCGCCAAAAGAAACTGCATACTCCCCAATTGCAAAGATAAAGGCTCTGAAATGTGTCACTTTTACTCCCTCGACTAGTTGTAGCGACAGTATAATCCTCATTGGCCCACCAATGTCATAAAATTGTTTCGATGCAGACGTAAACGAGAGAATATCACAGCTTGTAAAATTCGACGAACCGTTGGCACCCGCTGAAAATGGACTTTATAATTGCCCGAAGAATGTCACGTTGAAGCTCAACGAGAGAATTAATATGACGATAAACGACGTCATATTAGTCGCGTTCGATGTCCAAAAAGATTTCGCGTCGAAAAGGGGTAAGACGTTGTGATCGCTATAACGATCGCTATGGTGATCGCGAAAGAAATAAAACAAACGAAAGGAGGAGTTAAACGCGTGGAAATTTTTCAGTCGGTGACTGCAGAACTGCTCTCTCCAAGGATAACTTCAGGTACGTCGTGGAAAACCCGGAAGCAGAGGTGCCCTGCACCCTAGCGAACATGTCGATCGACATACGCGTACCTTATCGCAAGGCCGACACGAATGTAAGATTGCTAAGATTCCTAGGGTATATATCTTGATCCAACTTTGTCTACAACGGTATCAACTTCCTCGCCGTATCTTTATAACAGGCTAATAGAACCTTAAGCGTGCCAATCAGCGCTAGCACGCGTGGTACTTGCGACAGGAGAGGAGAAATGGAGCTAAGCTGGCCAGAATCTGTGAATAACAAGATCGTGATGGATAAGATTATATTTTATATCGCTCAGAATAAGACTCATTTCTTCGTTTACAACATAGAAGGAAGCATTTATTTGGACGAGAAACATTTCCCAGACGCTACCAGTACGTTAAAGAATCTGTGCAAGGCTGGAAGATCTCGCACAGGGTGCATGAAAATAATTTGTCACGTTTGCAGCCCGATTCTGACCGATCTTCGGATCGCTGAGCATCCGTTTAGAGAAGCAATGACGATGACAAATGATTCTCACGCACACTATGCACCTATGTATCGTACATACGTCCGATTTTCCTAGTCGAGGATTTTCGCGATTGACGCATGCTGACGATTTCAGATAAGAACGCGTTAATAACCGGTCTGTCGGATATGAATCTCAACGTATTCGCGGCACCCCTGGACAAAGGACTGTACAGTTGTTTGAATCAGACCCAGGAAATCGAGCTGAAAAATTTCACCTTGATTCTAACCAATGTTTCGTTCGTCGCCTTCAATACCGACGAGTATATGAACTCCAAAGAGGGTAAGGTTAATCGCGAATCGCAAATTCTTCCAAGTGCAACGAGATTTTTCTCAATTCCCAGTGAGGAGCTGCGCCAGTCCAGGGGGCGACGTGACTCCTAGCCCCACGACGCCGTCAACCACCTCGGTGACGCCGTCCACTACCCAGTCTACAGCACCGACACCTTCGACGAACCCACCTGAACCTAATTCCCCCGTGGATTTTAATTACGTCGTGGTGAACGCGACAACGCATCTACCTTGCATCGTAGCGAACATGTCGATCTCCGTGAAAGTACCTTTCGCGACGAAAGAATCTAACGTAAGCGTCCAATCTGTTATACCTTGCTTCCACTATTCTTCGTTTTAATCGCCCGATTAATCTAATTCGCGATTATTATCCTATTAACGGTGTCCGTTTTAGAAAACCACCAGCTTGAAGGTGCCGAAAACAGCGAAGGCATTCGGCACGTGCAAGGAGCCGACATCGACGATGGAATTAATTTGGTCGAACGTGAATTCGAGTTCTACCGCGAAGACCGAGGGCGAGGAAAATATCGTGGCCATTACTTTCGAGAAAAGGGAGTCGGAATATTCCATCCATTCCATCGACTTGGATATTTACATGGACGAGCAGAGCTTTCCCGGCGCCTTGGGTAAGAAATTAGACCGCGATTGCGGCAAGCTTTACGCTGTTTGAGGATGTCGAAGTAAATCTCTTAACGATTCTCGGTTTAGATAAGAGGTATAAGGCTGTCACGGAAAATCTCACTGTATTCTCCGCCCCTCTGAACAATGTCTATAAATGCAAGCCTGAGACTGTGCTGAGAGCCAAAAGCGCTGGCATAACTATCAGTAACGTTGCCCTGATGGCGTTCAACAGCGAGAAGACTGTTGCCTCGAGATCGGGTAAATCAGTGGATCAGTGGAAATTGTCGATTACGGTGACTTGGGAAAGTATTCGAGCGTTTGTGTCGGAATTTTCAAAGGAACGAAATACGCGTTGGACTCTGTTTCAATCTTAAAAAGGATAGTGCACCTGCGGTGAGAAGCAGGATCTCGTACCAGAACGGGTGATACCGGTGTTATAAATATCGGTAGTATCTTTGTAACCCTTGCAAAATCTGAAATGCAGAAATACCGGTATAGTGTCATATCGCTGCGCGAAGATACCGGTATATTTACCTGCGTTTACAGGTAAATATGGTCTTTTTACTTGGTCACGGAATTTTCAAGATTTCCTTGTGCAGACAGGGAAATTGATACCCCTTCCTCGTGTGATTCCAAGTATTATCGTCTTGAGTCCCTTGCCTGATTATATTATTCGCGTTAATTCGCTCCTTTCTGTGATTCTTCGCTTCGAAAATAGGCCTAAGTAAGGCCCAATTTTCGTATTTTCCATAGAAAATTATTTGGAAAATTTGTGTAGACTATTAGGGAAACTATTATATTAGTTTCGTGAATTCCCTCGTTCTCGCGATTCTTCGCTTCAAAAGTAGGCCTAAGTAAGGCCCAATTTTCGTATTCTCCATAGAAAATTATTTGGTAAAATTTTGTAGACCGTTAGGAAAACTATTATATTAGTTTCGTGAATTCCCTCGTTCTCGCGATTCTTCGCTTCAAAAGTAGGCCTAAGTAAGGCCCAATTTTCGTATTCTCCATAGAAAATTATTTGGAAAAATTTTGTAGACTGTCAGGAAAACTATTATATTATTTCTGTTAATTCACTCGTTCTCGCGATTCTTCGCTTCAAAAATAGGCCTAAGTAAGGCCCAATTTTTGTATTTTCCATAGAAAATTATTCGAAAAAATTTTGTAGATCTATACGAAAACGATTATATTATTCGCGTTAATTCTTTAACCAAAGTCCCCAAATTTTACGCGAGGAATTTAATTAATCACCACGTTGATGTCGCAATTTTTCGTAGAAATACCGGTCCTCAAAAATTTTGTGGCCCATTGCGAAATGACACAGATTTTTGGAATAATCAAAGGAAAGCAAGATTAAAGGAAGATTTTACCGAATGTTGTTAGGCAGAATATTTCAATTTAGAAGTGCAGAACTATCTTCGAGGTCTGGGTCCAGCGTGTGCACGTCATTCAGCAAAAGTGCATAAGTGTTCGAGTACTTTCGCGAAGATCTGTAACATTCGTCGAATTTCTGCATGTGGGGAGTGAGGTATTAAAGATTCGATCGTTTCAGTGAACTGCGTGGCCGAGTCGGGTTCAAACGTTGGAGCCATAGTAGGTGGAGTGATCGCAAGTGTCGCTGTGCTGGGCCTGATCGGGTTCCTCTTCGTGATGTACAAGAGGAAGAGAAGACTCGCCTAACCGGTAGAAGAGATTCTATCGAATAGAATAAATCGCGTGTTCCAACGAATAAATTAATTTTTAATTTAATCTCCAATCTGTCAAAGCGTCCGCAACATGTCAACAACAATGCTCGCGCCGTTTCCCATTGTTCCGCTCACGAAATTCACGTTTCGACAGACCCACGCGAGCCACCAACACATGGCGCTGGGAAAGTATATTCGTTAATTATCCCGCTTTAGGAAACAATTCGATGCTTCGACCACCCCTCGTGTTTACCCGTCACGGTTACGCCCACCCCAATTATCTCGTTTACTCGCCAAACTGCGATACGGTTGCGTCGCGCAGTCGTGTGAATCGAGGATCGATTTCAGCGCGAAATCGCTAAATTACTCGAGAATCCTCTATATCCGAAATTAACCGAAGCAGTGACGGGCTTAGTCATCAAAAGACCCGGGACATTACGAATTTTGGGGGCCCAGTTTTCCATATTTCATTCCCCCCATCGTTAAAAAGCTATACTTAGGTTACATTCGAGATCGGTAGATTTAAATAAATTTATTATGTACTATACACAGGATCTAGTTGACACTAGGTTTACAGACACTATCTGTATACCTATTTCTAAGGACACAAGGTGCAGCCCTTCCGTCAAATTGAGGGGTTCCGTAAATCTAGTGTTAACTTTCGGTACTACTGCCGCGCAATGGCGGCGGCCATGAAACGTTCTCTAAATGCTACCGTCGTCTATTTGCGGCATTTTGTGAAACGTCACCGATGACTGTCGCGATCCAAATGAAAAGTTTAATGTGAATCACGCTGGAAATTTCTACGAACACCGCAAAACGCGATTTCGCGGCTTCCAGTGCAACCACTCTTGTGGGAAATTTCCTCGTACCACGAACGTATAACCGCGGCCAGCTTCTCCGTACCAAAAGTGTTAATATTAAATAAATTTGTTACGTACTATACTCAGGGTTTAGTTAAATAATACGCGAAGCAAACGTGACGTGGTCCCCTGCAGAAGAGTACGCGAGAGATGTAAAATAAAATGGTTGGTTTCCACGGTCGAGAAAATGGACGTTCACCGAGCCATGGGTAGGCCATGGAATGTCTCTTTCCGATTGATATCGGTTAGGTTATGTTGTAACGTACCGTCCTATCGGAATAAACGACGAAAAACGTGGTTTTACGCGAAGCATGATACGCGCGAGGCCGGAAGGAGGTCATATTTCATAGGAATTCCGGGTGAAATTAGATCAAATGCTAGACACACCCCTTCGTTTAGTAGTCGGGTATCGCATGGTGGATAACAGATGTCGCAATAAAATCCACGATAATCAGCGTTAATCGCTCGGCAAGAATGTTCGGGATCGTTGTGGCTGCCTATCGATCGAAATTCCCGCCATGCGTGGGAATTGAGCGGCCATTAGGAAAAAGGTTGGTCTACACCTACACATCGGAGATATCCCACAGCAGGTTTCACCCTGGCGAAAAAGACAACGATTTCCGTTTTCACACGATCAGCTTCGGATCATTGGTTCCCTCTGACAGGCGGGATAATTGCTCAGTTTGAATTACGCCATTTCTATACGCCATTCGCGTAAATTACTCTTGATAAAGGAAATTTAAATACCCACGTCGCGATGCATAACGGAACACTGCGGGAACAGGAAGGTGTTACCTGCACGGTGAAATTTAAATCCTGCACGTTTGATATACCTGGGACGTTGCTAGGTATACTGAAACTGGGAGCTTAACCACTTTTCTCTGACAATAACGCTGTTTATGGACTAGTACAACGAAGAAGGTACGATGGGGCTGGGAAATTTGAAATTTGGAAAGAAACTGACGAAAAGTTTGCTGGTTCACTGGCAGAGGCACTCGTGCGAGGATGTCACCTCGCAATGGCGCAGGTTCCCATTTTCCCGCCATTTTCACGAATATCGTTGCGAGTCGATTGTAGGTTTAAAAATTGTCCGGTTTAAAAATCTTTTCAAGGTGTTCAGAATTTATCACACAGGATACCTGGCCACCTTAGAACGCGTCAGCTGTTCGAGGGTCGTCCCTTTAAAGTTTAAAGGTCCTGGAAACCCTATTATGCACCTCGTTCCTCGAGCCGGGTCCTCTTTTACGACGTCCTGTGGATCGTAAGCTGCGGAAAATATCTAAGCAGCACCTTTTGCTTAGACGGCAAGTTCATGGGAAAATAGGGAGGGACGATTTTTCCTAGACCCTCGTACGCCGGCAAGTGTTCCTTTCATTGTATTGTGTCGATGTACGGTGCACGAGTACGGTGCACGCTTCAATTATCGCCAGTTTGCAGAGGCTTCCTGCGCACGTCCTCGGAGGATACCAAGCGTCGTGCAAACGGAAACTTGAAATTCGTAATTCGAATCGCGTGATCGATCATCGACCGAACGCCTTGCTTACACGATCGCATGGAACAAACGTGTGTTCGCCGATGTCGACATATTTTTTTCCATTCGTTAGAAGGATTTCCAGCCGTGTCGTCCAGCTGTCAGGAAAAGTCGGGTTGTCCTCGCCGATAATGGTCTAATTTGAATTCTTATCCTGCTCCGTTCCCTGCTGGTAGACAGCATCCCAATATCAATAAATCTCGAAGGCCTGAAAGACCAGGCACGCGTGCCAGAAGGATCAGCCACGTGGCTACATCTTCCTTCCAAGAAACGATTTGTGTTCTAACCGAAACTACTCTTCGTCTACGGCCTCTTTCGGCACGAACCATTGCTTCTACCTAAGTCTGCCTTTTTCCGACTCCGTATGCTCTCTGTCAGGACCTCCTGAATCCTTGTTGAAGATTTAACTTCGTCCAATTAAAAATTTTTAACAGTTGCTCACTGTATATTTATTTTATTCGCGATAAGATCTTGCAACGATTTTCAAGCTTCTGTCAATTTCGTGCACGTTGGGATAAGTATAATTCTAGCCACGAGACAAATATAGTCAGTCCATATGCTCTCTGTCAGGACCTTCTGAATTCTTGTTGAAGATTTAACTTCGTCCAATTAAAAATTTTTAACAGTGGCTCACTGTATATTTATTTTAATCGCGATAAGATCCTGCAACGATTTTCAAGCTTCTGTCAATTTCGTGCACGTTGGGATAAGTATAATTCTAGCCACGAGACCAATATAGTCAGTCCATATGCTCTCTGTCAGGACCTTCTGAATTCTTGTTGAAGATTTAACTTCGTCCAATTAAAAATTTTTAACAGTGGCTCACTGTATATTTATTTTAATCGCGATAAGATCCTGCAACGATTTTCAAGCTTCTGTCAATTTCGTGCACGTTGGGATAAGTATAATTCTAGCCACGAGACCAATATAGTCAGTCCATATGCTCTCTGTCAGGACCTTCTGAATTCTTGTTGAAGATTTAACTTCGTCCAATTAAAAATTTTTAACAGTGGCTCACTGTATATTTATTTTAATCGCGATAAGATCCTGCAACGATTTTCAAGCTTCTGTCAATTTCGTGCACGTTGGGATAAGTATAATTCTAGCCACGAGACCAATATAGTCAGTCCATATGCTCTCTGTCAGGACCTTCTGAATTCTTGTTGAAGATTTAACTTCGTCCAATTAAAAATTTTTAACAGTGGCTCACTGTATATTTATTTTAATCGCGATAAGATCCTGCAACGATTTTCAAGCTTCTGTCAATTTCGTGCACGTTGGGATAAGTATAATTCTAGCCACGAGACCAATATAGTCAGTCCATATGCTCTCTGTCAGGACCTTCTGAATTCTTGTTGAAGATTTAACTTCGTCCAATTAAAAATTTTTAACAGTGGCTCACTGTATATTTATTTTAATCGCGATAAGATCCTGAAACAATTTTCAAGCTTCTGTCAATTTCGTGCACGTTGGAACGTGATAAGTACAATTTTAATCGCGTTACACGTATAGTTACTGTCTTCGTGGAAAACTCCTGACGAGTAGGAATCCACAGACTTATCACTGTAATTATAGCGCAAAGGTCCTGACTTTATTCTTGTAACAAAACCGTGACAAAAAGGTGGCAAGGTTCGAGTCGCGAAAATTTTGTCAGTCGCAAATTTACGAAATGCGAGAAATTTGAAGGTAAAGATACTATATAAAAGAATCGCGAGAATCGTTCGAAGTTAAATTTCTTTCACTACCAGGCAACGCTTCATTCTTAGAGTGGCGAAAGACTGGCTCGGTGTGAGGTGGCGAACGAAGGAGTTGGCAAACACCTGTTCTATGCGACTAAAATGGATGTTTCGAGCGATAAGCCAGCGTCTGGATCTAAACGGGAGATCTCGAAACGCGCAGTCGAGCTGCGAATTTAAATTTACCCTCGGTTACACTGGCGTCCATAGGCGTCGCGTAGGAGGAAATCGCGTGTGACATAACCACGGGCAATTCGACGCGGGGAAAAAGGAACGTTAACCGACAGTTTCGAAGCTTCCACAGGCTTCCCGTTCTTCCTCTTCTCTCCTCGTGTCGGAGAGCAGCGCCGGCCGCAAGACGTTTTGGAAGTATGAGGGCGCAGATGGGATTGTGTTTAATGAAGTTTGGCCCGAGTTGCACCTGCCACTTTCGAGGCATCTCGGACCAACGGCCGTTACACTGCCTCGAGCAGACTTTAAGAAATTGGCGGGAACCTTGTTCCCAAGCCCCTTTTGAGATTCGATCATGCTCACTGTGTCTGATTCTATGCCCATCTCCGATCCCTCCGCCATTCTCTCGTGTTCCACGAGCATGATCGGCCAAGCTCGATCGCGAGATTGTCGTAGGTTAAGCTGACAAACTGGGCTTACACTCAGCCATCGCGAGACAAGGGAATAAATTAACGAAAAGAAATTCTGCGATCAGAGGAAGCCGATTATTCGAGAGAAAGAAAGGAGGTAGTCGAACTTCTTGGAATTCCATTTCTTTGTATCGATGGGTCCCGATGTGTCACCTTTTCTCCGCCGAACGGATGTGTCCTTCCTGCTTCCGGTTGGACCGATGGAACACGAGAGCCCGTCTAATATCAGATCGGCGGATGCTCGACCAACGATTTAACCGACGTCGAATAATTCGCACCATTTTTCTAGATCCATCTATAGATACAGGCAAACCGTTTAACGCGAGACCTAGGAAATTAGTCGAAATGACAGGTCCTCTTTGTTCGTGCAATTATCGAGAACGTACTTTTGCTTTTAACTCTTTGGGGCACGCTGGGATTAAAATCCCACCTGTTTGATGCACCCTATTCCATGGTGGGATATTATTAGATTTATATTTCATCTTATTTACGTGAAACAGTTGGTCACACCTTTGATAATTGCTATAAATGTATTCGCTCGTGTTGGCAACAATTGTTACAAGCGGAAGGTTTTTCGCGACAATCTTTTTCTCCCGGTTTTATATGAAAAATCGTAAAAGTAAGTTAATTTTTATAAAAATTAGTTCTATATCGATTTTGTTTCATTTAAAACGCAATAAAATTTCTATGCAACGTGGGTCTATCTTATTATCTGAAATCCTGTGCCGCAAAGAGTTAACCAAATTGATAATTGGTATTCGGTCGCTATCTGTATACCTATTTCTAAGGACAGCTGTCAAATTGACAGGTAATGGAAATCACGTGCCTTTCTTTTAACGATTAGTTTAATTTAAAAACAATTATATATTATATTAACAGTCTTAATATAAGTTAACTAAATCCGTTACCATCGTATAATTGGAGCAACCCTTCAGTCAAATTCACGGGTTCCGTAAATCTAGTGTTAATATCGACACGTATCTAGATAAAAATGTGATTATAAATGTTCCTTTATCTTCGTCGTGCGACTAAAATTACAGTTATCTGCACAGACCATATTCAGGTACACGCGGTTGCTTTTAACGACTACCTTATCTTTATTATTTTCCTTTATACCAGGTCCCGTTCCACCGAATAAATAAATAAACCGATAAATACCTGGCTGCGACGCGACATCGAGAAGCCATTTTTATTTCACGAGAGATCGATGATCGTCCTGTATTTCCTAACCAACAAACGCAGACACGAATTGCAAGGAGAAAAATTACGAGAAATTCGCGTTGGAAGTACAGTTAACCGATTGGAGTTTCCGTTCTTCCTTTATTCGCGTGCTGCATGACGCGCAGGACCTGGTTTTCGAGGATGGTAGCTGCCTCGAGGGCTGCCATCCGTCAAGCAACGTGAAAGGTTCTGCTCCTGTTTGCGACGATTTAATTACCCTCGGCATCTGGCGATCCTGCGTTTCCTGCGCCAGCTTTTTTCCCCTCTTTCGTCCACCCACGATCTCCAACCGCTAACCTAACCGCAGTCCTCCGAGACTATCGCGATGAGGCGTCGAGTCAACCAGGCTGATGATACCGCGTGCACAGGAAAAATTCACCATTTCCAAGAATTCTTACAAGAACGAGGACCATCAATGAGGTTTGCTACCGAGGAAAGAGCGTTCGAGGAAAGAACTCAGTCTGGACAAAGAACTAGCCACCTATCAGCGAATAATCGAGGAAAACGTAACGTGACACCGGTCCAGGTGTAATCTTTCGTTGTTCACTCTAGGCAGAGGCATCTTTCACGCGAGTAAGCGAAGATACCTCTATTTCTCTCGTCGAAATCGCAGTTATGTGATGTAAAACTCAGGATAGAAGTTGGGATAACGCACGATTGCGAACGTGTTAGGAAGTTAGCCAAAAACGGGTTGCAAATATCAGGATTCTTTGGATTAAGCAAAGCTACCTCTATTTCTCTCGTCGAAATCGCAGTTACGTGATGTAAAACTTAGGATAGAAGTTGGGATAACGCACGATTGCGAACGTGTTAGGAAGTTAGCCAAAAACGGGTTGCAAATATTAGGACACGTTGGATTAAGCGAAGCTACCTCTATTTCTCTCGTCGAAATCGCAGTTATACGATATAGAACTTAGGACAGAAGTTGGGATAACGCACGATTGCGAACGTGTTAGGAAGTTAGCCAAAAACGGGTTGCAAATATTAGGACACGTTGGATTAAGCAAAGCTACCTCTATTTCTCTCGTCGAAATCGCAGTTACGTGATGTAAAACTCAGGACAGAGGTTGGGATAACGCACGATTGCGAACGTGTTAGGAAGTTACCCAAAAACGGGGTGCAAGTATCAGGACTCGTTGGAGGCTCAGTTTCTAAGCGGGCCAGCTGTTCCACCCCCTCCTGGGCGTCTGTTCGGGAGATCAGCCGGTATTCAGTCTATCTGAAGAAACTATCGTGCGGAGGTGGTTTCGAGAGGCAACGGTGAAGGTAGGTACGAGCAGCTGGATCGGTAAGGACTCGAAAAACTCTCGGTCACGCCTTCCCCCGGCATTGTTCGTATCTAATGCTGCTCTCTTTTGCCACGGGAAAAAGATCTCCACGTCGAAATGTTTCCTTTCATTTCGTTCCCCATAACGCGTTAACTCACCCCGCCTAATTCTTAATTACGCGTACCTGCGCTCGCTGTTCCTCCATCTCCATGCAGATCCGTGCATCAGATCCTTCGTTTTCTGGTTCTCGTTCACCTTGGGTATCCGGGCTTAAAATAGTGTCTGAAATTACGCGTTTTCCCGTGAAATATCCCGATCCATCGTTTATACCGGGCGAAATGAGCGAAGCGAGGACCTTCCCAGTGAAGAGACAGGTCTGCGGTCACTCGCTGTCCTGTTGCTCGGTCGTATGAGCGGTTAACGTCGCGAAATGAACGAAATACGACGTTGCACGCACAGCTACAAAGTAGCTGACGAGGAACGTTCTGCGTTAAACGTTCCCTCCGTTTTCTCCACGGTTCGCTGGCACGCACGATTCCTCTGACACGCTCAAACTGCCGCGATTAACTCGCGATCGTTCGCGCAGAACGCGGCCATTTTACCACGATTAACGTCTCCGCGCGTAATTGTTCGCGATGGATTAATCGAGGCCGAGATCCAACCGTGGTCCTCGTCGGTTATACATTCCCCGTTGGCGTGTGCCGTTTACGCTTCCTGGTAAAAATCCGAAATTTCAAGAGCATCTGCATCCAGGCAGCTGGCTGCGCCACCCCCTTCGTCACTTATCCAGTGGGTCGGTGACGCGCGCGATACACAAACGAGACATTTCCATCTGGCGAGGGCCAATTTGAAGCAAGGCGAAGTGTAGCGCAGCGAGATGGACGGGCGTTTTTCTCGGAAACGATCAGTCCGTTGCAGGTAGACCCGGTGCGAAAGGATTGCGGTCGGGAAGCATTAGCGGACATCCGGAAGAATGGGAATTTGCGCGCGAGTGGCGAGGCAGGAAGGACCACGCGCCTCGTGGCGGCAGATGACCAAACATGTCGAAATGTATCGAGTTTCCTTGTAAAGCTGCATTTATACGCTAGGCCCACGCGAGGGATTCTGTTTGTTTTCGGCTTCCTCGTGGTAAACGTGCACGTGGAAAGCCAGCTTTGTTTTCTTACGCGCTCTCCAGGGTACCTGAGTGTACAGGTGATCGCGAACACGTCCTCCTTTGTTCGTCTCTCTCTCTCTCTTCTTGTGCTATTTGAGCAGAAGCAGTTTTCTCTCTCTCTCTCGAGCTTCGATAAAGCTACCAGCAGCTTCCACGGGGAGATAAGCATCCCCGTGGATCGCTGACGCGGATTTCCCGAATAGCGGAGACAACGATGGCGTTTCCGGAATACGAAGAGGATCGGTAATAAACGGATTCTTATCAGCTGTGGAACGTTAGACGATACTCGCGGCTGTTCCCTTTGATGTCCCGAGAGATACCGATCGGTGCACGTTACCCCGATGATGTTCGGCGACGTGTGCCTTGACCAGGAGAATTTACGAAAAAGGATGGAGAGCGCCGATCGAGCTGTCCTCCGCGGCAAAGTGACGTTCTGTTCCTTTCTTTAGCTCGGAGCATATGCTGCCAGCTGCTCGGACCGCCGGCCAAAGGGTTCAGTCTCGAATTTTCAAATTCCATTCTTCGCGATTTCTTTCCACGCACTTCCTCTGTCTTTGTGTCCCATCGCGGCCGTTCCGTGGGTCAGCTGTTCATCGTCCTTCCTTCGAATTTCAATCCGAAACGCCGTTGAAGTCTCGCAAATTCGAATATCCTATCTACGTGACACAGGCATCATGGAGAGCTTTGCAAATTTCATTCTTCGAAATTTCTTTACATCTACTTTCTCTGTCTTTGAGTCCCATCGTGGTCGTTCCGTGAGTTAGCTGTTGATAGTCCTTCCTTTAAATTCGAATCCAAAACGTCGTTGAAGTCTTGCGAATTCGAATATCCCATCAATTCGACGCAGACATTGTAGAGAATTTTTAAAATTTTATTCTTCGTTATTTCTTTCCACGCACATCCTCTGTCTTAGTGTTCGATTGCAGCCATTCCGTGGGTCAGATATTGGACGTTCCTCCTTCAAATTCAAATTCCAAACGCTGTTGAAGTGTTGCAAATTTAAATATCTCATCAATTTGACGCAGACATCGCAGAGAGTTTTTGCAAATTCCATTCTTCGCCATTTCTTTCACGCAATTTCTCTGTCTTTTAATTCCATTATTAGACTCCAGGCCGTTCTGTGGGTCAGCTGTTGATCGTCCTTCCTTTAAATTCGAATCCAAAACGTCGTTGAAATCTCGCAAATTCGAATATACTATCAACTCGACGCAGACATCGTGAAGAGTTTTTAAAAATTTTATTCTTCGCCATTTCTTTCCACGCACATCCTCTGTCTTAGTCTTCGATTGCATCCGTTCCGTGGGTCAGCTGTTGGTCGTTCTTCCTTCAAATTCGAATTCAAAACGCCGTTGAAGTCTCGCAAATTCCAATATTCTATCAACTCGACGCAGATATCGAGGAGAATCGTTAGGAGGATCGAAGGTTGGGCAAAAATCCGGCAAATTGCTTCGAAACGCATTGTCTATTAGGGTGTTCAGGCGCGTGGAAAACGATCGGGCCGGTAATCGTCTTGGGCCCGGGTTAAAGTCGCTGGTATTAACTACATCCTGACACAGAACCCCTGCGGATCGGTTTCTCTCTAATTTTCGACGATGCACTGACGTCACCGTGTTCCCCGTGTGTTCCGGTCTGTATGCTCGGGACCGGAAGCAACGGACTCGTTGGGGAGCGTTGAAACCGAAAATCCCCCACGGATATCGATGTTCTGGCGTTTAAACGAGGAGGAAGTCGATATTCCCTCGGGAACCGAACGGTCGCAACGAGAGGAGGACGGAGAGGCTGTTTGCGGAGGTCGGAAAGCGGCTGCGGAGCCTATGGCGTCTGCGCTATGCGATTTATCGCCTTGCCGCGGGGAAGAAGCGCGATAAAAAGGATAAATGGTCTTCGTCGTAAAGTATGACACATTCGATGTGCGCGATAAATAACGTCTATCGCGGGCTTCCTAAAAACCGAACAATCACCGCGCACTAACGATGGTGCTCGGTACTTAGAATGTGGGAATATCGCAAAACATCCTTTAAAGCAATCGCAAACCTCGGTCATAATCGTTACGGCGGCTGACCATCGTGGTCACGGTGTTCACCTGTCCATGCTTTGGTCACACTCGAGGCCGCCGTGCACGTACACGGGCGCACATAACCTCGTGTGCCCGCATGATCTACGGTGCACGGTGTTTTTCAGCTCGTTTTCTGTAACGGTCGAATTTACCCCCATCGCTTGGAAACCGTGATATACAGAACGTAGCTTCGAGTTTTTGGCTCGCGATCGATCCGCGAAATTCTACCTCCGTACACCCAACTACGTATATGGAGCACCATCGTTCGCTACCGTCGCCATTCCGTTCCCCTACGATTCGCATTAATTGCACGCGCGGTCGATGCGAAATAGAAAGGGTGTTACGAAGCGGTCGATCCAGTGCGGTATCAAGGATAACACCTCGCACCGAAACGAAATTTCGACCTTGAATGAATTTGCTGCCCGACATTCACAATGCGCCATACAAAACGCGAACCCCTATCGTAACAACTGCGTCAGCACGGTAATCCTGCGAGCATCGCGACGCAAGGAAACGCGTTGCTTTCCGAACGAAAAAGATGGAAAACATTGGAAACTCGAAGAGAATTGGCGTTCCATCGCGATCATTGTTGCGGAGATATCTGGCCCCTAGAGGAAAAAGAATCGCAATGACGCGATGGTCAATTTCCAACACGAAACTTGTTCCGACATCGGCTCTCCCTCTTTTTCTGCCTGGTCCACCTGCTTTCGAACGATCCTTCTTTTTTCCTTTCGTCGCAGAACGCCCGGCTTCCCGCGAAAATACATACGAAACACGTATTCTTGACAATTGGTCGAATTACCTCTCGGCCCCGTGAGCGAACAGCTCCGAAATAATTAGCCACGTCCGTTACGATCTCTCTGGGCTGTTAAACACTCGCGTCCAGGCCTTACGAGAGAGCAATCGTGGAAGAAACGATTCGAAGGAACCACGGCTCGTATAGGAGAGTACTCCGCGCGATCGTGATCGCTCTATACGTCGTGCTACTTAGAAAAAAATAAAAGGTAGGCTTTATGGCGCGAGCCTCTTCCCTTCCCTGGCCAAAATCGCTTAGCATAATCCGTTGGACGGTTCCGTGGGCCGAGAGTGGAAGAGAGACGAAGGTACGAGGAGAGAAGCGTGATTGGTAGGTGGGAGAAGGTGAGGTTAGCTCGGTCGGAGCGAGACAGAGCGACGGTGAGTGCGCGCCATTTTTACTGCGCATCCGCGTCCGCGCACCAATCAGATTTGAATGCTGGGAGTCGGTGGAAGGGCACCGGACCTCGTGGCTTCGGCAAACGGCGGAGTCGAGGCAAGCTTCCTCGCCTTGAGGATTCAACCAGAACGAGTCTGACCGTCGTACGGCGAAGACCAGAAGCTGGATTGTCTAGTTCGGTGCTCGCGACTCGGCAAGAAAGCAGCGGCGCATTTTCGAGGAATCTTGACAGAAAAGTCGAAGAAAACCGGTGGAGACACGGGAAGATCATTCGTTCGGGGAGCTGCGAACGCACGGCGAGGAGGAAAACACGCTGGCATACGTTGGAATTCGGCTGCCTGAAGGGGAAATCCGTGGCGGTTTCGAAGGTTCCGAAGGTTTGGAAGGGAGGCAGAACGGAGCGCGAGAGTGTTTCCTTTGCGAGTTGATTGGTCGAAACAGAAGAAGTCTTCGAGATGCTGGCAGCTTCGATCTGTCGCGAAGTTCACTTCACAGTGTTGTCCAGCACGACGATGGCCTCGCGCGTTCCACGTTGCTTGTTCGGCAAGCCGAATTCGAGGGAAACCGTGGAGATGCTGCACGAGGCCCTGGACGCGGAGAGAAGCAAATTCGCGAAGCGATGGGGCGTCGATCCGCGATCCGAGGACAAGGAGAACAGTTACCAGAGGAAGCACCACGACAAATACGAGCAGTCGCCGAAGAAACGGAGTAATCCGTATTCCAGGCAAACCAGTATACACGGTGAGTACAGATTTCCTCGTAATTCGCTTAGACAATGGAGCCAGTGGTTTTCTCGGTAATGCGCGATGCATCGGCTGTGACTCAGCGTTACTCGGCACGTTCGTATTATGGCGTTTTATAAGCTTCCTATACCCAAATGGTAGCAAGTTTCGTGCTTCGTCTTCGTTTATCGCAATTTCCACGAGAACCTCTTACGATTCGATCTTCGATCAAAATTCATGCCAGATTTCGGGCATACGTGTTACGACGTAGGATCGGAATTGGGATAGAACTGCGCAGTATCGATCGATTTTCGGAGCAATTATATACGCTTTGAAACGGAGTAAATCGGGAAATAGGGGAAATTAGGTCTCGCGGAGGATGGATGCGTGGCGTGGAGCGTTGTGGGAATTATACGCGAGATCGAAATAAATTTGATAAGCGTAGTACGGCGGTGAGAGTATGGTCGGTTTTTGGCGGGAAAGCGAGAGCGCTCGGCGAGGAAAGGGAAGGTACAAGGCGCAGGCGCAGGCCGGTCGCGTGGCTCCGACCTGTTTTCTTAGTCTAGCCTCGCTCCGCGTCTCTTCCGCCTTCTCTCTCCCTCCAGCTCCTGGCCCAGCCAAGCTCCTGGTTTTACGCGGCTATCCAGAAACTTTCGACCCTGTCGTCTTAACCACTATCGCTTTCCAAAATTACAAACTCGCCAGCGGTTCTCGCCCGTTTCGGCTCTTTTTTTTCGTCCATTCTCTAACCACTATCGCTTTCCAAAATTACAAACTCGCCAGCGGTTCTCGCCCGTTTCGGCTCTTTTTTCTCGTCCATTCTCGCGCGCTCTCTCTCTCTCTCTCTCTCTCTCTCTCTCGCTCGCTCCCTGGCCACGGCGTCTGGCTATTAGCTCGTCATCCTTTCGTACACGACGGAAGTGGCCGCATTCATCGCGGTCGACGCTCATCTTGGCCCGCGTTGCGTCTGGATCGAACGTTAAGACATGTCTGCCGGTTGCATCGCTATGAAATGACGCAAAAGCTGGAATGACGAATCGTTCTAAATATGAAAGCGACGTGCAAGAGGATAGAAGGTCTAGAAAGTGTTCCCATAGGTTGTCGAATGAATCACGCCGATGAGTCACGCGTGTTTGAAGGCGGACGAAATACCTGAAGGGTCCTGTGACTCATCGAAGGGCCCCAGTTTTCGAGGAGTAAGACGAACTTGCGATCGCATTCCTCGAATTCCTTCGGTCTAATGCGCAACACCAGCTCGGAGTTGCTTCCCTGTGAACGGTCGCTCGTTGCACTATGGATATCACAGATTCTTGGCCAAGTGCATATTTCGTCTGCGACCGTTCGCGAGTAGATCAGTCTTCGAACAATTCGAATCTCCTGAAAATTCACGAGTTCCCCACTCGTTGATCGAGGATAAAATGGAGCCTGTACCTGTTAGCTATTTTACAGAGCCGAATCGCGTTTAGAAGCGTGCACGGAGACGCACGAAGCCATTTTCGAAGCGTACGGAGAGGCACGAAAAGTCAGCGGAGCGAGTCACGACGACGAACCCTTTTCCAGCGACACCTGTTAACCTCCGCTACACCGGTGACGACTCCGGTGTCTTTTTCCCACGATTAAATCAGACCCGCGAACACGCGATACCGAGAACGGGACCTTCCGAAGGCCGTGCACCACCTGTCGCGGTAGGCTACCTTCTTGCGTTCGCATTTGCATTTCTTCCGACCGTTTCCCGTCGCGAGTATCGGGAAAACTTGTACCCTCTCGCGAGGATAGAGAATAATCGAGAACGCTGGACCCCTACCGGTCCCAATCCGGGGGTTGCGGTGCCCTGGGTTCTAAAGAGAAGACTCTTGGGTCCTTCGCACGTGTTCGTCAGAAATGAGAAAGAAACTGACCTCCTTTTAAGATCCACGGCTGGAAATTCTTGGCTGGATTGAAAAACTCTCTCGAGAAGCAGGAGGGTGTACCTCGAGGATCCGCGGACAAAGGTGATCTCGATCTTTGTTCCGAAATCTGGAATGGAACATATGGACAGGTAGACGTTGGCGAGCAGTTCTAGGGTATTCCGTGAGCCGGCTAGGCGAGGAAACAGATGTTGACAGGCGAAATTCTCCAGGGAATTCTAGCCTCGTTGGTCGAGGAAGCTCGGTTTCGCGCGCCATATGGCAAAGCAGTGCGAGGAGGAAGGACGAGAGAAAGGATCGTCGCGTCCTCGACATATGGCCGCTTCACCGATTTGTTCCAGCGTTCGCACTTGTCGCGGTTATCGGATAAAATCGGATTCCTCGATCTCTGGATCTCCAGATGACGATCGACGTGCCCCAACTGCTGCCCGGTTCCCGATCCCGATCGCTGCTTTGAATTCCGTGCAGAGAGAAGAGAGACGCGAACAATGCAAACGAGAAATTGCCAGCGTGCTACCATTAACGCGGAATCGTAGCTGTGGGCCAGAGAAAGGGCGAGAGATCGAGGGAAAAAAAGGAAACAGCAAGGGTGCTCAGGTGACTACCTGATCAAAAATAGGGTGTTCGCGAGACGTTTTGTTCGCCGGTGGCTTTTGTTGTGGAAATTTTCGTGCTTCTCGCGTGGTGCGTTCCCCATACCACGTTAAACCGCGTCGCAATAAGGCTGACCCCTCTGGCTCTGCGAGTGTGTCCACTCTCCTTGCCCGATGAAACCTTAAAACTTACTTCGCGAACAAAAAGATATCTCGCAACGGTCGCTCTTCTCTTTTCGCTTCGGACTGCTTGTGTCCCCCTTTGCGCGAGAGCACGCGCGAAATCGAGTGCCGATCCGTGGATTTATTATGCATCCGGCGAGCCGCGTATCGTACTTAAAATTTTAATTAACCGCAAAATGTGCATACTAATCCTGTAACCTGGCCCGTTTCGTTTGTTGCAGATTACTGGCGAGCTCGGAAGGTATGCGAGGTGAATAAGAAGCCCCTTGCCTCCTCGGCGGACGCCACGAAGCAGCAGAGCGAGGCGTCGAAATCCTCGAAGACGATGAAGTCATCGAAGAAGGCAGCGCAGAATTGAGGAAGCGAACGTGTATTTAATTGCCACTGCTCCATCGTGGTCTTCCGTGATACCGTCGTCGTTGTAAATTAACCGATCGTCGACGTTGTCCTCGTTAGCGTTAATTGCCAATTGTTAACTATATTATTTCTGTAAATAACGCGTCACGTGATATATATATGGAGGTTTGGATGAGCTCGTCAGCCAGCAGTAAACCGATCGCGCGTCTGTCCACATGCTCCGTCTCGAGACAGAGGAGTATACTTCCGTTGTGGCCGGATCGCGAGGACTGGCGTTAATGGCGGATTCAATGGCGTCTGCACGGACAGAACGTCCTTTCAATTAGCCGCGGAGCGAGCCATCGAAAGCCTGAATCGGTCGGTTCCTCGACGAACCGACAATGCAGCGCCTCCAAAGAATAACGTAAGCGAGAACTCCATGTTTAATCTCGTCTTCCGGGATGGCGGAGAAAGTCCTATGTATGTCTAGACACTTAGAATTACGAAAAACTCTAGTCACCTAGCTATTTAAGGTAAATCAAGTAATAAACGATCGTGCTTTCATACAATACCCGCTGTGTCTGCTCGTTTACCCTTCCTCCCTCCTCGTCACACCGAAATTCCGAAGGTCCTCCAAATTTCGGAACGCACACGCGTAATCGCCGACTGCTCGGCACGCGGCGGTCGAACGGGATCATCGAAAATTAGGCAGCTGACGAATACAAATGCCATTTTGTAACGAACATTTTGTAACATCCACCTGGATTCGAGTCATGACCGTGGTCCGCGGCACGCGCGTGGGGTAAATTACAGGGTGGCTCGAAGAGCAACGGAACGTTGCTAAATCAAATTTCACGAGCACACTTTTTCGAAATTCAACCGGATAACGATTTCGTCCAGCATGTTCGACGTTTTGGGTGAAAATAAGCGATGAAAAGGATGGAGAAAAGGGAGAAAGCCGATAACCGATCGATTCTTTTGGCACACCCTGTGTAGCTACGTGTCTGAGCATTTACTTATCTTTGACGTGGTATGAGCATGGGGGTGGCAGAACACGGTATACATATATATGGTTAATTATAATGCGTGATGCACCGCAGGGTCTTCTGCCATGGGGGAACCCTACGAAGGGAAGCAGCTGGTTCATGCTTTTAATGGCTGTCATCCTAGCTGGTCATTTCGATAATGGTAACTAATACGGCTGGTTTCCGAGGTCTGTAGAATCGCGTTAAATCGAACACCGACCGAAAGTCGAAGCTTTTCTAACCCTAGCAGAGGCCAGTGCACGTACATCGCTGATAACCGGTGCTCTAAGCATTTTCCACGTTCCCTGTACATCCACCTAAGCGATATTCACTTAACTTAAACTAAGTACGTTTGATATCGAGAGGTTGGAAGCGCACCAATACTGCGTCGCAGCTTTCGAGTATAATTGGAAACCTAAAACAGGACGTGACCTCATCGCGTTATTGTATCCAAGATCGTTAAGGACCCGGTCGTTGCGATATCCAATTACTCGAGAAAAGAGAGAAGAAGTTCCGAGTGTAAAGCAAAGACGACAAAAAGAGGGGAAAAAAGGGGAAAAAGGGGGAAAAGGGGGGGGGGGGAAGAAGAGGAAAAAGGGAAGGAAAGAAAAGAAGCAGAGGACAGCGACGCGTTACGGCAGAGCGCAGGTAAATTATAGGAAAAAAGAGGAGAACGAGGACGACATCGTAGATCAAATTTTCGCCTTTGCGGAATCCCCGGCGTCCAGGTGTCGCCACCGTGCGTACGCGCATGCGCTTATCGCCGCTACACGCGTACCGCTGGGCCCACCGCAGGCATAATTGATCGAATTAGTCGCGGAATCGACTCACGTCGAAATTACACCTGACCCCGACGAACTTCCGACGGATCGATCTTGATAGATCGTTGGTCCGCGCCCGATCCATCAAGCTTCTTTTATTTAACCAAACTGAGGTTAATCGATCACTTTTTACACGCCATCGGGTTCATTAACGGTCATTTGACGTAGGCCTGGGCTCTTTTTTCCCTCCCTTTTCCCTTCTTTTTCTCCTCGCACACCTTTACGCGCCGCGTGATCGAGCGTTTTCGTCGTGGCTGAAATAAAACTATCCTTGAGCAACGATTCGGCGTAGAGAGTTATTTCGACGAACCGATTTCCAACGATCTCGACGAAATTTCGCACCCGTGACCGTTTAAGATGGCAGTTTATCACGTACGAGGTTATTGCCAAGTGTGTATAATAAATCATATCAAACGGGTAAAAAAGACGAGTTGCATCGGACGTTGGAGAGAAGCCTTTCATCGAGGAGGACATGTCCCACTGACAAAGGCTTAACGGACAAATGCTTAAAGATCGAAGAGTCGGGAGAAAAGGGACGCAAACGAAGCGATGGTACTGCTATCATTCCGGTTAATCGGAGAATAGTAATCGGGGAGGGTAATGGCCGATGGAAAGCGTCCAAACGACGGCCACAATGGCCTAACGAACTTGCCCAGTGGCGTTTTGCTTTCTAACGGTAGCACGCGGCTGCTACGTTCTCTACTTTTCACCCCGTTGTGACCTGTATTAACTAATGCCCTGTAAACACGCGTCTTCGGAGGGGAGTAACCGACTGCTCTAATTAAAGGACATTCATATCGACTGGCCCAGCCATCGAACCCTTTTCACTCGAGTTCGCGGAAACTGGTCCGGATGACCGTTCTACTCTATTCGCGAGCACCATTCGCCATTTTCTCCCCAACCCGGCTTTTCATAAGGTTCCATTAATCATTCCGGGACGTCAGGGTCTAGGATCGCCAACGTCTGTCATGTAGATAGGCGATTATGCGAGTTCGTTGCATAATTTGTGGATTCGGGGGCATTGGAACGATTCGGTTAAGCGAGATATAGCTTTCGTGCCAGTTTTAGGGAGTTTCTGCAACAGCGAGGGATCGGTGTGCTGGTTGTTGCTTTTTCAAATCGAAGGCTGAAGGAAATTTAACGTACACAAGGGTACGCGTGTCTGGTCCGGAGACAAAACAAAAGTTAAACTGGGTCGGGTACACGAGCAAGAAAGTGCACGTGTCGATGGCTGGAAAGGAAGTGGGAATTATAGGGAAAAAATGGAGGAAAAAACTAACCAGTTTCTTGCGCGCGTCGATACTGCATGTCTGCACGGTGACAGTACACATGGTGCGTCCAGCGAACTGCACGCAAAGTACGTCTTAACGATTGACAGTAATTCTGTCGACGCATCGGGCACGTCGGATGCCGCATAAATCCGTCGATTCGCTGAGAGTTCAAATGCCACTCGAGAATTAAACAAGTACGATGCGAAAAGTTGCGCCGTTAAATCGGCGATGAAGGCCTCGCGATCTTTGGCTAAATTCAGAGTTGCTCTTACCGAAATGTAGCAAACTTTTAGAGTTGGCAAATTTTTACAGTAGAACTTTCATATTCGAATTTTCGTATCGAACAAGTACGAAAAGATTACAATAGCACACGAGAACTAAACTAGTACTATGCGAAAAGTAGCGCCGTTAAATCGGCGATGAAGGCCTCCTGACTTTTGGCTAAATGGAGAGTTGCCCCTAGCGAACTACGGCAAAGTTTTAGAACTGGCAAATTTTTACAGTAGAACTTTTATATTCGAATCTTTGTATCGAACAGGTAGGAAAAGAATACTAATAGCATTCGAGAACTAAACTAGTACTATGCGAAGACTAGCGCCATTAAATCGGCGATGAAGGCTTCCCGATCTTTGCCTAAATCCAGAGTTGCTTTTACCTTACTATGGCGAAATTTCAGAATCGAATTTTTGTAGTAAAACTTTCATATTCGAATTTTTATATCGAAGAGAGGCGGGAAGAATTCGAATAGCACTAGAAAATGAAACAATGCGAAAACTAGCGCCGTTAAATCGGCGCTGAAGGCCTCGCGATCTTTGCCTAAATCCAGAGTTGCCCTTACCGAACTATGACAAATTTTTGCAATAGAATTTTTATATTCAAATTTTTGTACTGAACAGGTTCGAAAAGAATTCCAATAGCACTCGAGTATTAAACTAGTACTATACGAAAACTAGTGCCTTTAAATCGGCGCTGAAGGCCTCGCGATATTTGGCTAAATCGAGACTTGCCCCTACCAAACTATAGCGAATTTTTAGAATTCGAATTTTCATATCGAAGAGAAGAGTTCGAATGGCACTCGAATTAAATGTTAGCAGACTTCCTCCACTGTTCCTCGATATAACACGATATATATGCAAATATAAGTCACGTATTCCCTTCTTAATTTAATTTCAGAAATGGGTACGACAAAATCCTAGCAAGCAGACTTCGTTCTCCAAGAATAGAAAAATTCTTTAAACACTTGTGCTATATTTAGAAAAATAATTTCCAAAAACGGTAATTCCTTCCTAATATTTTTCTCAATAGCATTGCGCGATATTAATCTTGCCCTGCAAAAATTTAATTTCCGAAATGAAATTCTCATCAGGAGAATGGTAGCTGCGAAACGAAGGGAAGGAGTAGGAGCGAAAGGCGCGTAGGCGAATGACAGTGACGCGCAAGAGGAAGGCCGAAGAAAAGGGAAGAGACGCCTGGAAGAGCGAGGCACTTCTGGGTGCCGATGAAATTTCAACCGGGCCACTTTTCCCCCACCCACGAAGTTTCGAAGGATCGGTTCGCCCGGTAAGTTATAGTTACGAGATGCAAGTACGTTTGCAGCGTGTGGTTCGACGGCAGATGTCCCACGGCAGCGAGTCCTCTGTTCGGTGGACCAAGACTCACCGCAAAAACTGATCGACCGTACTGAACCGAGCGAGGTTATGTCTACCAGCGATCAGAGCGTTGTCCTTCGTCCTATCTCTCACGGTAGTCTTCCTGGGAGAATCGCTGCGAGCGAATTCGATCGGATCGGCAGGCACGGGATCGTCGAGACGCCGATTTTCTCATGCCTCGCGATACCACGATCGCCGCGAACCTCGCGACACCTAGAAACGAATCCATCGGCTTTAGGACGAAGCGAGAAACGGGGGCAGGAATAGAAAGAAATAGACCTAAACTGAGCAATCGTACTGAAAGGAGCAAGACTATGTCTACCGATCAACGATTAGAGCGTCATCATCCGGCCTGTCTCTCACGGTAGTCTTCCTGGGAAAAGAGGATCACAGCTGACGAATTCGATCGGATCAGTGACTACGAGATCGTCGAAACGCCGATTTTCTGATAGCTCATCGATAACACGATCCTCGAAACACCGATCGTCGATACCGCGATCATCGAAACGCCGATTTTCTCATGAAACGCGATACTACGATCGTCGTGAGCCTCGTGACGTCTAGAAACGAATCCATCGGCTTTAGGACGAAGCGACAAACGGAGGTAGAAATAGAAAGAAATAGACCTAAACTGAGCAATCGTACTGAAAGGAGCAAGACTATGTCTACCGATCAACGTTCATCCGTCCTGTCTCTCACGGTAGTCTTCCTGGGAAAAGTGGATCGCAGCTGACGAATCCGATCGGATCAGTGACTACGAGATCGTCGAAACGCCGATCTTTATTTGGCTCGCGATAATGTGATCATCGCAAGCGTCATGATGCCTAGGAACGGATCTATCGGCTTTAAGACAAGGCTAGAAACAGGGCAGGAATAGAAAGAAATAGACCTAGACTGATCTATCATACCGAATCTAGCATGGACATGTCTACCGATCAGAGCG
>NW_016908335.1:2078978-2102059 GCF_001483705.2 Eufriesea mexicana | reverse complement strand
GAGCGTCGTCCTTCGTCCTATCTCTCACGGTAGTCTTCCTGGGAAGAAAGGATCCCTAACGGCGAATTCGATCGGAACAACGATCATGGAATCATTGAAACGCCGATCTTTCTATGGCTAAACGATTCCGCGATCATCCAAACGCCGATATTCCAATGGCTTATCGATACCGCGATCATAGAAGCGCTAATCTTTGATGCCTCGACGATATTGTGATCATAGAAACGTTGATTTTCTCATGACTTATCGATACCAAGATCGTCGTGGTCCTCGCAACACTTAGAAACGAATCCATCGGCTTCACGACGAAGCGATAAACGGGGCAAGAATAGAAAGAAATAGACCCGAGAGTGGTTAACGCCTCGCTAGGAGGCGAGGTTCCCGAAGCGGGGATCGCTGGCACAGGATGCCTCGCCTAGATCCTGTCTGGAGGCCGAAGAGAGGTCCTTCGAAGCGTGAAATCACTTCCAGTCTGAATATAAAGAGCGAAAAAGCGAGTGTCCGTTTGTGTTTCGGTCGTTCCGTACCACCGCCTTCGGAACTGCCTTGGAAATCGTTAAGCGCCTGCAGGCCTTCTTCCCTCCGCGCGCGGGAGCCTCCGGTCGTGTATCCCTGACTAGAGGCTCATGAAAATCACTGCACCTCCGAGCAATTCGAGTAATCGCGCTGCTCGCTGATTCGCCTTTGCTCGAGAACCGTGCTTAAAGGATACCGTACGCGCACATCGTACGGTACCCATGGAATTCGAGGGTTCGGCTTATTACGGATGCCTAGAAAGCGTCTCGCAGAACGAATCCGCGTCCGCGACGAGGGGACAGGGTAACGACTGACACTTAACATTCCATATCCTAGCAGTTGGACCCTGGGTCAGACCCATTATCCCGCGAAAGCCGGCCAGGTTTCGGCGACTTCTCGATCGCTGTGCCGAAAGTGCATCCACTGCGAGATAAGCGGTAGCGGAACGACGCGATGGCTGCGAGATCCAGGCGTTTTAAATTTATCGCGAAACGGCCAGACGTCCTTCCGCCAGCCCCCCTAATGTACCTCGCGAGCTCTCAACGCGAGATACGCGTTTCACATCCTGCGAGGAATTAAAAGACGCAAAGTCGTTGCATGCTCGCTCCCATCGAACGGTATCCGAAGTGTTCCTCTCTGCTCTGAGAGAGGCTGGCCGACGCGTGTACGCGCTCGGTGCGCGTCTGCAGGCGGATTATTTTTAACCAAAGTCTCGGCTGTGCAAACCGACGGACTTCCTACGTCCCTGATGGCACCAGTGCAGGCCGGGTGCTCCTTCGCATTTCGAGGTACTGCCTTTTTTCCGGAAATAGACTTCCTTTCTCGAGGTTAAACACGCACACACTCGGCCAGCCGGCGTGTGTACGAGCTCGTGAGCCACGTACGACCCGTGTGTCTACACATGGCGACGACGGTGCACGCGTGTACCGGAGAGCAGAGGGCCACACGCTCTTTCGCTTATAAATAGACGTACGTAGATGGATTAAGCGTATGGAATGCAGTTCGATGCAGCACGAGGGGTTTTAAAACGTGGAAGCGCTGCAAGCGTGCTGTACCTCGCAAACCGGCGAAAGCTTTAGTCGCTGCGCGAAACCTCGCGGGAACGGTCCGCCCCGCGAATCCGCCGCGGAACTCGAAACTCCCGTCGACATGCTGGCCGCGAGACACAGGTGAGACGATAATAACGGTAACGCGATATCGCGAATCCCCGTAACGCTTTGCTAACTCCCATGCCCGAGTTGAAAACTGGGGCACGGTTCGCTTTTTAGGGCGTTTACCCCGCCTTCACTTTCCATTTTACCCGAGTCCTCTTAATCGGCGAGCGCGCGCGCCGTTGCTACGCGAGAGCCATGAATGACCGGGCAGAAGTAGGCCAGTTTCTAACGAATCTATATACAGAATCGCGATACACGTACACGCGTACACCATTCATTCTAATAAGTCCAGCTCGAACAGGCTTTCCTCCGAGATAACGCGCATCTCCGCAGACACCATAGATCCTGTCGCGCTGCGGTCGTTCCTGCATCCGGTAACTCACCATCGGAGCACTCGTGACTAACGTTTCATACGGGATTTAACAGTGTAGCGTTACATCGTTGGTTTGGCCTTTCCTGTGCTCCTCGAGTTCACCAGGCGAGTCTTGGATTTCTCCGCGTACGAGAGGAGAGGTTATTGTGCGAGGGTTTTAAATTCCGGACAGGTTGAATGCACCCACAGGAGACACCTTTCCCTCTGCTCTAGCGAAAACAGTATCCAACGGTCGTCGTCATTGCCGATAGAACAATGGGAACGTCTCTGTCACGCTCAGGTGTCGGATTCCACGAATCCTCCATTCCTCCTGTCCTGCAAATTTCGAGGACGTCGGTTCTCTAGGGAAAAATCGAAAATCTTAGTAGACTCCGAGTGGATCGCGAACGTGGTCGTGATCGTGATCGTGGTCGTGGTTGTGGAGAGATCCGGTAGGTCAGGATCTCGGTGTACGCGATCTTTTCGCCGTCTTATCGTTGATCCGGCGCCATGATCTCGAGTCGGGAGGAAATCCGACGGCGCGGACGGGGGACGCGAATTCCGTTGCGCGAGCGACCGAATGACACACAGACTTGGGTGGCGGAGGGTGACGGGACGGAATGGTTGATTCGGTTTATCGGCGGAACGAAAGAAACGTTGGAAAATCTGTGGGCGTAGTGGCAAAGAGCGGCGAGAGAGGCAGTCTCGCGGCGGAGGGTGGTCGTAAAATTCATAGAGTCCACGCGACGCGACGCCGTTCGAATGCTTGTATTTCTGCAATGGAAAGTCGAGGAAGAGTGTCATTTGTTAGGCGATACGTGGGCCGGGTAACGTCACTGACCTGCCGCAAATGGGCGAACGGTGCGTGAACACGAAATAAATGTTAGATAGAAATCCGCAGCTGCGTCCGCGACCTACGTGAATCTATTTTCGTCCACGGAATCGACGAAAAAGCCGAAGAGGTGTCGGGATTCGCGGCCGGGAGTGGGTGGTTTAACCTAATTTTAGCTAGACCTTGAAATTCGCTGAAATTCGTTGAAATTCGTTGAAATTCGCGATCAGAAGAGGATGCCGTTCTGCCGGATGAAGAGGAGAGCCGGAACTGTGCCGATTTCCGAGCAGCGATCCGCGCGCCGCGGTGGTAATTACCATAACTATCGCGCGGTATTCCAATATGGCGATGGATGCAGCCACGCGTCGCGAACCGATCGTTTCCAGTGGAATTTCGAATCGGTTAACGAGCGGATAACGAGTCGATAAAGATCGTCGAGGTCGCGCCTGCAGGGGTGGGCCCTGCCACGTGGAGTGGTACACGCGATTCCGTAATGGCGGCTCGTTGTTGGAATGCGAGGTGCGCGCGCGGTTAACGAACTTTTAATAATTCTTGTTTACGGAACACGCTGCGCGACTTTCCCATGCGTTTCCAAGCCGCTATGAAAACTCTTCCGCTAACGAGCGTAAGTAATTGCGCGAGTTACGGCTAGCCGATAATCTGTTCATTTGCAAAAATAACACGGTAAATCGCGCGGTGTTGTGCCCGTTCAACGGGGCCTGATAATGTTCACCGTGCGTATTTCCAAGCGATTACGAGCGTGCTACCGAATCGACGTAACAGGTGCAAATGCGATTAGGCTAGCTCGGACCACGCGGCACTTTCGACGATTAAATCCAAGGCGGTGTTCGCACGCCTCTGCAATTGACAAACAAACGGAGGAAGTGGACAGGCGCGTGAGAGTTCCGCGAAAACACGGAATTGCAAAATCGGTAAAAAATCCGCGACTTCTAAATATAGCCGGTGACCGATCTTCGGTTGATTTTAGGCTTGTTTAATTCCGAAAACGCACGTCTGGGTGTTTTATTATTTTTAAGCGATGACGAGAACGCTCGACGTGACGTTCGTAGGACGAATATTATGGCGAGAGATCGTTTTGCTCTGTCGATCATTTTCATTGCTACCCATTTATTCGATAATCTTTCCTGGAAAGTCGAATTACAGGTAGATCTCGTATAACGTAGATGGTAGATTCCAAAAGAACGACGCGAAGAATGATTACGTTTAAAATGGCTTTTCAAAGACGATATTTATCTATTTATTTGATAAAAGATATATTATAAATAATATATGTCAGAAGAATATAGAAATTATATATGTATACGTGCATGTATTCTTCTCATTTATATTAATAAGTGTGTATTTTAAAGTACTATTAACCCTTTGCACTCGACGATTTTTTGGTTAAAGAAGGGTACGAATTGAAAAATTTTCTGCTATAAGGTTGATGATATTTTTTGAGCAGTAAATAAGAAATTATTTAATAAAACGTAGTATTATTTAATTTCGGTATCTCGTACACTGTTACATTATTTTAAGTTTGATATATTAATTAATATCGAGCTTCGAAATTTTATTAAATGACGACTGAAGGGCGTCTCTCGAGTGCAAAGGGTTAGGTTAATATACAAACTATACGTGTATATATATATAATTTCTATATCCTTCTGATATATATTAATAAATATGTATCATAAAGTACTATCAATATGGAAATTATACGTGTACACATATATAATTTCCATATTTTTCTGATTTATATTAATAAATATGTATCATAAGGTATTATCAATATAGAAATTATATACATATATAATTTCAATATTCTTCTGATATATATAAATAAATATTTACAGTAAAGTACTATCAATATGGAAATCATACACATATAGAATTTCAATATTCTTCTGATATATATTAATAAATATGTATCATAAAGTACTGTCAATATAGAAATTATATGTATACATATATATAATTTCTATATTCTTCTGATATATATTAATAAATATGTATCATAAAGTACTATCAATATAGAAATTATATGTATACATATATATAATTTCTATATTCTTCTAATATATATTAATAAATATGTATAGTAAAGTACTATCAATATAGAAATTATACGTGTACACATATATAATTTCTATATCTTTCTGATACGTATTAATAAATATGCATAATAAAGTGCAATTAATACCGAAATTACACGTGTATACATGTATAATTTCTATATTAATAGTACTTCTTAATACATATTTATTAATGTAAATTTGCCGTTGGCGAAGTGAAAAATTAATAGCGTTAAAAATTGACGACTTACTCCCATATAAGTATCCCTGGACAGGTACTCGCGTTATGTAAGAATTGGCAACAATTTATGGCTCTCGTTACACCGAAACAGTGTTTTATAAATACCGGCGTCATACGAGGTAATTATACCTGTATTACATATCTGCACCGCCATCTTTGGACATGAGCCTACCGTTAAGCAAACTAAAAATGCACCTCGTCCGCAAATGAATTCGTCTCGACTGTTGCAACGCGTTCAGCCGATTCGCGTTAATTCACTTTTTTTCCCCCCTTTCGTGAATATTCCTTCTATCCCATCCTGTCGGACGTCTCCCCCGTTTCTATAAATGTCGCTCCTCGAACACGCAGAGACAGATTGGTCGCACGTGAGTCGTCGTTCCTACCGTAACTTTCCGCCCCTGGAAACACGTCCGTCCCTGGATGAAAACGTCCGACAGGAAGCATTCCCGAGGGCGTTCCGAATCCGACGGGGCCCTCTGTAACGATCCGACGTTTAAAGAGGACAGGGCACACACGTCCGGAGAACGGAATAATTTCAAGGGTGTCGCCAAGTCGCAGTCTGGCCCCCCTAATGGATAGGGTTCGTTCTATTTATTTCCCTTCCCTCTCCCCTCTCCACGTTCAGGACGTCGAAAACAGGACATCAAAGTTGTACGAGATGGTACTTACCCAACTTTGAAATTTAATTCGACCATATTGCACGCTTCCATGAAATCCTAATCGAAACGACTCGCATCGAGCTTCTCGGATTTGTCAAATTTTTCTGAAAATCGATTCAACGGATTTAGATAGATATAAAAATGGGTAATTCGAGAATTTACTATCGAGAAAATGGAAAGAAAACGCGGAAACAAGTTTGGATCGATCGTAAGGTTGCCTAGAGAGACCCAAGGTTAGGGTATTATTCGCAGGAAGTTCGGGTACGAGTCGGGGGCATCGTAGAAATGGGCCGAAATCGGGAAGACAGGTCCGGCTTCCTTTCTATATGCAGCCGTGGCTTTCTTTTTGCACGTTTCATCGTGGAACGGAGCGTGACCGAGGTGATTTCTTTTGGCGGGAATACATTTCAAGGTCCGTGGATACATGCAGGAAGCGACAGTTGGCGCAAAAGATTTTAGCATATGTCGAAATCCATGGCGAGCTGCAACACGTGCACGGACGGTATCGCGGGGGAATGAATGAATATGCATTCCATTGATGGGAGCCCTCGGAATCGGTCGTACGCGATTTGCCGATCGACGTGTGCCATTTCCACGATGGCGCATTAAAACGCCCCGTTTGCCGGAAGGACGCAAGAACCGTGTACGATCGGCGAGCGATCGAGAGGCGACCGGCGCGTCAGCCAGAACGAGTCTCGCGCGTGTTTGCGCAGAAATTACAGGTTCCCGATGGTATAATTGTTTTTATCGTCGAACCTATCTCGTGCTCGCGAATGATGAAAAACAAATTTACCGTGCTCGTGCAATTTTCGATAAGGGTATCAAAGTCGGAGAGTTTCCGGCACGGTGTTTGATCAAGTGATTTCGAGGATGAGAAAGGCCCCCAGGAGTCGTGCGCGGTGCCGCGTCAATTGCGTTCGGAGGAACGGAAAAGAAAGCAAGACGTGTCCTCCCGACTCGATGACCAATACCTGCCACGACTATCGTTATCGATTTACACGCGTGATCGAGGTGGCGAGACGGCGATCCAGGCGTCCGGACGCGATCCATGGACGATCGATAGGAGCGGAACTGCCGTACCGGGAAAGCCGCGCAATTTTCACGGCGCGGATGACGAAGCGAGTGAAGGCCGCGAGCAACGTAACGCGATCGTTTCCATATCGATCGACCACGTCAGCTTTGACGAAATTCCGGTTACGAAACCGGGGGCCCGAGGTAGGGGAGCAGCGGATCCTCGTCGAAATTACGCAGGCGAGTGTCGCGCGTGGAAAAGGCATCGTTTACTTGAAAATACGCTACGCTGCTTGGAATTAATTCGAACGGGAGTTTCGAAGCTCCGTAAAAAATGCGTTTACAGTTGTACTTCTTTTTTGGTCTGTAACGGTCCGCTTCTCTAGCGTTAATATTAATCAGACACGCTCATCAACTGGACATGTTCATGCTGGTCACACGCGCGAAACGTTTAAGCGCACCGCGAACGCTGCAAACTTTAACCTGGACGCTTTCCAATGGACAACTTCCTCCTGCTCCACGGTCCGCGATTTTTCTACTCCGGATCCGATGATCTATGGGGCCCGGCCGTCGTGTCCGCTCCGTGCTCGCCGTACACCGAGAGCAGGCGCCGCGACCGATCCGTGGGACGCATGAAATGGAACAACGATATTTCTTTAATATTTCTTTGAAATTTCCTAAATATTTCTTAAATATTCCTTTCGAAAGAGCACCTAGCGCCCAATTCGAGCGAAATGAATCGCGGATTAGCAACCATCTTAATTTTCACCTCGTCTCGCGTGACTGCGCGCAAGTTCAAAGGGATTTCGTGGTCCCGAGCATGGCGGCTCGTTAATCTTGCAACTTATTCGCCGTCAGGTATACACGCCAACGCGATGGCGTTGCGGAGGCATTAAATACCGCAGGAAATCGAAGTAACGAGTTGTCGGGGAAGTACAGAGACGAGGAAGGTTATCTGTTTTACCGCTACGATTTCCGTTCCCCGTGGATGGGGCTCGTGGAGAAATTCGAGAGGGGTCCGGGCGAAAAATTTGGAAATATCAGCTGTCGTTGGGTACGCGAAATATCGATGGCACCGTTTAAAACGCTGCTGTTGCTGCTGCTGCTCGAAGCCTTTCGAAAGGCCTGGCTCGTCGTCGCTGTGTGATCGACAGCTGCGTGGGTTGCTAGGGAAGAAACGAGTCGGCGTGCCGCGGGAAGGACACCGACAGAAGCGCAGAAAAGGGGGAAAAGGAGGCGAAAAAAGGAGGAAAAAGAGTGAAACAGGAGAGAAAAAGGAGTGAAAAGGGGTAAAAAGAAGACGAAATTATGCGCGATCTAGTTGCAGCAATTTCCTCGGAAGTTACGACGCGGAACACCGGCGTGGAACGGTACGGTAAGCGACTCGTGCTCCCGGGGCCGTTGAAAGAGGTCGACTGATCGGAGGAAGTGTATAAAGGTAAAGGAAAACGTGAAACGGAGAGACGTTGATCTAGCCCAGCTAGTAGTAGGTTGCTCTCAGCTGCTGCTTTTTTACAGCCTTCGAAGAATTCTCCGGAGAATACGAGTACCTATATGTGAGAATTTCCTACCGTTCTACTTCCCGCCATTCTACCGGCTACACTCTCACGGAAACGTTTCAGTTTTTCTCCCTGGTAACGCGAACGGCAGACGTATCTCTCCTCGAGTTCCTTCGATTTTATTCCACCTCGCAAATATTGATCGATCGCTTTCGATCGGTTTATCGCTCGGGAATAACAATTCGATACGCAGCCTCGGTGACATCGATACAACTTGCAGCTCCACTCACAATCGCGAGAAAAACTGTTCGTCGAACCGTCAGCCCCCTTTCACGTCGCATCCCCCGGTTCCACGAAAGATAGATACCTCTAGAATGCGTCCGTGTATTTATTTGTTCGCCGATTTACGGCACGTGGTCTATTGCCGTGCGTGGAAAGAGAGGGTACAGTTAGCCCGTGTTCCACGGAAAAGCAAGACACGGTAGCAGAAGCATCCACGGATTTACATAACCCAGGAACGTCGATTAAAATGCGCTTGATACAGTTATACCGATCGTGGAGAGATCCGTGTGCTCCGACCGGGGATAAACTGCGGTCTCTATGTATAATAACACGCTTATTTAATGGTAAACACAGCTTCATCTATGGCGATTCCACTATCCATCTCCGAGATCGATAACATCTGAAGATTCACGGTCCAAAGGATCGATAAAGATAATACTTCTCGCACGGAATTTCATTTTTGAAGAAACTTCCTCGAGTAGAAATGGTAACGTGTGCCTCGTCTGACCTACGAGTCACGCACTTCCGGGGTACTCGTGGAGGCTTGGTCGACGGGAACCAATTGCAAGGAACCAATTGAAATCAACCAGGAAAAATTTCAAGATAAATAAATATCGTAGGACGGCGAATACCGGTCTCGAGGCAGCGAAAATTGTCGAAAGAACGAGAACACGATAACGCAAACCCAAAACTCGTAAACTGATTTAACTATAGATCGAGAAACGAGGACAGAGAACTGAGCATTTAGAACTGAGAAGGCGAAGTAGAATACCAAGTGGAAGGAAAGAAATTCATTTTTTCACGGAGAAATTTGGAGGACGGCGAAAACTGGTTTTGAGACACCAAAAATTGACAAAACAACAAGAACAGAATAACACAAGCTCGAAACTCATAAAACTATTTTAACTTAGGAAAAGAATACCAAGTTAACGAAACAAAAACACACAAAGACGCACTCTTTTAAAACTCTCTTTTCAACACCAAGCAACTCACGCTTGTGCTGGTCACAACCGATTTCTAAGAACTCTGTTTTGCTTGTCAATAACTCTATTCTGTGCAATTTCGCGCAGTTCTGACGCAGTGATGAGATTTTATCGCAAAGAAATCGAATTTTTGATACAAAATCGCAGAAGCAGCTTTCGAACTGCGCTGAAAAGGAATGAATTGTGCGTTATTCAGTGAAGGACCACTCTTTTATGCTTTCCTTAACCTACGCTTCACCTCTCCGTAGAGGAGTCGCGCAACTTAATTTTGTTATATAGAATAACTTTTCGATTTGCTTCTAGAAGATATCGATCGGTTTACAATTTGTTTTCGTTAGCAATAGCCGATTCGCGATTTCTTTTGTTATCCTACAATATCGTCCCCGAAACAGTGAATTTAATTTTCAAGAAAATGTATCGAATTTTTAAAAGAGCGAATTTGATTTGCAAGAAATAAGTATGTTCTGGGAAAGGAGGAATTTGGAGTGCAGGAAGACTGTTATTCGAGAGAGCTTCGTTGGAGGTCGATAATCTGCGACACCGGTGTAATGAGATTTCTCGGGAAAAGCGGGCAAGTGTCTTCTTCGAATGACACGGATTCCCGGAAGAGGAGTCTTTTTTCCAAGGACGGATGTCGTCAACTGGAACGACAATAAGTTTGCGTCACTGGATGAACGATTGCACAATGAAGCATTCGGTTAATGGGTATTCGCGCATGCGTCTGTTGCACTGTTGCTCGTAAGTAATAGTCTGCAAGCAGAATCTAGGCTAGTCAGCTGCACCTGGGATGCAAGTAACTATTCCGACTTTCCGCCAGTCGCACTTTAAGCCTTGCACCAGAGGCAGCGTCTCTGTCCCGCAGCCGTTCTCCGTTGTGTTTTCGTCGAGCTTTCCGTGTGGTTTAATGTCTCTGGTGTTTTCCGAGGTCGGGAACCACGTATGCCGGTGAATTCGGCTGCCAGACGGAGCACCTTCGAGAACCGAGTAGCCACGAGCGAACGATCGAGGTTAGTTCCACGCAAATGCTGCGAAAAACAATGTTGTTGCTTCAATAATCATTCACGTTAACTGGAAAATTCGCTTGGTGACGAAAATTCGTTACCTACAGTGGCACACGAAATGAGGAAGATGAGAAATGATCGAGAATTCAACGACGTTTGGCAACCAATTTCTTGGCTATTTTATTAATCCATTAACTGGTGAGTTTGTTTATCGAAAATCAGTGGATGAGTTAATTCGTCATTTCAATTTTTCTCCATTCGTTATCTTGTTGCTAACGAGATAAATTGCGAGGTTTCAACAGCGATACGTATCAAAAATGGTTTCCGTCAATTTCGTTGAGTTTTTGATTCATTTCTATTATTAGCATATATATATTTTTTAAAATATTCGTGTTCTTTTTTAAAATAACTATATATAACGATTCGTATTGATAAAAATAACGTACATTTCAGCAGTGAGAAAGAGCACTAATTAAATTCCATTATATTTTGATCACAAAATAAAATGAAAGATTATTACAATTTCCATGATTGCACGAAATTTCGTTATAAAATAATCGACAGGTGACACGTATTTAGAATTCCTTCCTTATTTTCTTACGAATTAAATAATTAAATATAATTGCGAGGTTTCAACAGCGATACGTATCAAAAATGGTTTCCATCAATTTTGTTGAATTTTTGATTCATTTCTACTATTAGCATATATATATATTTTTTAACCCTTTGCACTCGACGATTTTTTGGCTAGAGGAGAGTAGAAATTCAAAGATTCTCTACTAAAATACCTTTTAGTAGATACCCTATTGAGCAGTAAATAAAGAATTGTATAATAATAGAGTTGTATAATTATTTGATTTCGATACTTCGCACAATGTTACACTACATTAAATTTGATATATTAATTAATATCGATCTTCCAAATTTTATGAAATGGTGACTGAAGGTCACCTCTCGAGTGCAAAGGGTTAAAATATTCGTGTTCTTTTTTAGAATAACTATATATAACAATTCGTATTGATAAAAATAACGTGCATTCCAGCAGTGCGAAAGAGCACTAATTAAATTCCATTATATTTTGATCACAAAATAAGATCTGAAAGATTACTACGATTTCCATGATTGCACGAAATTTCGTTATAAAATAATCGATAGGTGACACGTATTTAGAATTCCTTCCTTATTTTCCTACGAATTAAATAATTAAATAACGATTCAATATTTTAGTTCTGTTACGATACAAATAAGCACGAGTAAATAAAATCTGAGAAATGTCACGATGATGACAATAAGAAAATAATTCGTCGAGTTTAAATTCGCATCATCCCCGGTTAATGGATTAAACGTCGTATCATCGAATCTAGCCATAGGCGGAGCCTACGAATTTGCAGGGAAAAGGAATTTTTCCAGAGAAATAGGCAAAAGTCTTTGAATGATGAGCTTACGACACAACGATTGGGTAAAAGCGACACATGGACGCGGTGGCGCGTAGATGCATATTGGAAGTGTCAAATATCGATATCCGTGCGAATGCGCACTCACCGAGTATCTCTGGCTGCAACGTGCGCGCGCAGCGTAATACCCCCTCGTGCCTTAGTACCAGTCCACACCCCCGACGAAAACGATGGGATTATCGATCGCGTTGCTATTCAAGCTAACCTAAGAACTTTTCGCTAGCTGACAGTAGACCGGCAGGGAGTTTTCGGTCAAAACACGCGGCGATTCGTGGAGAAAAATGAGACAAGGCTGAACTGAAGGCTGTGCTACGCGTCGACGTGCTTACGATCTGTGATACGACTAATTCGTGATTAGTTCGCGACCCTTCTCCTCCACAGTGAGTAAACGCAAACCTCGCGGAGAATAATGGAACTTTTATCGGTGCACGGCACTCTCCGAGGACTGCACGGATTCGCATATTTCGCCGCGAACTTTGACCCCTCGCTGACACCGGCTATTCCTGCAAAATTCCGCAACGTTGCACTTGCCTCTCTCGTTGCTAATTTCGCGCGCGAAATTTTCCCAACTCGCCCAACGTCACCCGTAGCTCTCGCTGTTTACCGAATACCGTGCTCTGGATAAAATTCACACGATAACGGGGAATATCGAGGTTGTACACAGCGGATGATAAAGCTCGGGCAGGTGCACGATTATCTGCGTGGATTCTCTGTGATTCGATGTCACCGATCGATTGTACGCCTCGATTAAATTCGGTAAATTTTACTGGCTGTTAATCGATATAGAGGAAACCATGCTGCTTTCTGCGCACAGGTTTGCAGAAAATCGCGAAAATTATCGATATAACGAACACGTCGCGATTTCGAAACATTCGTTCAAATCGTTTATTCCTTCACCGGATTACCAAGTCTAGAATTCGAAAAAAAAATGGATGAAAATGAATTGTAAATTTCGAAAAAGATTCGAGGTTATCTCGAATTTATTAACCCTTTGCACTCGAGAGGTGACTCTCAGTCACCGTTTAATCAAATTCTAAAGATCGACGTTAATTAATATATCAAATATAAAATTACCTAACGATGTGTGGAATATCGAAGAAAAATAATTCTACGTCTTAATTTGCATATGATTTCTCATTTACCATTTGAAAAATTTCGTCCACTCTATGACAAAGAGTCTTCGAATTGCTATTTTTCTGTAACGGAAAAGTCGTCGAGTGCAAAGGGTTAATGTACATTATAAATTACCCTTGAAAGAATTAACCGTCAAGCGTACTTATGTTTGTTACCGTTTTTCAATTACTCCTGTCACATCCTCGACCAGTGCTCCATTTCTGTTCTAGATTTACCGAGACACGGAGTTAATCACTATCCGTCCCGTAATTATTGCTCGTCGGTTGAGCACCAAGGTTTATTAGATATTAGCGAAAGTTCTGATAGGAAACCAGTTTATAGCCGAGCGGAGAAATAAAATAACAACGCAGCGATGCCTGCTTTCACGCGACGAAACTGTCGTAGATTAGACAGGATGGGAACGGCTGTTGTTGCAAAAGGACTCGCGGACCGGTCGCTTTTAGCCTGGACGATTTTATAGCGTCAGTTTGAGAAACTATGACAGAGGATTCGACATTACGCGTGAAAGTTTATCTCGTTTATACGTTGAATAACAACTATTATCCGGTATGCAGTGGTACGTTCGTGCAGGAAGTGATATGCATTCCAATACATCCGTTCAACGGCACATTGACCGAGAGTGCTATAGGTTTCTCTTCTGTTCTTTCTTTCTCGTTTGCCAACACACGTGTGCAAGCTTGCATACTCTGCAACGCGGCAAGTCACTCGATGCATATCACATTGTTTACAAACCATAAAGAACTATTATCTATGCTAAATCGTGCGTGGCATTAGCAACCGAAGCTGCCATACGCTCTTGGAATCCATTTTCCTGTTTATGCATAGCATGTCACATTCCAGTCTATGTTTTTGTCTATAATATTTCCGATATTTCCATCGTATTCGTCAAACATTTTCATCACCTAGCCCCCACTCGAACATCGCGTTTCCTCTGCGTTCCCGTCCTCCTCACCCCATTTTCTTCCATTTTCTTGCCCCTCTTTTCGCCATTTTCTAACCTGAACTTGATCTGAATCTGTAAAGGGCTCGACTCACGATGCAGTACCCGAACATCGATATACAAGAGGGAAGAAGACTGCGTAGCGTGCGGAGGAGACTCTTTCAGGACGACGATGACGATAACGAGACGGAATCGGGACGAAATTCTGGCGTCGAGGACAACTTCGCGAACTGCTTTTTCGAGGAGGCTCGAAAAAATCGGGAGAATGTGCGTAGTAAACGAGACATGATTTACCTTGACCATGAACAATCGCTCGAGAGTTATTTCGATTGCATTTTTTTGTTCGGCGAGCAGGCCAAGGAGAGGTGGAATTTCGATTTCGAGAAGGAAGAACCTCTGCCTGGACGTTACGCATGGGTGAAGCTCGACCAACACGGAAATGAAATTTGTAAACCGTTGGAGGCGAGCAATCGAATAGAGAATTTGCAAACGATGCAGGAAGAGGACATGCAGGACGATGACGTTACCATGCAGGATCATGCGGAGGACAAAGACGACGAGAAAATGACGGACAGTACGTAGGACGTGACTGCGAAACAGATTGCTCACTCTGACAATTTTTTCCTCTTTAAAAAACGATTCCTTTCTTTTGCCAAACGGAAACGCGAAACTACAAAATTGACTGAATCGGAGTCGGCGTGGATCGAGCAGACATTGCAAAGTTGTCGATCGAGGAAGGCATTGATTCGACTTCTAGTCAGAATAGACACGACTCGGTGTCTGGAGAGCTAGTAAACCAAAGTTACGTATCTCTTTTTATTTTTATTTGAATTACTGAAAAATTTTGACTCGTAATGACAATTCGAAGGAGAATGTCATGTGTCGTGATATTTGTTATCGTATTATTTATCCTGATTTTATACCATTTTACACGATTATTTAATATTTATTACTCAACGTGCAATACACGTGATTAGCGAACGAATGATATTACGATGCGAATAAATTATACAAAGCGACTTTGTACTTTTTATAGATAGGCGAGATAATATATTTATCTATAACTTTATAATCTTGCGTATGATTTTCACAAAACGTTTTCCCTCTCCTGCGTTTCCATGAAACAAAGCGATGTGTAACGCGAGATTCGTATAGACGGATTAGGTACACTCGGGCATATGGTGCACGACTAACGTATGACCCGAATTCAGGGCACGAGAATAAGATGACACATGTGTACGTGCCCCGAGGAGATGTAAACTTTTCACTTAACGCGGAATGACGTTGTAAAATTGCAACAGTTAGCAACGCCGGCCAAGTCCCGCATGATTCCACGAGTATCACGATTTCTTAAAATTAATCTCGAGTTCTCGTGAGAAGGCAGCATGTGCACCTGGCATTCGTTTCTTAAGAATCGTTTTTTTCGCGTTGCACGCGCTATGGAAGCTGGCCACGATGATGGTGGTGTACCCATTGCCAGAAATTGCACTTCCGTTCCGCGAATTCCCACGGAAGTGGGTACAATCGCGACTACGACAAAAGATATTCGCGTATAACGTGCACCAGCTTCATTGTTCTCTGCGACCATTCAATACTTTCACACCGAAGGATTTTTAACGGCCATCGCTAATGAAGGATCAATGAACGGTGTTCGACAAAGGACTCCCGATCCCGCGAAGCGAACGACCACGTGGAAACGAAGCAGAGAAGAAAGGCTATTTGTCGCATCCTAGAAATCATATCCACGAGTTCTCAACCTCGATCTCGATGGAGCACCTTGATCTCGATAAAGATGATTTATCACGGTTACATTTTCATCCTATGGCGTCGTGCACGCGACGAGATAACGTATACACCAAGGGTAAACTCGGATTTGATAGCGAAATTCTTGCACCGATGGCACAGGTGACTCCTTCGGTAGTAAACAGACGATGCAGCCGCAGCCACGCGTCTTCCGGTCGCCTATTCAGGATGTACAAACAGACGCTTCCTTGAGAAATAATCTAGAACGACTCATCGTTCGGGAGATAGACGCAAAAGACGTTATAGGAGGAAACGGTATTTATTTTCCGTCCTTCGTCTACGCCGAGCCATGAGAGAACACCTGTGCAACGGAATACCTTGCTAAACGGGTACCCCACCTAACCACAGATGAAAGAGAGACGGTAGTCTTTGCGAAACGAAAAAAGGATTGTTTTACGCGACTCATTCGCTCGTTCTCCCCTCATTGAGATGCATCCGGTGCCACCCTCACCACTTCCTGGATGTTGCGTGGGATTTTCATTTTTAACAACACGCCTCGCAGTCCTCTCATGAGAATCTCCTCTGCTAGCCGGTACACCTCCCGTAATATTTTTTACACGTTTCGTTTTTACTTTTTGACAAAAAGAAAAATTATTCGTTGAATAGGGGACGTATTTCGAGAATAAAGGATAATAGAGCGAGAATAGTAGAGTTTCGTGGAGAAATGTACGTTCTAGTAATTATTAAGGTGATTTTAAAGATAAACGGTGAAAATCTGATCGATTTAACGTGAAAATTATGCGTATAAAGTCATCCTTTGTAGTTTGAGAGATTCGAACGTTTGAAACTTTCCCGCGAGCGTACGGTGGCGCCGTTCGGTCAGCCATATTTTACCAGACGGATATACACTAATACTATTCAACGCCGCTTGGCGAACGGGCTCCCTGATTGGTCGTGACGATCGCCCGTGTACGGTTCACTCCGCGCGAGTTGCTTCGTACGCGACAGAAAACTATTTCCCCATTGCCTTCTACACGAGACACGAACGATTCAGGCCACGAGAACAGCAATGAGGTAAATTGACAATTATCATTGAAAAGTGTCGATTCACCTCGTTTATTTCGTATCTTGCCTTAGCTGCTACGCAATAAACATCTGCTGCTTGAGAACCACCAATTGTCACATACGTAAAGTTCGAAAAGTAAATACGAATTCGCTTTTTACATTTACATAATGCTAATGAATCAAAACCTATGATAATTTATGTATGAAACTACTAATATTTGCACTGATTATCGGTGTACTTCAACCTGTTATTCTTACTAAAATGTAAATAATTAGGAGAAAAAATGTCGACCGAATCGACAAATTCGAACGCATGGAATTAGATTTAATAAACGTGACCACGCGAGCTCGTTTTTTCCATTACCGGTAAGATCAATATCAGATAAGGTGATATTTAAAAATTTTGCAAAATCCAGTGTTCTGGTTCACACCATGGTGTCTAGGAACAGTAGCTTGTATCAGTTGAAATAAAATGACGATGATAATCTGAACAGTATGCAAATAAATTCACCGTGCGTAACGTATTGCCATGCAAACATGGAAATCCGCCGAATAAACGTACGCACGAGTGTCCGTGATAAGATTACAGCCGTTGTTTTGAAAGCTGGACTTGTTTATTTTGAGCTTCTTTGTCAACATACAATGCGTTTCATTTTTTCCTCCTAATCAATTGTACGTTGCCTGAAACCGTGTACGTTGTAAATTTATTACACACACGTTGAAAAACGTATTTATTCCGAACTCGAAACCCGCCAGTGAGTATAAGATTTATATTTTGCAAGAATATACATCTCATGAATTCCAAGTGCTTTTTTACAGTCTCTTATTTTTCTCTAACTATCGTTTGTTATTTTCAGTCAGAAGTAGATTTGATCCTGCGTGGAACACGGCCGCGCATTTCGGTAAAAATGGGAGTGGTAAAGAGTACAACTGCGACCTATAGCTTTTTCCCAAACTTTTCGTTATAATCCCCCTCTACGCAGAAAAGTAAAGTTGGATGGTATTTACCATAGAGCTTGGCATACTGGAACGCATCCGATGGTTACAATCAGCATTCTGCTCGTTTGTGTTGCCGTGGAAGGGGCCAATAACTGTACAACCTTCTCGTACATACGTGTTTTCAAAGGCTCGAAATGCTGCGCTCAGGTCGAAGGAACTATACTCTGCAAATGGCGGTTATTTCGTTTCTTCCCGGGCGCGTGGAGAGGGAAAAGGGGTGACACCGAATGAGCCGAAGATGGCCGAAAACAGCCGACGCGTTCAGAGGCTTGGTTACTTGCAATGAGAGGCGCACACTTCAGTCGCTAGAGAGCGCTTTACACGTGTAGAACGCGTCTTCGCGCAACTCCGTGCGTTACAGAGCACGCACGCACCTCGTCAGCGTCAACATAACTGCGCAATCGTATACGACCTTCCGCCGAACTTGGAACCACGCGCGTGTCTTGACAGCCGTGTATTTGGCGGGAAGCGTGATACTGTTCTCCTTTGGAATTTACGTGGTATCAGAGTCGATTCAGTGGCTCCCCACCGTGTCAGCGGACAGCATATTGGTGCTTTCGGGCCGTGTGCAATAACGTTTTCCGCAAAATATTCTTGTGTCGAACGAGAACCTTCAGTGATATGTTTATGTGCTTCGTATTACATAGACAGGATAATTACAAACTCGAAGGATCGATATACGTTCAGTTTTTAATTTCAAGAATAACGTGGTAACCTTCGCGGGAACACGTCGAAACACGCTCGTCGTCTCTTGGAGGCTCACGCGCAAGTGCGTGCGACGTTGCCGGCTTGTTCTTCCCGCGGGCTATACCGACGAATTTACGTGGAGGAGAGCGAAAAAAACTTGAGATCAAGTTCATACTCGATCGTTGTTACCGATTTCAATCGCTTTGACTGTGAATATGTGCACCGATCTCTAAGAAAATATGAGATAGTTGTTGCTGTTTCCCTGCCTTGCCTCTCGCCCTCATCGTGGTACGCAATAGTGTGTTTACCGTGTTGCCAAACTTTCTAGTTTATCACACACGCTTCGGCCCTTGGTGATACGCTCTGTTCTAAAATATAACCTCCGATTCGCGGATGTGCGTTTCAGAAAAATCCGCATCAAAAAGTGTCGGGTGCATCCGCGGGCGAGTCAACGATCAGCGTAGTCGCGAGGCGACGCTGAGCACGGCCATTATTCGAAATTCGGTGGGTCGCGCCACGACAACGTTGCCACGTCTTCGTGAGCCGCGAGTATTTCAACGTTCTGTGAACGATTCCTGGAAGAAGAATCATCTCCGTAAACGGGACGCGTGTAACGCGTCGAAATCAATGCGAAAAAGGTCGGTTTCCGACATTGTGCTGTGCGCGTGTCGAAATCGATCGAGTGTGTAGACCGTGTGCCGAATCGTGGTCCGAAAACAGACGCTGGAAAGGAGGAGGACGGACAGAGACGGAGGGTGGGAGTAAGAGAGAGAGAGAGAGAAAAAGTAGTGACTGCGTGAAGAGAAACGGAAGCTGTTTGTTCGTGAAAACGCTTGGATATTGGTAACTGCGACGGAGGACGGCGACGTTGCCGGTGTGAAAGACTAACGAAATATGAGCGCTCGAGTGTTGAATCCGGTGATGATGACGGAAATGAGCAGGAATTTGGGTGGAGGACGAACGGTGCCGAGCAGAGCAGCCCTTGCCCGTGTTCGAAGGGACCTATTCGGACCCGTCGATCACGCCGCTGCTCGTGCATTGGCGGAACGGGAGCTTCGCGCTCAGTCCATACTCGATGCCGAAAGATGGGGATTCGACTTTCACTTGGAGATACCGAGAGCTAATTCGAGGTACGAGTGGGAGCTCGTTACGCCGCAGGACGTGGTGCCTGAACCCTATGCCCTACGAGGTATGCCCTACTTAAGGAAACACGCGCCTAGTACGCCTCGAAAAGTACGGGACTCCTCGCCCACCACAAGATTTCTCCGTAAGGATCCTTCTTCACCGGTCACTCCCAAGATTATCCCGAAATCGGAGAGGACGCCGCCACAGGAGCCCAGAGTGCCGCAGATCGGCGACATTACCGCCAACGAATTGTTCGACTTCGACTCGGACAAGAAAATGTACATCGTCGAACCCACTACCCCCGTTTTATCAACCCCCGCATCGAGGAAACAGTCGTCCATAACCGGTAAGCGATAACTTTTTCTATCCCATAATTGCTATTGTACGCTGCGGAGTAGACTGGCAACACAAGCACGTGCGCTTCTTGCGATACCATTCGACGTATAGCGCCGGGTACCATGTTTTCCTGCGCAAAAAATTTTTCGCCCGTTTTCAAACGCATCCTTATCATTACGCCAACTCTTTCCTAGTGAATGAACCGTTTGTTTTCCATTCCAACCGCCTGTCTCCGTATCGACCACTCGTAATTCCGCGCATACGTACTATAAAAAAGTCGAAACAAATTAAACGTTGTATCGCTGCCCGAAATTTTAATTTTCCAATTTTTTTTTTTTCAATTTTTTTTCAATTTTTTTTTTGTTCGTCAATTCGTCAATTCTGTCAAACACGGCATCGATTTGCAGTTTGCGTCACGAATTGCATATCCAACGCGATCGGAAAATGAGATATTTCGAAGATGATCGTTACGCTTGTGTTAGAAAACACGATTCTCGGATTCGTTTTACCGTCTGATCGATATACCACGCGAAAAATTGCGTAATTATTCGGGAACTCGAGATTTCCTGAATTATTCCGTTTGATCGACGCACATTATCGAAGTTAATTGGCCGACGTTATTTATGCGGGAAGTAGTTTACCCTAGGTCAATCTAATTCGCCGGCCGGCAAGGTCGTCGCAATTTACGTAATTACGTAAGCACCTGATAAAAGCAATGAATGGCACCCGGTCGGTCGGGTATACGCTTTTCTGTCAACAGATCGTTCCCACCGATTTTCCCCGATCGTTCCGCGGAAACAATGTATTATCCAATCGATCGTTAGGCTCAGTTCACACCGGCTCGAACAACAATAAAATTATTCTCACAAATTAACGGACAGATAAAGCTATAGTATCGCGGTTAACGATTGAGTCGACGGAATAAAATCCACCAGATATTTCTTTTTCCTTTTCTCCTTTTTTTCTCGGATAATCGACGCTCGATAATTCGTCGCATGCGAGCGTAAACAAGGATGACATAACGATAAATATTATTCGTAGTCCTACCGATCGACCAGACAGAGCAGCTAATGCCATCTGGTTAGCCGAGACCGCGTGTTGCTCGTGCGCGAAAAAGAAGCAGACTTTCTCGTCTCCATCGACGCATTCCGTGACCGCAGGATTTTCCGCGTTGCGTTTGCGCGTTGCACACGCGCCATCTTGTTTGGACCCGTGCCTCACGGTCTAGTTCCCCTTTTTTCGCCTATTTATTATTCGGGCGTGCACACCACCCACGCGACGCGACTATTTCTGGACGTGACTCGTCACATGTCTCGCACGCATGCATCTACGCGCGTGTAAACACATTTTGCGCTGCAGCACGTACTTTTGTTTATCTCTCTCTCTCTCGAACCTTGAAATTGCTCGAATAAAATTTCCCGGCGACAAAAACAGCGAGAGAAAGAGAGAGAGAGAGAGAGAGAGAGAGAGAGGGAGAGAGACAAAAAAGAAAAAGAAACAAAAAATTTCGAGATACGAAAATAAAATTAACTTTTATAAAAATTCGCGATATCTTCGCGCGAGATTTTGATTTTTTCTAAAGTTTAAAGTACAGCTTCGCGCGTAACAACGAAAATCGATTAATTTCTACCGAATTGGGAGTAATTAGATTTACCTGTACAGTTTATCGAATTGTTTATTCAATGACTATCTCGAGCATGCAAAAACCGTTTCAACGATTATTATTAATTAACGATAATATCGTTAATCGTTCAATTGGCCGGATCGATGTAACACCGGTCGCGTTTTGACCTCTCGATCGGCTCCGCGACGCGTAAGCCTCCCCTTCTTCGAGCATGGGGAGTACAGAAGCGTTCGTAACGTACATACGCGAGTTCGTTCTGGCATCGTGGCCACGATGGGGGCGCTGGAATGATTTTCCTAACGTACATTATTAATGAGCCGCACGCGGTCAGCTGTGCAGTCCATATGGGGTTGTTCGTGCCGCGCACCCCCGATCCATTCTCTTCCCCTCGTCGACTTTTGTTCGCGCGCGCGGCCATCATGCGAGCGTGCGCCTCCTGCGCTTCGCGCGCATGGGGGTATCAGCTGTGCCCGCGATCGCGCATCTCCGACAAACAACCCTCCGGATGGCACTGGGGAGGGTCGATCGGTATTTAAAATCAGGATTAGCACGATACTTGCGACCCGCATGTGCTGTCGGGCTATTTAAATTGCACGCGACGATTTCGCTACTTTATCTGGGCACGTATTGGGGATTGAGGAACGCCACGCTGAAAAGAAAAAATAAAACAAAAGCAACGATAGCCATTTCAAATTTTTAATTACTTAATTATCATCGTCGCATTAATACAGCTATTTTTCCAAGATTTTCGAAAGTTATGGGAGAGCTTTGTATTAAGTTTTCATTCAAAATTTCGCGATATTTTTCTAAATCTACGGGGACACTGTGAAACTATTTTTCTAGGACCTGTACTAAAATTTGGAAAATCTTGTTAGTAAAAAAATATCTATATCAAAGTTTCGTGGCTATTTCCAACGTATGAAGACTTTTAATATTAACGACGAGTCAAGCGGATGTTAGTCGACATAAAAATAAAAATTATTCATGTTTACGCGTCGGATTCATAACATAATTGAGAAAGGGGGCTAGAAGATTGGTGGGGCTAGAGGATATCACAGCTGTGGCCGAAATATCTTTAATTCGTGTCGCGTGGCAATGGGATTGGGCCCCGGAGGGTGAGCCCGGGAAATCGGACAGATGTATCGAATTTTCCGATGGAAATTCGCCAAATGTCGACGGGGGAAGGGGCCAGCGAGGGGTTGCTTGCGGTTCGTACGGGGCTGAAAGCGACGCGATATGACTCACGATTAGGGGTATCAGCCTAGCGCAGAGCGTGTGTTTCTGCAAACTTCCTACATCGTGACTCACGAGAAGCTGACAAATAAAACGCATATGGGAGAAACCAAATTGTATCTCCTCTGCCGAACTC
>NW_016908335.1:2076252-2078094 GCF_001483705.2 Eufriesea mexicana | reverse complement strand
TTCCCCGCGTTTGTCCTCCATCCCGCCGTTGCGCCGCGCAGGCGCACTTCGACGCATTAACGAACGTCGCGAAGATTCGTGTATATCTTATCAGCCGGCGATATAATTAACAAGCATGTGAGTCGATAATGTATTCGTAAGGTTATCGCGAATGCGATTTGGCGTACGTGCATTGGTCAAGCTAAATCGTGCACGAGGTCGAATTTTATATTGCACGCGATTACAGCCGTCCCGATTTAAGCTTGCCCAGCTTTTTCGCCAGTTTCTTCCTCAGCTCCGTGGTGCACCGCTGCAAATATGGTGTGCACCATGGAAAATACGCGTCACGTTGCCTTTATTTTCATCGCGGAGATCTGGTATCACGCGGATGCACGGAGTTAATGAGAATAACCCCGTGTACGTGTCGCATAGGTGTGTATACATGTTTGGTTGTTGTGTGTTTTCAGACTTTATGAAGAGTCGTAAACGTAGCCTAAACGGTAGCGCGAAGAGCATGATAGAGCCGCCGGAGAAGATGGCTCGCAACGCGGGTCAGATACGCAGCTAAAAGCCTTCCAGCTTCCTCCTTCAGCCTCGCTGTCTTCTTCCATCTGTTTGGAGCGCGAGTGGGATCGGAAGCACGAAGCATCACTGCCAGGAGGAACGGGAAAGGCAGAAGCTCTGGCAGGAGGCGCGAGGTCCGTTGGCTGTGCCATTCACGTAGATTTATCCGCCATGAATGTAGGCGAAAACGGTGGGGTTTAAAAAAGGAACGAAGTAGTGCCGTTTTTTCATTGCGTATACTTTCGTAGCCATGCCACGGAAATTACAAAGTAGCAACAACCACCATAATTAAGGGGGACGAACAGAGGAAGAACGATATTCCATGGTTGTTGCTATCTCCCTTTTTTTTTTCTTTTTTCTTCTTTATATATATATAATAATATATATAGTTATAAATATATATATAAATATATATATTATAAATATATATATATCTCATTCGTGTCGTTATGTTCTTTTGCATTAGGCTAGACAAAGTAACGATTACAATATATATATATATAGCGACAGAGAGAAAGGATGAGTGCGCGAGCGAGAGAGTGAGAGAGAGAGAGAGAGAGAGCGCGTGCATGCAGGTTTTTCACGAAATTAATTAATGTAATATATTGTCCGTTTAATTCTAAAACGAAGCGACGAGTGACGATGCGAGATCGTTACACGCGTACACTTCGATGCGAGATGTGTCAGGAGACAAAAATATATAAATACTTCTTAGGTTACGCGTAGATTTTAAGACTAGGTATTAAGCGAGAGTGCATTGCGTTTCTATCGATAACCACTGATTTGCGAATTTTTCATTTTCGAACAACTTTTTGGAAGAGGCTGCCTCCGACCTTAGACTCCGTGGCTCCTCATCGACCCAAATGCTCGACGAAGATCCACGGTCTGCTCTGATGTATCGTTCATAAATCCTAGCTCGATCGATCCTACGTATTTCGCGATATTTTCGACCGTGTTTCTCTCGAAACGATCGCGAAATCGACGGTTTTATACGTCTGTGTAGCACGAGACGAAATTTCCCTCGGAATTTTTACACGTTTTAGAAGACGACAGAAACGCAGGCATATACTTTTGTAGCCGAAAAGAGACCAGTCTCGAGGACAATTAACGGGGAGAAAGATATTAGATTGTAGTTGGTTACCCATGTTTAAGCATTGATCTCCTGTACGATTTTAAGAGAGTACAGCCGATGCCAAATCACCCCCCGCGAATATTTTCTCACACCTTGCACCCTTGAGGAAGGAACCCTTCATCGTATTCGGCACCCCTTTCTCCTCCTTTCTTCCTCCACCGCTCTTC
>NW_016908335.1:2037892-2073588 GCF_001483705.2 Eufriesea mexicana | reverse complement strand
TTCCCCGCGTTTGTCCTCCATCCCGCCGTTGCGCCGCGCAGGCGCACTTCGACGCATTAACGAACGTCGCGAAGATTCGTGTATATCTTATCAGCCGGCGATATAATTAACAAGCATGTGAGTCGATAATGTATTCGTAAGGTTATCGCGAATGCGATTTGGCGTACGTGCATTGGTCAAGCTAAATCGTGCACGAGGTCGAATTTTATATTGCACGCGATTACAGCCGTCCCGATTTAAGCTTGCCCAGCTTTTTCGCCAGTTTCTTCCTCAGCTCCGTGGTGCACCGCTGCAAATATGGTGTGCACCATGGAAAATACGCGTCACGTTGCCTTTATTTTCATCGCGGAGATCTGGTATCACGCGGATGCACGGAGTTAATGAGAATAACCCCGTGTACGTGTCGCATAGGTGTGTATACATGTTTGGTTGTTGTGTGTTTTCAGACTTTATGAAGAGTCGTAAACGTAGCCTAAACGGTAGCGCGAAGAGCATGATAGAGCCGCCGGAGAAGATGGCTCGCAACGCGGGTCAGATACGCAGCTAAAAGCCTTCCAGCTTCCTCCTTCAGCCTCGCTGTCTTCTTCCATCTGTTTGGAGCGCGAGTGGGATCGGAAGCACGAAGCATCACTGCCAGGAGGAACGGGAAAGGCAGAAGCTCTGGCAGGAGGCGCGAGGTCCGTTGGCTGTGCCATTCACGTAGATTTATCCGCCATGAATGTAGGCGAAAACGGTGGGGTTTAAAAAAGGAACGAAGTAGTGCCGTTTTTTCATTGCGTATACTTTCGTAGCCATGCCACGGAAATTACAAAGTAGCAACAACCACCATAATTAAGGGGGACGAACAGAGGAAGAACGATATTCCATGGTTGTTGCTATCTCCCTTTTTTTTTTCTTTTTTCTTCTTTATATATATATAATAATATATATAGTTATAAATATATATATAAATATATATATTATAAATATATATATATCTCATTCGTGTCGTTATGTTCTTTTGCATTAGGCTAGACAAAGTAACGATTACAATATATATATATATAGCGACAGAGAGAAAGGATGAGTGCGCGAGCGAGAGAGTGAGAGAGAGAGAGAGAGAGAGCGCGTGCATGCAGGTTTTTCACGAAATTAATTAATGTAATATATTGTCCGTTTAATTCTAAAACGAAGCGACGAGTGACGATGCGAGATCGTTACACGCGTACACTTCGATGCGAGATGTGTCAGGAGACAAAAATATATAAATACTTCTTAGGTTACGCGTAGATTTTAAGACTAGGTATTAAGCGAGAGTGCATTGCGTTTCTATCGATAACCACTGATTTGCGAATTTTTCATTTTCGAACAACTTTTTGGAAGAGGCTGCCTCCGACCTTAGACTCCGTGGCTCCTCATCGACCCAAATGCTCGACGAAGATCCACGGTCTGCTCTGATGTATCGTTCATAAATCCTAGCTCGATCGATCCTACGTATTTCGCGATATTTTCGACCGTGTTTCTCTCGAAACGATCGCGAAATCGACGGTTTTATACGTCTGTGTAGCACGAGACGAAATTTCCCTCGGAATTTTTACACGTTTTAGAAGACGACAGAAACGCAGGCATATACTTTTGTAGCCGAAAAGAGACCAGTCTCGAGGACAATTAACGGGGAGAAAGATATTAGATTGTAGTTGGTTACCCATGTTTAAGCATTGATCTCCTGTACGATTTTAAGAGAGTACAGCCGATGCCAAATCACCCCCCGCGAATATTTTCTCACACCTTGCACCCTTGAGGAAGGAACCCTTCATCGTATTCGGCACCCCTTTCTCCTCCTTTCTTCCTCCCCCGCTCTTCATTTTCACACCCCGATCCCGTTAAGTGTGCTAGTACGTTTAGAGATTCGAAGCTTTGCGAAGATTGCGATGCTTGCAGTTTCGTTCTCCTAATTTTTCTCTTCGTCTTTCCCCGCCATTTTGCTACTTTTTCAACGACGTCGTTGGATGTACGAATCGTACCGAGAGCTCTCGCAGACTATATGTGAATCAAAACCGCAGTTGTATAATCTTATCAGCGCAAAATGCAATCTTCGTTCAGCTTTTTAATGAATTTTGTATTTCGTTATCTTCGTTCATCTTTTTTGTACAAACATCGCGAAAAGTCCATTCGTTTTTAACGTTTTACGATCAGACTTGGATTAGATATCGATGGTGTGGCGTGATCAAAGCCGTTGAAAGTTCTCCGTAGCCTATGCAGAGAGATCGTTCTATTGTTTCTTTATTTTGATTTCCCAACGTGCAGGTATTACTAGGCTGACATTTGCGCAGCATGCACCTAAGAGAGAGAGAGTTACATAGTTTTATTCGGAATTATTTAACGAGTACAAATCGGTAGACTTCTGGAGGTCTTTAAACGGTTCTTGAAAATTATGCGAGGATTACGCACAGCTTTGTATTCGAATCCGTTTTATACCGTGTTAAACGAAAGTACGAGGTTCTAACAGGCTGATCAGAGATTTTGGAACACGAACCAAAACTTTCTTCGTCGCGGATGAATTTACGCAAAAACGTAATATTAATGTAAATGTAATTGTATATCTTAAATGGTATATTGATTTTATAATGGTAGCTGTTTATTACAAGTTCTTCTTTTTTTTTTGTTTTTTTTTTCTCTCTCGTTTAACGATAATTTGGTTTACGCCATCCTTGCGAAACGCCCCCCAACCCCCCAACCCCTACCCGACCCGATCGCATCCCCTGTTCTCCCGGTACACTTGTTTCTATCTTCTCTCTCTTTTTCCCGTTCACTCTTCTTTTCCCACTTTGAGATTATAATTCAAAAATACGACTGGTGGTTACAAACTATTTTTTTCGTAGTTCACTCGCGAAGTGCGCTATGAGTGGTAGAACCGATTCGTTGTGGAATTCTAATGGTCGTTTTTCATACCGGTCACTGTGTATTCGATGTTTCAATGGCGCTTTCATGGCAACGGGGTACACTCGTGCTATGAGAGGCTCGCGATAAGAAATCAAATTGAAGTAACAGTTTCGTACTGTTGGAACACGTTGGACTTGGCTTTTCTTTTTCTCGTCGGCAAAACTTCTAATTCGATGACTACTCATACGGATGAGCAACGTGAAATCGGTGGATCGTTGAGACGAAACGACGTTGAACGGCAGACTGTGCCCGCAGTCGCACAGATTCTTTCCTTCTGTGCCAGGGAAAGAAAAAGGAAGGAAAAATGAAAGGAAATAAAATAGGAAAGAAAAGGAAAGGAAACGCGTGGAACGACTATGGAATCTCGTGAGATCTGAAAGGGTGACGATAGAAGGAAGAAAAGTTGGTCTGCCGTGAGGAAAGAAACGAAAAAAAATAGTAAAAGAGAATAATCTTATGTCTATGTAACCCTGTGATGTATTAGTATGATCTCAGTAAACATAACTTAGCGTGTACTTCTTATTTGTAATAAGCATAGATGTATATGTGCGTTTCAAACGTGACGTAAAGCCCCAGTAAAAAGTGCGAATGGTTGCGTATGCCTGAGCACGTGTGCACGGTGTTTGTTTGTGTGGGTGAATGTTAGAGTAAAAAGGGTGAGCAGAAGTACCCAGTGCCTCACTTCCAGTTGGTATTCGCGTAAGGATTCTATGTGTAACGACAATATATTATTATATAAACCGTAATCGTAAGAGAGTCTAAAAAACTAACCTACATAAGTGAATGCCTATGTTTATTAAAAAAAGATTTATCTAAAGAAGCTTGGTATCTTTCATTGCGAGCCTGGTGCCCAAACCCGTGTGTCTCTCCTGTGCGTGTGGCACCGTTTCGCGTGCGTGTGTGTAATCACTGGGTATTGTAGTCGTGTCGAATTTTCATGTAGAACTTTATTTTAACTCTGTTTTAATTCACCAGTACGAATTATAAACCCCTTCCTCTGTGTATCATTCGAATGTCCTGTATGCAAGCCTGATCACCAGTCCGGACACCTCGTCCCCTTCAAATAAATCATCTCCTTGTTACAGCCAGAGCACAACGTCTCCTAGAATCCTTCCAATCTCACTGCAATCTTCCTGCACCGAATCAGAGAGGCATAGAAAATTTATTCGTTAAGAAAAATCGAGACAGGTGCAACGGAAGCTGTGCGCGCAACAGTATACTGGGAGCAGCAGACCAAGAGCAGGTGCTCCTACCTGTATTTACCTTTAGTAAGTGACACTTTGGTTTTATTTTCCTTTCGAAACACACGTTACCCAGTTACCTTTGTCCTCCAGGAACTACGATTAAAACGGAGCGGCGAAATTTCGGGAAATATAGGAAATATCCGAGTCCCTAGATAAGGAGGTAAGGTAATTTGCTAGGGAATTTTCAAAATCGGTGTCTATTCGCGCGAAACGCGAACGCAGGTCGCGTGGATGAATTTGCAAAGGAATTAACACCGAATGGAGGACGTTGATACGAAGTCGACGCGATTTGAATACAAAGTGTTTCGCGTTTTTTAATTGCACCGGTGATTCCCGAGAATCCATAGATCTTGGCGGGATTTCGTAATCGAGTCTCCGATCGGTTGTCGGATGGAAAACAATGAAAATGATCGAGCGTTTAATTCCAATCCGAGTTATTGAATCGTCGCGTGAATATAAAATTGACACCGAATGGAGGAGGATATTGACACGAAGGCCACGCGTTTTGAATACAAAGCGCTTTAAATCTCGCGCTTTCTAATTGCACTGGTAATTCCCAGGAGTACATAGATCTTGAGGGGATTTCGTAATCGACTTTCCGATCGTGTGTCGGGTGGAAACAATGAAAATGATCGAGCGTTTAATTCCAATTCGCGTGAATGAAAAATTAACACCGAATGGAGGATATTGACACGAAGTCTACGCGTTTCGAATACGAAACGCTTTAAATCTCGCGTTTTCTAATTGCATCGGCAATTCCCGAGAATACATAGATGTTGGCGGGATTTCGTAATCGGCTTTCCGATTGTCGGATGATAACAATGAAAACGATCGAGCGTTGGCCGGAGCGAAGCGTTTAATTCCAATTTGAGTTATTGAATCGTCGCGTGAATATAAAATCGAGGTCAGAGGATTATGCAAGAATTTCATCCAAGTGAATCAGACTTTTTCCATGCGTGGTCGCGCGAGTGATCAATGGAACGTTGGAAATTTGAATAACACACTCCAATCCACTTTCTTTTTCCATTGAATTCACAGAAAAAAAGACCAGAGCACAGGAATATTCTGACAATTTTTTTCCTCTATTTTTCTATTTTTTGGCAATTTTTTCCCTTTATTTTCCTTTTTTTTTTTGGCAATCACTTTCCTCTATTTTTTTTTTTTTTTTTTGGCAATTTTTTCCCTCTTTTTTTTTTTTTTTGGCAATTTTTTCCCTCTTTTTTTTTTTTTTTGGCAATTTTTTCCCTCTTTTTTTTTTTTTTTGGCAATTTTTTCCCTCTTTTTTTTTTTTTTTGGCAATTTTTTCCCTCTTTTTTTTTTTTTTTGGCAATTTTTTCCCTCTTTTTTTTTTTTTTTGGCAATTTTTTCCCTCTTTTTTTTTTTTTTTGGCAATTTTTTCCCTTTTTTTTCCTTTTTTTTTTTGGCAATCACTTTCCTCTATTTTTCTTTCTTTTGGCAATTATTTCCCTCTATTTTTCTTTTTTTTTTTTTGGCAATCACTTTCCTCTATTTTTCTTTCTTTTGACAATTTTTTCCCTCTATTTTTCTTTTTTTGGCAATTTTTTTCCTCTATTTTTCCTTTTTTTTGGCAATTTTTTTCCTCTGTTTTTATTTCTTTTTAATTTTAAAAATTACGTATATATTTAATTTGGAAACGAGCGTTCCCAAAATCATTGTACGCGTGTTTTCCCTGCAATTTATACTCTTTTCGATATTTATCTGTGTAGATACTCGTCTCGTGGTTCGGGAAGAACATAAAACACCTTCTGTTTTCTATCACACGACACCTCTTCGAACGGCATAATGAGCAAATTTTTCTCTTCATACAACCCAACCACGATATTTTATTTATTTATATTTCCAGTCTTCTGTTTCATTTTTAATTCGATTAGTTCAACGAAACAGAAAACGCGAGTCAGTTTTATTTCCACGTGCTTTCATTTTAATTTAACGATCGCGTATGGAATAATCGTTAAATTTACAAACGAGAATTCAGAGTTTTATAGGTAAGAGTTATTTGTTTTATTTGCACGTGCTTTCATTTTAATGTAACGATCGAGTATCGAATAATAGTTAAATTCGCAACGAAAATATTAGAATTTTATACAGAGTTATTTATCGAAATTGCAAAAATCGTGCGAGAGAAACGAACAGGTTTGTTTGTCAGGCTCCTTTTTTCCGTAACTCATGTCCTCGTTATGCCTCGACGTATAAACACGCACGTTCACTATAGTTATGCTTCTATGCAATCTCTGTTGCTAGGCGCACCTCGGCCCACCAACAGTATTTTTAGACGATACGCTCACATTTCGACGCTCATTCTTGAATGAGAGTGCCCTGTTCGTAGACCCGTCCAACACGATTGCGAGAATTCCCCAAATTCCGACATTCATTTTCTGCGAGGAAATAACGCAGTATCTTCAAAAGAATAATAATAAAATAACGCGTTATTTCGCGGCGAAAAATACATCGCGGCATACACTGGCGTCCGAACCATATGTTTTTCGAACGTTGTTGCTAGCTTTTCAACGATGTTGTAATTTTTCGTAACGTTCAATTGCGCAAAAATCCTGACACTTTGCAAAATCGTGCATGATAAACGTTCGCTGCGTTAACCTTTAATTGTTTCTCGTTAACGTAGGGATCTTCGTTGTTTATATTCGCGATTAAAATGGCGGTTTGACAGGTTGGAAATATCGTTTAATTTTTATAAATCACACTCGGTGTTTGAGGTCCCGGGGATGAAAGCCGGAAGTGACCTCGATTTTGTTATCGACTCACTACCGTGAGAATTTATGTACGCAACGGCAGACAACGTCCCTGCAAATATCGATAACTTTATTTTTATCTTTATATTCTACCGAAAAACCACTCGAGACATTTTTTAACGCGTTTATAACACCCGACGTGTCTTCGTTAAATATACTAATAAAAATTATTCGACGGTTGTTAAAATAAATTGTAACTTTTTAACACGATATTCGAGGAATTTGGGAAAATACTTGAATTATGGTGGTCGTGCGAGTGGAATTGTAAAAATATTTTCCAACAAATGGAAATATTCCTTCGGAATTTTGCGACGGTAGCGACAGACAGTGGTCGAAGAGGGAACTGAAAATGTCGGTAACTAGGCCCATTGGTAGAGATATCGATTCACAACAAACCCAGATTCGAATTTACATAAAATTACGTAAACCAGCGTGGATTTTTTTCTTTCTTTCTCACTGGAGATTTAAAATTTCGAATTCGACTGTTATTTCAAACACGAGAATAGGAGAGCATCATGCGTGTCTGTGATATAATACTACGAACGAAAGTCGGATTTTGATCAGCCTTTCTAAAGACAAATCTCTTTTCGCACGATTTCTCGAGGGAAAAAAATCGGCTAAACGTGTTTCGATTTCGGAAAGAAAGAACTGCAAGATCGAGAGTATAGAAAAAGAAAAAGAAAATGGCGAAAAGAGAACAACGATCGTGTATTAACCCGAGAGACATAATTGTTGCACGGATAACGGGAAATATTACGCCATCTGGTGAAGGAGTGGAGATTCGATCGCGAGGCTCCAGCTGCCTTGTAAACCGGAAGTGGACAGCGCTGTAGCATCCTGATATCATTCGGCCGCGATTAGAACCGATAGTCCACTTCCTCGTTAGAGGATTTCAAAGGCTGGCTGCGAAAACGTAGGAAACGACATCGGCGGGGGCCCACTTGGCTGAAATTTTGTTGGATGAAATTTTTTCGCCCGTCACGCGGTACACTGGCCATTCACGCGTGAAGCTTTTAAAACGTAAATTTTTCTCGCAACCGTCTCGCGGACCCGTGCTACCGGGGATTTCAAAAGCGATCGCGAGATTCGTCGGAGTTGGCAGGGAAGAAAGAAACAGAGCGCAGTAGTAGGGGAGGTGGCCGTTACTCGAAGTGGTCTTTGGCATTATTTTCGGACGACGACTTGCCGAAGAAGAGTCTTCTTCGGGTTCGCCTCTTACAAATTGCGCCACGGGTGCAACGTACCTGTTGTTTACCACATAGCGGGTTCAAAGCCCGGTCAGTGCAACGGTCCTCCACCTTCCCTGCCTTCCTACCCTGCTCATCTTTCTTGCCCCACCATCGGTGAAGATCATCCCATCCCCTACCGTCGGCCTCTTCAAGTAAGGACAAAGCGGTAGTTGCCTGTGGTTCCAAGTCTTCGAGGATGCGCAAGACGAGGAGCTCGCTTCTGCCTCTTTGTAAGGTACACGCGGCGGCGCTCATGTGCCGCGGAGCCTTCTGCCTCTCTGTGATTCGTCTCTTCCTAGCAGAGCGAATTTTTTTCTCCCCGACGATCTCTCCTCCGATCGCTCTGTCCTTTTATATCTAATCGGGCAACGGTGGACGGACGATGAGTTCACGGTTAATTGCATCGTGCCTCGCATCGCGTATATTCCCTCAATGAAACGTTCATACACGTTTACCGTTCATCCCAGCGATAGATATCTAAGACTGGTTGCCGTCGGCGCACTGTTTGTAAACATTTTCAGTGATCCGCGAAAGGCGCAAGGCAAAGTTGGTCAGCCAGCGCGCCCGAACCGCGCGACCTCTACCCGCGTATCTTTTAGGTTAGGTTCGCGAAGCTTCCGTTGCCACGGGCGAACCCCGCGGCCGGTGATCGGAAAGAAGGCGTAGGGTTGTCGTCGACGGACTACCAAAGAAAGGAAGGGTGAAGAAGAAGAGGAAGACGCGGGGTTGATAGTGTGGTAAACCGAGAAGAGTGGACTAACCAATCCGGAGGGAGGCCTTACTACGGCGTAGTACTCCAGTGGGATCAGGGTTCAAAGCCCGGTCAACACCATGTCCATGGTTCTTTCTCCTACTCCCCTTCTCTCTTTCTCTCTCCACCACGCTTCCCCTCCTTCTTCCCGCTTCTCCCTCCCTTGCCTCTCGTTGTACCTCGGTTATTTCATGACCAGCACACACACGTGCTAAGCATCACCATGGACCTCTCTCCCTCCTCTCTCTCTGTCTCTCTCTCTCTCTCTCCAGGCATCGTGTTGGCCGCGGTGATTCACCATCGGTCGGAGATAAGGGGCCAATGAAAGGAAACTGTAGAGGGCAGCACCGGAGAATAAGTACGTGCTCCACTTGCCGGAGGAAAGGTGATATCGGGTAACGAAGATGAAAAATCACGAATCAGTTCCTGGCTCCTGTTTATCCCGTTCCACGGTAGTTCGCGTTCGTTCGTCGACGTGGAAAGGGAAAAGTAACATGGCCGATGAAAGAACTTCGCCAGGAAGAGAACCGGCTACCAGTTAGACACCGGAATTGGCATACTTTTTACCACGCCTATGGCGGTTCCTCGCCAATATCTAAACCGTACTTGGACCATAACCTAAACAACACCTAAACGATCCTAAACGATACCTCAAACTTGACAATAGTCCATAAACTCTCGACGTAAACAACGCTCAACGAGATCCATCGGTAAACAGGAAACGAAAGCGGTTCAACGTAGATTCGTGTCTCGTAAACACACCCACGAGTCTCTCGCGATTGTTTCGTCTCTGCTCCGAAGCCAAGGGACAAGATGCACGGAATTCGCGAATTTGGACGGAACAATTGGGAAATTTGCCAAGTACAAATGGCGTGTCGCGTCCGTGTGGATTTTACGCGCGAAACTGATCACGGAACCGGTTGAGGAAACGTTCATTAAGAGATCACGATTGCCCGTCCCGAAATCACGTACGCGAGGCTATCGACCAACCCGATATTATTCCATTCGCGTAAAGCACTCTTGATGATACTACGTCTCCCTTTTGGGACGAATACAAAGTACGAAAAATGTGCGCAACTGGCGCTGTCAGCCCTGCAATGAGACCGCTAGCCGCAGAGGTGCTGATGTAATTTCACCGTTCCGAGAATTATTACTAATGGCGGTCGGGGGCCGTATTTGGCCCTAAATCGGCGGGGTGAGGGCAGGGGGGCAGGATGGAAAAAACTTGTTACCGTGGCATCGGGATTCGGGATATTACTCAGGCTTGATCGTCGCACACTAGCGTAATTGGTACGTGGCGCTGAAACGTATCCTTTGCATACGGACGATCCTCAGGAGTCAGAGGCTCGCAGTTCCGACGATCGCGGGATAATGGAGTAATAACGGTCATTAACGCTTCTCGCAGGCCGAGTTTATCATAAAAATCTTTGTTTGTCGTCCGTGCGGCTTATAAAGTCCGGGATCGATGTAGATTTTAGTGGGTCATTACTTAGCCTCGGTATTTAATATCGTACGATATTACCGGGCCGAGTGCCCCGTAAAATCAGTTAAAATGAGTCCCTCCGTCGCGTTCCGCTTGGTAACATTTTTTACGAGTTATTAGGAATAGGCCAGGCGACGCGTAAAACGAGCTTTTCATCGTCGGCCGTGATTGGTCGTTTGCTTTCACCTCCTGAAATCAATCGACGCTTCATCTGGCAAACTTATGGGAATATTAGGACGCACGTCAAAGGGTAATCATATGCGCGTACAATGCGTACTATACTAACGTCCTTGAGCGTAAGCGATCTGTTTACACAAGGGACGTCGACCCCTTTGGTACTCGCGCTCATTATGAAGCTAGTCGAGGGGGGAAACAGCCTAAACGATGTTGCGCGATAGGTTAATTGCGAACACGTGGAAAGCGTTCATTCTCTTTCGAGATGAACGTGCAGGAGAAAATTGGAAAATTAAAGTTGTCATTTTGAAATGCTCTCTCATTGGGGATGAGAGAAGTAGTTGGATTGTCATTGGAAAAAGAACTTTCCTTTCTCTTCTCGTTATCCAGTTCAAGGGAAGCATGTAATTAATCCGTTACCATGTAATTAATGCATTATGAGGGAACAGTGGTGGCTGAGAATAAATTCTTAATTTCTTTCCTGCTAGGTAATCTTTTTCCGCCATCGAGATATTGACCCTTCAAACTCGGGGGGCGACCCTCAGTCGCCATTTGTTTTAATACCGTATTTTAAATAATAAAGTATGATAGCTATATTAGAAATAATTAAACGAAATAATCCTATTCGGTCATTTCCCACGCAAATACAGGATTTTCTTCTTTTATTTTACCATAGTAAAATAAAGGTATCGTCGAGCTTATAAAAATACGAGGGAAGCTTCGAATTGCTGTTCCTTTACAACCAAAGAATCTTGCAGTGCAAAGGGACGAGTTCTTAGTACTTCCCAGAGTATTCACAAATTTAATTATAATAAAAATTTGTCGTTATTTCGTGTGACGCAAATGGGGTGAAATATCGTATTCCAGGAAGACTTTTCGTAATAAATCTCTGCGAGAGAAATCCCATACATACGTTTCCCTGTCGATCCAAGAGATACTTCCCAAATATTTGAATTAGCGTTACAGTGTCAATCCGACAGGACACTTGGAAATATGACTGGATTCGTTGAAAGCGTTGGAGGTCTCTCTTAGTGCTCACCTAAAATTGGTCGGTCCTAAGAAGCTGGAAAAAGGGGAAGATTGTCGGTTCTGAAGGCAGGAAGTGCAAAGTGGTGTTGAGAACTGTCGAGAAAAGGAGTGGTTTTGCTTTCTCCGAAGCGTTTACTCCGAGTTTTATTAATGCAGAAAGCAAGCATCTTGGCTGGCGTGCTCGAGCAATTGTAATTTTTTTCAAGAGTTACGCGTGGATTGTAGATCGCATTCCGAGAAGTAATTTTGGCCCGAAGTCAGTTTTCTTGTTCCAGCCGTTTTACTCCCGGACCACCGGTCCCTTTTTCTCCCGTGCAAGCGTCGATTGTAAAAATCGGCTGGAAAGATCATAGAAGAAGAATCGTCCAGCCAATTACCCCTGAGCAATACGACTTTTCTTCTTCCTAGATTCCTAGAACAATTTCTTCCCTACGTTTACCATCGCGCACCGTGGTTTCACGAGTTCGAAGCGTCGACTTCTTCTCCAACGGCACAACGCACGATCTTCACGATTCGGGTCGCCTCGAAAAGGCTGGGTACCCTTGTGTTCTACTATGTTGGCTTCCACGCAACCCGTCCGTCTCCATTTTCGTCACCGGCTCGAAATCCTTTTCTTTTTCCCCTACCTTCGCCCCTGTAGCAACACCGTTCAGGTTCGAAACCGGATTGAACGAATTACAATACGGAAATTCCTGGGTATAAGAATTTCCAATGGACCATACCTCCGCGAGATCGTATATCTATCCGACTCAACCTACTAAAACGTTCCTCGCGTACCTTCCACTTTGTCCGCCCGCCTCCTAATTTGCCGGCCTTGCTTATTTTACATAACCATTCGACTTAGTTGAAACAACATCGGTCTACAAACCACGAGCAGGATACTACGTTGGACAGCGGGCTGAAAATTGTCCGGAGAGCTCTAACGCGAATTTTATTACGCACCGTTGAAACCGGCCAGAGAGGTATACGGTGTTCCAGAACCTCGCCTATAAAGTTTAAACAAACGTTAAATTTTCTTCCATCCCCGAGACGGAGCCTCGCGTGGCTCCTCGACTATACCGCGGACCAAACTTTAGCCAGCTGGCAGAGACGCGCAGCCACTTTGTGGCCCTTGCTTTACACCCAACGTGGCAAAGGTTTTGCTGCCAGCAACCCTGCGCACACTGGGTCAATGTCCGAAAAATGACCTGCATCGACGTAGCTGCCAGGCATGTGACCGAGGTAACTTTGAACATCTACAAAGTTACCGTTTTTGGTCACGAAAATCCGTTACCTCCTGCGTCACGCACAATCGAGACTTCGAGAAACGACGAAAAATGGCCGACAGTTAAGCGGGTCTTCGGCTATCAACTTTTTCCGCTGCTTTGTTAATCCACTTTGTATGGACATCGGTGTTAAATGTGAAAAGAGTCTAACATCGATCCAGTATCCTGATACTGAAATTGAAAAGCATTCGAAAATCCAATTGATACAATTGACTCGTTCGGGTACAGGTTACGGATCAACTAGTCATCCTAGCGTTGAAGGAAGAAGAAGACACGTGTACACATATGTATATGGATATTAAAATATGTAACGAAGAGATAGGCAGGAGATAGCCGAGACCTAGGACACCTAGTACGACTTCCTAATTACACATGGATAATAACGTTGGATGCACTTTGTATACGCATCGATAGAGTACCCTAACATTAAAATCGAAAAAGATTCGAAAAATCGAATTGATCATCTCAATCTGTGAATGGCTCGTTTGGGTACAGGTTACGTGTTAGCTAGTCATCCTAGAGTCAAAAAGGGAAGAAGACACGAATACACGTATATATGGATAATAAAATATGTAACGAAGAAATAGGCAAGAGGTAGCCGAGACCCAGGACTCATACAACTTCTTAGTCACATATGTATAACAATCCACTTTGTATACGTATCCATATTAAATATAATAAGTCAAACATCGATCCAGTGTATCCTAGCACTGAAATTGAAAAAGATTCGTAAAATCAGATTAGTCACTTTAATTTGCGAATGACTCCTTTGAGTACACGTTATGGGGCAACTAGTCATCCTAGTGTTGAAGAAAGAAGAAAATACGTACACACATACGTATGTGGATAATAAAATATGTAACGACGAGATGGGTAGAAGGTAGCCGAGACTCAGGACCCATATGACTTCCTAGTTACATATAGACCACAACGTGGAACGCACTTTATATACACATTGATGTTAAATATAAGGAGTCAAGCATCGATCCAGTGTACCCTGACACTGAAATTGAGAAATATTCCAAAAATCAAATCGATCACTTCGACCTGTGTATGACTCGTTTGGCTACACGTTAGGATCAACCAGTCATCTGACTTCCTGGTTACATATAGACCACAACGTGGAATGCACTTTGTATACACATTGATGTTAAATATAAGGAGTCAAACATCGATCCAGAATACCCTGACACTGAAATTAAGAAATATTCCAAAAATCAAATCGATCACTTCGACCTGTGTATGACTCGTTTGGCTACACGTTAGGATCAACCAGTCATCCTATCGTTGAAATGGGAAGACACGAATACACGTATACATGTATTGTGTAATAAAATATGTAACGAAGAGATGGGTAGAAGGTAGCCGAAACCCAGAACCCATATGACTTCCTAGTTACATACAGACAACAACGTGGAATGCACTTTGTATACACATTGATGTCAAATATAAGGAGTCAAGCATCGATCCAGAGTACCCTGACACTGAAATTAAGAAATATTCCAAAAATCAAATCGATCACTTCGACCTGTGTATGACTCGTTTGGATACACGTTAGGATCAACCAGTCATCCTATCGTTGAAATAGGAAGACACGAATACACGTATATATGTATTGTGTAATAAAATATGTAACGAAGAGATGGGTACAAGGTAGCCGAGACTCAGAACCCATATGACTTCCTAGTTACATATAGACCACAACGTGGAATGCACTTTGTATACACATTGATGTTAAATATAAGGAGTCAAACATCGATCCAGAATACCCTGACACTGAAATTAAGAAATATTCCAAAAATCAAATCGATCACTTCGACCTGTGTATGACTCGTTTGGCTACACGTTAGGATCAACCAGTCATCCTATCGTTGAAATGGGAAGACACGAATACACGTATACATGTATTGTGTAATAAAATATGTAACGAAGAGATGGGTAGAAGGTAGCCGAGACTCAAGACCCGTACGACTTCCTGGTTACATGCGGATAACAACATGGAATAAAGATCGCACAGTTAGGGAGGAGCGGTGGAAAAGGCAATTCGCGGTCGAGCTTCCGGAGGTAGGAGCTTCTCCGTCGTTCACATGGGATGATCACAGATACGGGAAGGAAAGGAGAGTGGAGAGCGGTACCGGGGCCTCGGGTAAGAAACCGTAATTGCCAGGCAGTGACTTTTGTAGCAGAAATTGCTCGTGCGCGATGCGGAGAGCTAGGTTTGACGAGCACGTAGCAATTCTCGGAGTGATTCAGGGGACGGGGCACCGGCTATCGGTGTGCAGGAGGTTGGAATTCGAGCGAGAAATTGTGGAAGCGACCTTTGAATCGGTTGCACACGTGATGGAAATCATTCCTCCGTCGGACATCGATGTAACGATCGATTGGAATAAAAGGAACCGGGAGATAGGCTGCATAGGGGGCGCGCGTCGCGATGAGGGAGCAATAAAGCGGGTAGGAAGACGACGTGGCAATGGGACGACGCGTTTGTCAGAATGTGCCAGTTTATTGGAGCAATTGCAAAGTACTGGTTTGTGACCACCAGGCTGATTGTAAATCACGAGGCCCGAGTGAACCGTAATGCGCGCGCGTGATGAAGGGAAACGGTAGTACACAGGCTCGCAGCAGCGGGTCGTTAGGAGGATGACAGTCATCTGCTGGTGAATTAAAATATTCGGTGAAGCCAGTCGGTTGTCTAATTGTCGCGTTTTTCCGCGATTCGAGTGACCGTTAAGATCCTCTTACCGATTTAAACGATTCACCTCGGAAATAGGGTTCGTATCGGATTATGCTCGCTTGCGGCGTTCTGAAAATCATCCATAATTTCCCAAAGAGATTGCATTGTATTTTTACGTGGCTCGTTAGCCTGAGAAACGGGCAAACGCATTTGCAAAAAGCGTTTCGGCCTTCGCAGGCGGATACGTATATAGCAAGTTCATCTCTGCTCTTGTTATTTCAGGGTAAAGTGAAAAATGTTTTTCATGGCAAAGTTAATAACGCATCGGGCCCCGCTGCACCTGTGGCGCATGTAGATGCGGCCGAGTCGTGGCGTGCATTAAACGCGCGCGTACATCAGCCTCGGGCTGGCTCTTCTCTGTCCTCTCCATTACCGCAAACAATCGCGTTAATCACGGCCATTATCGCGGTAAAATTAACCAAAAATTTACCCACGAATCTCACGTTCTCGAAACCTACGCGTATTCGAGCAGAGCATGCGCGAAGCCTGTCACTTGAGAGTGTCGGTAGACTTGCTTTCGTTGGAATCGTTTCGAATCGCTTCGAATCGTTTCGAATATCTGTGGGGAAATCGCGAAGTGCCAGTAGGCTTGCTTTCAATCGTTATACATCACTCCGAATGTTTTTGGAGAAATCGCGAAGTGCCAGTAGACTTGCTTTCAATCATTCCAAATGGCTTCGAATGTCTTTGGAGAAATCGCGAAGTGCCAGTAGACTTGCTTTCAATAATTCATAATAAATCACTTCGAATGCCTTTAGAGAAATAGCGAAGTATCAGTAGATTTGCTTTCAATCATTTCAAATAGTTTCAAATCACGTCGAATATCTTTGGAGAAATAGCGACGTGTCAATAGACTTGCTTTCAATCATTCCAAATCGCTTCGACTATCTTTGAAGAAATCGCGACATGTCAGTAGACTTGCTTTCAATTATTTCAAAGCACTTCGAATGCCTTTAGAGAAATAGCGAAGTACCAGTAGACTTGCTTTCAATCATTTCGAATAGTTTCAAATCGTGTCGAATGTCTTTGGAGAAATCGCGAATAGATTTCCTCGCATCATCATCAGCGTGATCTATAATACGCTTGACATTCGCTGTCAGATTTATCTAAACGACGGTGAAAACGAGTGCAGCTGATCATCTCGCGCGATTCGATCTCGATCTATCCTCGGCCAAAGGCTCCGCGACCTGCATCGCCATTTTTAGTCACGATCCGTAGTTCGCCCTCGTCCGAGGTTGCACGTTGCTTTTCAACGTTAACACCTTTGCCCTACGATATTGCGCGAGACTCGTGGTAGGACATTAAGCGAAACACGAGCACCAGAGACGAGAGCCATAGTTCGTAGAGTCGAACGTAAACATTACGGGTCGAGTTCGAGTTTCATTTTCGTCGATGACTTCCTGTTTCAGTTGCGTGTTATTCTCCGCCGCGTTCGGACCAAGGCTCGTCGTGTCCAACGTGTCCCGACGTGTCTCAACTTGTCCAACGTGGCTGTTGACTGTGGCACGCGCCATCGAAACTTAAACGGTAAGAGATTAATAGATATTTGTCAGAGGATTTGAATGAACGTCGAGATAAACGCGATCGCATCGAACGATCTTCGATTCGTCCTAGGTGTCCCCGTTATCCTTAACGGTGTTCGTCGAAGGAACGAGTTCCGGCAACGATTACTCTTACTAGAGGTCGAGCTATAGGATAATATTCGTTTTTCACCCGGAAACACACTCGGGAAAGCGGAAGGTAGGCAGGACGAGGTAGGAGAAAATCGTATCACGGGAAACGTTCCTCTGGATGAATAATTGCCGAGCGAGCGTGCTGCCCTCTCTCTTGCTCCCCTCGCTCGTCGCGTTAAAATTTACAACTGGCTTGTCGCACTTGATCGCTACAAAAACACGCACTGCCCCCTCTCGCGAAGAGTTTAATCGTAGATCTTCCTGTACGACCAGTCACCTCGCTCAGGGACCATGCCGTTTCCTTTCGCAGGATAGCGAGACAAGATGGTAGCCGTCTAATAACACCGACCATTACCCACCGACTAATGCCACGGCGTGCGTGGCGAATTGTTCCCTTCTTCTTTTTCTTCTTTTCTTTCTTTTTCCTCCGCTTTTTTCCCCCCCGGCAAACGGAGCAAACACGGAAAAATGCAGCGGCCTGAGATAAGGGAGATAAGCGCGCGAGCACGAGGCCGCGTAGAACGGCGGAGAAAATTGAACGAGTGGAAGACAAAAGGAACACGAAAGCGTGCCAGGGCGTTTTTAGCCGTGCGATAACAAGAGAATCGAGACAACGCCAGTTCAATTTGCATCGTGACGTGGCTAGAGATCGTTATCACCGTCGTCTTGTCATTCGACACCCTCTGTGCGCCGAGCAGCAACTTCTAGATTTACCTTCGGCGACAGTGTTGTTGCCAAGGGAATCCGATTACGTTTTTCACATAATCGTAATCAATCCAACAGGCCGAACTAAACCGCACGCCTCGGTATCTTGTTATTTCTGTATCTTCTGTCTATGTCTACGCGCAACCTGTTTGCAGGAGTCTCTTCGACTCGAACGCGTTTCTAGGCGGAGGATTACGGTCAAGATGCTCGGTGCAAAAACTACGGTAATAGAGATTTCGCTGAAATTTCCTACACGATTAAACGCACGTCCCGACACGCGTGTACGTTAATCCTTTGATTAACCGAAGCAATAACTCTCGATCGTTATTCGGAAAAAAATTAGGAAGATCGCTTAAACTATTTCTCGATGTACTCGTCCTCGCGAAGGTAGAATACGTTTATTTGTGTAATCGCTTTGCCTACGATATATCGTGCGGGACTCGTGGTAAGGAGATCGGGTCGAACGCGAATATCACGGCTGGGAGACGTGGATCGTAGATAGGGCCAAACGTAAACAACACGGGTCACGCACGTGATGAATTTTCGATGCCTTTCTTCGCTGTTAGCACGAAATGACTCGACGTGTGACTGATTTTGACGTTGATTATGGTACACACCAATGGAACTTGAATTCTAAGGCAAGAGGTTAAGTGTAAGTTAGGTAAAATTAGTCGAAGTTTCGCGAAATTGCATTTTCGATCTTGTCAAACGCGAATATCACGGCTGGGAGACGTGGATCGTAGATAGGGCCAAACGTAAACAACACGGGTCACGCACGTGATGAATTTTCGATGCCTTTCTTCGCTGTTAGCACGAAATGACTCGACGTGTGACTGATTTTGACGTTGATTATGGTACACGCCATTGCAACTTGAATCCTAGGGCAAGAGGTTAAGTGTAAGTTAGGTAAAATTAGTCGAAGCTTCGCGAAATTGCATTTTTGATTTTGTCTTAAAATTTTCAAGATTTCCGTCAAAGAATCGAGAAATTGTAAAATAACTACGATATGTGTATATCCTCTTTTAAATTCTTTTATTATTCGAGGAAGGTATATCTATCTATGGGTATCTGACTGACTCGCGAGAGTGTCAAGAGGGTACGTGACGCAGTTGCCCTAAACCCCCAATTGTTATCTAATATTTATATAAACATGCGTTCCCGGAATTTAGGTCTCATAAATTATTTGTTCACGCCGTATATCCTAGATTGATTTTTGTATCTAACTAAACTTATCTTTTCGACGTATTCGATTAAAATTCGAGCGAAAATTGAGCAGCGTGGTCGGTAAATGTGGGATAGATAGAAGCGTGGCGACGGAACGGATCGTGGCAAAAAGTGGCGTAATCGACAGGGGTACCGTTTTCTGTCGTTCTGCTACAACTGCGGAATACGAACAGTCGTAATACGGTGCGGAATGAATTGGCAGCGATGGCGTGCGAGCCGAATCGATTTTCCGTAGCCCTGTTAAAAACCTGAAATTCGTGCCGTGTTTTCGCTCGAAATTGCGTCTTGATAAAGCCAAGAAAAAGCGACCGAGACGAAGAGGATTCGACAGAGAAAAACGGAAGGGTGGAAGGGAACGTGACGGAACGAAATAAGGACGGGGAGAAAAAGGAGGCAACGGGTGCCGCGCCATTAAAATATCGGAGCAAATTCCCGGGACTTCGAGTTCTGTAACGCCATATTTTTATATCGCTCCTCGCGTCCTCCGCTTCGTTTCAATTTGTTCCGTTCTCATTCCGCGCTACTGTTTCATCTGTCATCTTCTCCGCGAGATTTCATCTTTTTACCCACGCCGCATGTATTTTTCATTCCTCTTTTTCTTCCTTTATCACCGATGTGCCGTTATTTATTTTGTACAATCGTTCGAAGCTTCGAAGCACGCAGGCGTCTCTGGCCCCGCGCGAGACATCTGTTCCCTTTGAGTCGCCGTACCTCTTGTCGTGCGAGAAATTTATTTTTTTTTCCCTCACCCCCCACTTCTTTTTATCTTCCTCTTTCTCCTGTTCCTTTTCTTTTTCGCGGATGTTGAATCGCTGCCAACAGCATTAATGAATCTTAACTGCCTGTCAGCTGTCGACGAGATTACTAGTCCGTGATAAAAACCCGTTCGAACCTTTCGTAAAAATAGACGCGGATTTGCCTTTGAACCAGGTACGTAACCTAACCTAACCTAACCTAACCCTCGCGACCGTTCTCACCCACCGGGAACCACCCCTCGTTTCGTAATAGCCCAATTTCCAAGAGAAAAAGCCTCGACCCCTTTCTCACGGTTGACTCACAATCAGTGGAGATGAGCTAGATGAGCTTCGAAAAATTGAGTAAAAAGGTAGCAAAAGTTTCGCGTGTTACGAAATATCGTAGACCTTAGATCATAGAAAGCAGTCAAAGATCGAGTGCATCGGAATTTTTAAACCCAAGTCCAGTGAAAGGGGGAGAGAAATGTGTCGCGCACTCGAGCAATTTCTCCCTGTCCCGACGACCTTTCCACAAGGGCATGCACCAATGACATCATCGCGCCCTTGCACACTACGTAGAACGCAAACAGGTCGAACAGCATCGACGAGATACGGGTGTGTAGTGTAAGCACACAATCAGTCGCGCTAAATCTGCTGGCGAGGGGCACAGCGCATACGCACGAACAAACCGCATCTTGCTCGTAGCCTTTACGACGTGTAAATCACAAATGTGAGACGCCAAGGATCCCCCCTCTCCCCTCCCTCGCATACACGGCCGCGCTATTAAAGTGTCTCCGAAGGTTTTACGACGGCCAGAGAATTCTTTCGGGACTCGGTACATCGGGACGAGCAGACCACGGGTTCTGTGATTTCGCGAGCCAGTTCACGGTCCACGAAGTTTCCACGCACGAATCCAGGCCGGCAGAGGGCGCGATTGTCGCCGCGAAATCGTTGCGAATCCGCGCCACGCGAGGCGTTGCGTTCGCTGGGGTGACTACGTGCGGCGCGCGTGGCGCCAAACAAAGGACAACGACGAGCGTGGCCGGAATCAGCGGATAGCGCGAGCGAATGCGACATCTAAATGCGAGGAGTTGGAGAAACGATGAGGGATGTAAGTGACGTGAATTACGATGCGAATCGCTCGGCATAAATCGGCGATCGGGCTTAACCCTCTGCACTCGCTCTTTCTCTGCGTTTCCTTCGCGATACCCAAGAGGCTTCGTAGGTTAATACGATTCACTTTCCGAATTTTATTTTGATTCTAACGTTAAATTAGTATAAAATAGGTAGGAATATTTTTGGAATATTTATATTTTTCTATTTTGTTTTTTAGAAGAGTTTTAATCGTTTAATAGTCTGTGTAATACACGAGTTGAGAGGACTCGGTTTACTATTACTTTAGGTGCTTCATTCTGACCCATTAACCGGGCATAATGCGTTAACCCGTCGCCACATGTTTTTCTGTAACCCGTGCAGAGAGCGCTGTCGATATACGAACACCCCGAATCATACTAAATCTACCACAACCGGCAAAATGACCGGAGGATGAAAAAAGCGAAAGAGGAACCCCGAAACGATAACGTTCAACGTGGAATTTTTAATCAAAAATTTAAAAACGGTAATTTCGGCCGTGATAGGTTCAGTGTTAATGGTCCATATGCTACAAAATGTACTTCAAAGTTGGTCGATGTAAATCGATTTAACCCTTTAACTCTTTTGCTCCAACAAAAAAGCTCAGTTGCGCGGAATCATTTTTATCGAAAAAAGGTAACAATATACTCTTACATCATTTATTTGCCTGAAAAATAATACCGTATGAGTGAAAAAAAAAATTAAATTTTATTTGCATACTTAAATATAAGGTAGAATATTTTCAATCCCACCACGCGAGTAATTTCATTAATGGTATTTCACAAAACACATCCTTTTCCCCATACATAATGATATACATCGCACACTGCGCAGATCCACGTATGTCTCTTTTTTCACTCCTGTACTTCTAACAATTTCGCAATTATGAGGTGGTATCGAAGAGGTCTCACGGTGCATATCGAAACCTCCCCCAAAAAAAAAAAAAAAAAAAAAAAAAAAAACAAAAAAAAAGAAAATGAGAAAAATCGATATTTAAAAACGTCATATATGATCAAATATCGTCACTAGCAAATAAAATCGAAGAGTTCGTATAAAAAATGGCACCTGTCAACTTTTTCTGCCAAGATTCGTTTTCGACCCGGAACCCCTCGACCAATTTCGAATAATACGCGACAAAGGAGTTCAAAGGTCAAACTTTCCCCGGTTGAAACGACCGTAAGAGCCTGTAATTTAAAATCAGTTTAGCAATGATGATCGTTATGGTAATGCGCAAAGACGTTGGAGAATCCGGTTCATTTGATTCTCATAGTTTCCGTACCTCGAAGATGGGATACTCTGTTGGTGTTAAGAAAAAAGAGAGCGACGAGGAAATCGCGTCGAGATCAACGTAGTCGTAAGGTGGTTGCAATTCCGATGGGCGAGGCCATAAATGGAGGAAGATTCGACGATTTTAATCTGTTCTGATGTATACCTCTTGTAAGGCTCTCGTCCTCTCCGATGCGTTGATCTCTTTTTTCCCCTCGTGGTCCGCATCTATCTGTCCTTCTCGTGCCCGAGCGCTAGCATCGTCTCGCTCCCACTATGCCGTTCTCCCTTTTCTCGTTTCACCGTTCGTTTTGCTCCTGTCTTCCTTCCGAATGCTATTACGCGCAACGGCTACCGCGGGGAATACAACCACCATCGGCTCCACCCAGATGAACGGGATGACGAACGGGAAGAACTTACAATTAGGCAATTTAAATCAACCCGTTTCGATCGGCTGAACGGCGCTCGCGATCGACGTGCCTTGTATTAATATCGCGGATAGCATAAGGAATTGATTTCGTTTCGCGGAAACTCGTTTCTCGTTTTTTCCTTTCCCCTTATTTTTATTACCGGGTCAGCCCGTCGGTACAGCCCGATGCATTTCGCGTTCGTGGAAAAAATTTTTCAATCGTTCCGAGATACCGATAATCGGTCCATTAAGTGGCGCGCGGATCGCATCGGTTGGTAAGGAAACACGGCGAGCGCGCGCGGGGTAACCGCGGGTAGCGATGACGGATCTATATACGACTAACGCGAAGGTTCGACGAAACGAACATAGGTCGTGCGTTCGTAATTGGCGCGAGCCACGACGAATACGGGAATCGTTCGAAGTGAGTCGGTCGAAGAGGAAAAAGATGAAAAAGAAGAAGAAGTTTTGGCTACCGGGGAACGGAGAAAAGGACCTTGACATCGGACGATTATCGGGCCGACTCGCGGTGTGCCTGGCCGTGGCTGAACCGAACAGGATGATGCCAAAGTGGTACACACGCAGGTACATAGCCGCACACAAGAAGAACCGGTGCGCGTTATGCTTCTCGACACACGTGCGCGTGCACGCTGAAAAGTCGAATGCGCACACCGCGGTACTATGTCTTGCCGTACTGTACGTTACTACGCTCTATACGGCCGGGAGAGGGGGTGGGGGTGGAGGGGGCGAACAGAACGAATCAGAGGAAAGAAGAGAGGCCGAGTGCGCGTGGTTTTGCCCCTTTTGCCAGTTCTGCCTTTTTTCTTCCTCTCTTCTTTCCACTTTCACCTCCTTTATCTCTTCTGCCATGGACCAGGGACGTAGCGACCGAATATTGGCTCGAGAGTTTCCGATTGTTTCGGTTCATCGACTCCTCGCGCTTCGAACCTTGCTTCGCCGAACCAGATACACTTTACGCTTCCTCGCGTTTTGTTCTTCCCTTTTGCCGACGACTAACCGCGCCCCGTGAGTCGAATTTTTCATTCGTAATCGCGCACGGACAGTGGCGTGGACGATGCGCGACTTAAGACTGGGTTAATTGGTCGGAGTAACTGAGTTTTCCCCGGGAGAAAGGTCAGCCTTGAACAGCGTCGGCCAGCTGATCGATCGTGTTACTAGGAAGACGCTCGAGGTATTGCGGTTCTATGGCTGGTAGACACGAAACGAGACACGCGGTTCATCTATTTTCTGCTCCGGGTACAAATCATTCCTCGCGTCTCGTGAGCCCGATATTCGCGCGATAAATTTTATCGCGCGCAATTTCGAACAGGTGCGAGAGTAAATACACGGACTATTGTACTCGAAATTAATTTGTCGTTTCATCCAACGTTCTGCTTTTTCTTGCAATTTGATATATATGTATATTTTCTAAATTTCTATGATTTCTAAATTTCGATTAAAATATTCGCAAAATCGGTAGGTCAAGATATAACCGTTTTATGCGATTTCGAATTTGGCCGAGTGGTCCATCTAATCGTATGAGGCACGAAAGTTTCCACCTTACATCCCTGAGGTCCCCTCTTTCGTTTAGCCGGTCTCTTCTTCTTCTTCCCCTCTTCGTTCCGCGTTGCCGCGAAGGGCCGCTCTTTTCATCTTTTTCCTCCACGGCTGTCCGTTTGGTTTGCTCGCTTTGCACGGCGTCACGGCTACTTTTGTTGCGCCTCTCTTTCCTTCTTCTTTTTCCCTCGTTCTCTCCTTCTCCGTTCCACCCTCTATCCCGCTATCCACGGGTGCTCGGCGTCTTCGTCCCTTCCCTGAACGCACCGCTGACGAACGATTCCCCTGCAGCGCGGGAGGGAGGAGGACAGCGGCTGGGTGGTGGGGGGCGGAGGGGAAGGGACCGTTCGTTCTTTTTTCCTCCGCTCCTTCCATCCTTTCGCTTCTGCTCGCGCTCTCGCTCGCTCCCTCTCTCTCTCTCGCACTCCCTTTTTCTCTCTTTTTCTCTCTCGTTTTCTGCCCACACCAGTTGCTCCTTTTGTTTCCACCGAGTAAGTGAGTCAGTGAGCGAGCAAGACGGAGCAGGCGAAAAAAGAGAGGGAGGATGATTGGCGAGAGAGGGAGGGAGAGATCTAGAGATGCCCGGCGAGAGAGGAGAGACAGCGAAGCGTGTCTCGACACGCGAGATGCAGGATCGAATTCGACCCTCGGATCCGGATCCACGAAACTCTCGATCTCTTGGATCATTCTCGAGAGAACGTTTCTTCTCCTCCTTTTGTCGATAGATTTGACATTGGGGAAAGATTTCTGGGATACCGACCCATCCGTTTCGAGACACGTCGCCCGTATGGAAATTACACGCTCGCTCTATTACGCGTATATACGTACACGCAGATGTATATACGAGTATACGTATATACCCACCGACCTGTAAACACTCTGAGGATCGGCACGAACGCTCGAAATTAAGTGGATTTAATAAGAAGTGGAGTTTAAATAGGACGAATAAATTGATTTCGCTACGGTCCTTCACTCGTGTTTCGCCTTGTCTCGATGGCGCGAAGCGTACAGAGGCAACGCATTCGAATGCTGTAATTTGCATCTTCTCTTGCGCTGTCCCATGCTCGCGGTACGCTGTTTGGTATAAATATTTAATGTACCGATTTCGATGTATATCAACCCCGTATAAGGAGATAGCCGTTACGCGGGGTAAAATTCGAGAGCGTGGTATACACGCGCGCGATTCGCCGAACATTTCAATTACAGAAACGCTTTCGAATTCAGCGAACCACGCTTTCGTCCGAGTGGAGAGTCTTACAGAGAAACGAATCGTCTCGTAGAAATGACAGGAAATCGATATCGCGAGACGGCCGCGCGCCAATCACGACCTCGTAAATTCGTTCGACGGTTTAGGTACGTATATAGCCTCGATCACGTGACGCTTTTTTCCCGGCGACGTTGTCGATATAAAGACGTCATGTAAAACAGCTAGATATAAAAAATCTTAATCGACGACGCGTTACGCTTTGCCGTGGTCATTTACTGCGAAACCGCCCTTTTAATACCGTCGTATAGGCTCATGCGAACTCGGCTCGATGAAGTTGTAAGTTGGCGGATAGACTCGTAGATAGCGTCACGAAAGAGCACCGACGGAAAAAGGAAGAGCCGGAATGTTGGCGAGGGGCCATTTATCGAACGCGTCGTGAGCTCGCCACGCTTTCCATCGGAGAACTTCTATTACGCGACTACCCGTAATTTTGCCAGACTCCATTAAATGTCGTCGATCCCGGTAGGTAAAGCAGGAGCGACTGATGTTCCACTATTGCCAACGAAACTTCCAATAAACGATAACCTTCCGGCTGGGGGCTCTTCGAGCGGAACCATTCATTACCGGGATCAAGAGAATTGCTATATTATAGCGTAGTCTTTTATGGTAGCTATCGCTCTTATACGCGATATGTAAAATCTCTTTTTCTTTTTTTTTTTTAAATAGAACATAATTCTGGAAACACAGAATTCGAATAAACGAAGAACGTTGCATTTTTTAGTTTTGGTTTAATATGTTATGACTTTTTGTATACGGTACCAACTATGCTTCCTCCATTCTATCGTGTTTTTGTGAATTTTTGCACAACCAATGAGGCCACTTCTTGCCCCCTTTTTGTAACGGTTTGGCCTTCACGGAGATTCCGCGTGCGAAGAAAGAGAACACAAACGAAATATTAGCGTGGACGCTTTACCATGCCGAAAGGTAAATACTCGACTGCCGAAGGTAACGTCGATTGTTACGATTTCGCCCGTGTATAAAAAGAGGAATGGAGATATTTGAATAACTCGACCGTACCAACAATCGCGTTTTCCTCCATGGCAGTCGTTTAAATCGAGAATACGTTTGCGGTTACGTTTTTCCTCCCGATATTTATCGTTTATGTCTTGACCGTGGCGATAGTTTATTTTCGATCGGAAATATTCAAACATCTGCTTCTGCGCGACATTCCGGGCGTATTTGCATCGGGAAAATATTCGCGTAATAATGGGTAAGTAAATATACCGATCTCGATCAAGGTCCCTCTCGTTTCTCGTTTTTCTCCGCAGCTCTCAATTCCATGTAAGCGCTTCTATATCGCGTGCAGATCAAAAATCCTTCGTGATACCCTCGCAGCGTAAATTACGTTACCAATTTCGTAGTCAATTTACGCTCCGTACCCGATACTTCCCACTGATTGCCAACGTAAATAACACACGGGTGTATGATGAATGAAGATTCCAATAAAATTCGAGAAATATCCTGCTATCCGTTGTTACCGATGGATAGACGCAACTTCCCGACCGTGCTGCCACGGTGAAAAAGAAAAAACAAAATGGTTCGCGTATTTCAGTAGCCATCACGCGTGGTCATCCTCGCACGCACGTATATAGATATGTACGACTCGGTCAGAGTGGCGTGCAGTCGCGTGACTAAAAATACAATTCTGTACGCCGAAGTGGTTATCTATCGTCGGTATTGTTCCACGGACGATCATCTACCTCGTGCTTTGATCCGTAGAGACGTCTCATTTCTTTCTCGTTACCACGATAACGATCTCTCGCTGAACTCGTACTTCTCTTGCACGTGTTTCCACGAGTTTCCCCGCGTTTCTCCGTGTTTTTCTTTCTCTTTTCGTGGATAAGGGGAAAGAACAAAAGAAAAATATTATTTCACGAATTATCGTTCGCGGCGCTATCGTCGCGCCGTAAACCGCGGACACGAGACTAGACGCGCTCGCTTTTCGTTCGTTTCAGCCGCTGATTACGTATCGTTTCGAACAAACTGCAGCATGCGAGCGTGACGCAGCGGGGTCAACACTCAATCGGTACAACGGGAGCTGAACGTGCATCAGGGAACACAAAAGAGACACGAAAAGCGGCGAGAAAGAGAGGCGATACAATAGTGCTACTGGTGCTGCGGCGAGCGAGAGAAGAAGAGAGGAGAGATGAGATAGAGACGAAGGCAAGTGGGCTGGAATATTTCTACGACGTAAGGGGAAAATTAATGGCACGGTCGCGAACGGTCCTGCTGCTTTTATCGAGTAAAAGCTACCCCGTCGAATCGACGGTTTCTCGTTTAACTACCAATCAAGGTTATTACCGTGACTTTTTAACGGACACGTACTCGTCTCTCTGGAAATATCGGTATTTGTATCAAAACGTATTATTATTAAAAAGTCACGAGTCGAACGATCGCGTGTAAATATTAAATGCGTGTCATTTGTATCACAATTCGGAACGCAGAAAGAGCCGTCGGTACGTGAGCGAGCTGTGTATTCTTTCCGTCACGATTCCCGGATTGAATCTCGGATAGAATTAATCACAATGGCCCGAATGCCCGATTTCGTATCAGCTACGAACGCCTAGATTCTCAATAGATCTATTCACACGTGGGTGCAATAAAATCGTGACCTATGTATCGGATACGGGTCTTAACACTCGACTGATGATTTCAAAGGGAACGTTCTTTCGGTTCGAGTCTCCGACGCAATTTATTGTATTCGTACTGTTTACTCCCCCTCTCCTCTCTTTCAGAAACTAATTCAAATTGTTGAAATTTCGAAGCGAGTGTCAATGGTGGTTTAGAAAAATAGGCTTACGACTGTCGATTGGTTTTGGACATTGGTCATTTCGTGCCTGCCATAAGTGCCTTCCTGCCGAGCGTCGGTAATGTCTTATCAGGTCATATCTTGTATAAACACGTTCCACCTGGTCTCAGACCGTCACGACCCACGCCATTTTCTACTGTCGCTGCCCACGTTGTTTCGTAACTTTCCACGAGAACACTTTATCATGCACCGATCGTCTCCGGTATTGTTCTGCTCTGTTGATAGAGGTAGAAAGATCGCAGCATCGATTATACGCATATTTCTTCTAAAAAGACGCTCGTTGTTAACGGTGTTAACGATCGTGAGTCGAAGAGTAAATAAAACAGTGGTTGAAAAGTGTATTTCGGAACAGCGCTACGCGTGCATGCACTATAGACGCGAAGTTGGCACATCGGGCGATCGGCGTCGATATAGGTTATGAAAACAAAAACGCGGGGAATTAGCGAAGGGGCGCAGGCGCGTGATTAGCCTGGACCTTTGAAAAGCGATCGAATTACTCGGTACGCGGAATTCCCCGTACGGGACGATTTGTAGCAGTAATCCAGGCTTACGGTTCCCGGTGCTTGGATGCGCTTTAATATGATTTAAACCTACCACCGTGTTGGCTACCGTGTTACGATCGTGGAGCTCTTACTGGCTACATGGGCCTTCCAGAGAGTCCTTGAGAAGAAGTCGAGAGAACGCGATGAAGCGAGACAGTAATACACGCGTGCGTACACGCAAGAAAGTGGCGTAAAATACGTAGGCGAGGTACCGGTTTTTTCCGAACCCACTACTGTTCCTCTTTGAATTTTAAATCTTTCTCGCTACCGAATGCAATTAAGCCGCATTCACCGATGGACAAAAAATTGAATTCGTGCGATGCGTATGGGATTAAATTGCATCGAACAGCGTGTAGATACCCTTCAACACCTAGCTGTATAATTATTTGTCGATAGAACGCGACCGTACCTGTGTTCTCGTATGTAATTTGGTCGCGAGATATTAAATATATGTATATACGTCTATGATGTCATGTATTGGACAGGTCTCCGAAACGCTTGAAATATAATGAGAAAGGGACTAGTCTTCGCACGTGTTTGCGCTTTGCAAATTCAGCCGCTCACGTGCCTCGACTGAGACAATTTCGTGACGCGAGTAACTCGAACAGCGGTTCGGAACTTGGCTTTGTTTTCTCTGTCTTTGCTCGTTCATCTTTTTCTTCGTTTACTCCTTCTGCACTTCCTTTGCTTGTACGTCGAAGCGATCGCTTTGAGGTAGCCGCCGCGTTGCAGGTTGACCGAGCCACGGGGCGATTCACCGACGAGGTACTTCACTGCAGTCCGCGCCTCGGCAAAAGTGACAAGGCCCCAGTAATTATAACGGGTGGCGCAAAAAAAACGGCGCCTCGTCTACTCCGCGCACTTCTTTCTCCTTTCGTCCAGTACGCTCTTGGACATGCATTACTCGCGAAGGCTTTCTCCGTGGCGCTCTTTCTCGTTGGATTGTTCGCACAATTTTCACATTCTTACTAAAATACAATTCTCGTTGGTTTCTTTCTTCATTAGTCGTTCATCTTTATGCCGTCCTATAAATCGTTTATGGACTCTGGTTAAGTTGGCCGAGTACAAATAGCTACAATAGAATCGATGAACGCTATTTAACGCTCTGAATATTGAAATTTTCATCTCAGACATCATTAATTACGAACGGTAAATTAATTATGTGTGATAAAAATAGATGAAATGTAAACCTTCAATTTATACGCATAACATGGTTGTACAACCTCTAATTGGAAAATTACATTACCATTTACTTGTTGGGATCGATTAATTTGATTTCCAGCTTCTAGAGAAACGTGAATGAATTACAGGTAACAATAAACAGCCTCGTAATGGTGAATGATTGAACTCAAAATTGCTATTGAGAAGCATAATCCTTTGTAATTATGTTTGTAAGATTGTAGATTAAAATGAAATAAGCTTAGAGGCCTATCGTTAAGTGCAGTTAGATGTGAATGTAAATAGATATAGTCGATATGTCATTAACAGTTATTGATATTTAACTCACTGATAATTAATTTTTGTGAAAAATTATTTACACGTCATGTTATTCATTTCGTTTATGTGGCGCCATCTATAATTCACGGATGGAAAGAATACTGTTTCATTACTAGCAAGTAGATGGCAGTAGAATAGTGTACACAATGCTCAGTTGTTGGTAACATTTTTTGTATGCAAAAAAGGATTGCCTTGAGAATGAAGTTTTTATGAAAATCTTTTAGGAAATTCGTTAAATTTATTTTAGTATATGGACTGTCTTGTTTCCTTTAAAATCTAAAAATATAAAAGAAATTTTGGTATTCTTACTGCATAAGGACAATCAAACAGGTGATACCTCCTTATTGTAAATTGTTCTTGTAAATCTAACTGTAATTGTACTTTATGTTTTCCGTTGTGTCTTTGGGTGAAATTTATATTTTGCATATTGTGTTCTGTATTTATGATTATGGTAGATATGATCAACTGATCGTACTATTTAGGATTTTAAGCATCTGTAATAAAAGCGTGATTTTTATTTTGTTTTATTTTTTAAAAAAGTTAGTTAAAGAAAATAATACAGAAAAAAGATTAAATAGTAAATTCGTTATAATGGAACAGTTATTAAAACGTCCAAGAATTACAAAAGAATCGACTATTCTTGACATGGCATCATCTATTAGTAAGTGAATGTTTTTTATAAACAAAATTAATTACTTGATGATATTTTGCATGCGTTATTAAGTACTTTCCTTAAACGAGTTTTAAAAAGAACCTTGGTACTACATTTCTAAACTGTGTACGGTTCTTTTAAAAGTATGGTTAGGTGTGTATTTATTTCAAATTTTATACACCTGTCGCAGTAGGTCATATAATTCTTTATTACCTTATATTTTAGGGGAAATTTCTGAAACACTATCATCTGTAAGTAAGAGCTACAGTACACTTCTGAAGGTTAATAAAGCACTGGTTTTGTATATAAAAGATGTTGAAAATACAGAGTCTTCGATCTCAGATGCAGTAGAAACTGATTTGGAGGAAATTACGCTACAACAAAGTTCATGATTTTATACCTTTTTTGTATCACAATGTTTTATAATGTTTATGTCCAAGAAAATAATCAATAAAATATTTGTTACAAATTAATCTTAGAAATTGTGTACATAAATAATATATTTAAAATAGCATATCTTAATATTGTATACAAGTAACAGTATTAAATAATAACGTTTCCTTATATCACAATGCTTTTTAATATATAAAAATACACTTATTCATACCTTATAATAGTGAATTACATAAATATTATAGTAACATGTCACGTGTATGTGGATGTAGAATGGCACAAAGGTGTAAGATTAAACTATATTTATGTTCCATTAAATAGTGGTCTCGTGAATTTTATAATTTAGTCTATATATCAGCATTTTCATTTAAATTCTGGGTCTGGTTTAGGTTTTCTTCTAGGATCATCGGTATCTAATGCAATTATTACTGGTGATACATTGTCCGATTTTTCTGTATACTCAAATCCATAATCGACTCTTCTTGTAGGTATCCAAGGTCTAGATAGTTGTGTTTGCTTACATCTGAAACATTTTTAAATATTCAGGGATTAAAATAACATCTTAGTCTTCTAGAGAAAAATTTACATGCTGTTCATAGATACATAGTACACATTGATAAACCTATCGGTTCATACAAAACTAACATATTGTTTTGCTTGTTTTAATTCTATTCATTACATTATTTGTGATTATATTTTTATTTGTGTCATTCTTGTGAGTTTCAAAGCAAATCCATCATACAAAATATAATGATAGTCAAAAAATCTTTGTCAGTGCAATAGGTAATTCAACATGAAACCCCAGTTAGGTGTTTACTAGTTGCACAATACATTCACGAAAAGCAAGAAGAGTTGTTAATTTTTATGATTTAAGCAGAAAAATGAGATTATTAAAAAAAAAATTCCCAAAGAAGATTTGATGCAATGCGTGCAGCTTACAGGATATGCAAGACAGTATGGTGCAGTAAGGTTTAATTCCCATAGTAGTCCTATTCATTCAGCTCACACCTGCACGTATTTTGGTCGAAATATAAGCCAGTAGTACACTGCCGTACTTCTCTACATGAGCAGCTACAAAGGTCTGAATTCCAGATTTTCTTGTCGCTCTCGTTGCATTTCTTCTTTTCGTCAACGTTGTTGCATTGGCATTCACACGACTCAGGTACATAAGTCTGCTTTTTGTTACAATGCTGAAAGAATATCATTTAATGAAACGACACAATTTTTTCAAATTTATTGAAATATCCATCATATCAATTTTCAAATTTAAATTCAACTAATAATTAGATTTAAAAAAGCGCATTATCGCATGAACGTGTGCGCGAATTATTACGATATACATTGCGGATCGAGTTTATACCGGTTTAAAAAGGAAGATCTCAATCATCGACTGTCTTTAAATTACCTCCTCCTTTACTTGGCAGTTGCACTCGCATTCCGTGTGCTCTTCTACTGGTACGATACGTTTACTCCTATACAGTAATCCTTTGTAGTGGTCGGCACTCATCACGTAAATCTTGAAATAATTGTAAAACGTGATTATTCTGAACAATGTCCTTCGTAAATTATCATAAATTTATCAATATGCTTTTACCTCGAAATTTCGTGTCACTGTTGCCGTTGGCTGACAGGAGAGCAAGGAATTATAGCAACAACCACCGCATCTGTTGATTCGTATACAGGTGGGGAAAAATATGCTGGTCGTGTCGGTGTCGGGGTGTAGTTGAACTGTTTGTAATTCAGGTTTACACGTTGCTGGAACTGGTATCTCTGCGTTTGATCGTTCCTCGGTTTCTCCGATTTTACCTGGAAGAGGATGTGTCGTATAGCACGCTGGATCATATGCCTGAATTAGTCAGAGGATTTCCCTTCGTTTCCCCTTAATTCCTGTTGCGTCTAATTCACTGTGGTTTCTGTGGTTTTACGTAAAAGCTATCGGACTCGAAACTTTACGTGACAAAATTTGCCCTACTTCTTTTAGGCGATCGAACGATGGAGAATCACAAGCAGGCCATTTCATTCGCCAACAGCTATTTCGCTTTGGTCGATGGTCTTGCTTCCGGTTTAGAAAGTCAGCTCTCGAAAGACGTGGTCCTCGATTGGTTCGGCAAGATGGTCAAAGGTAGGAGAAACGTGGCTGCCTTTATGGAAGCTCACAAGATGAATTCCAGGCATATATTCTCACGAATCGTATCAACCACCGACATCGTTTACGAGATGAAACATTCGAACCGGTAAGATCAAGGATGAAGTTTCGAACTTCGTGGAACTGGAAAAGAACAGGCCTTAACGTTAGACTTTTACATAGGAAATCGTTTCATCACCGCAGTCGCCAAGAAAGTGTAAAAAGAGTGAGCAATGTCGTCAATGATAATAGCGGAGCAGACAGCGAATCATTTCCCGCAGAAACGGATACGTGTGACGCCACAATGGACATTAATGGGAATGAAATCGATATGAAAGAAACGGGCGTGACGGACACGTCTTACGATTTGAGCGAGGGTGATCTCAGTAATCTTTTCAAGCTCGAGATCTCGCCAAGTAACATAGAAGAGATCGAGCAGAGCATTAATAGGATAAAATTGGAAGAGGAAATGGCACCAACCGTCAAAGCCATCAAGAGAGAGTGTGGCGAAGAAGATGGCCACGTTATCGTTGAGACAAGCACGACCAAGTACATAGAGGCAGACGGCGAAATAGAGTTCTCTCGGAAATTTTGGAAACGAGGCAAGGGTCCATTTTCTTCCTTTGTTCCTTTCATTTCGCTATATTTTCCAATAAGCCACAGCGGGAATTATTTTTCGACTTTTCCAATCATTTTCACGTAATCTTCAGACACGTTTTCGTGACTCCAAAGTTTTGCTTTCGTTAGGATTAATCGGGTTAAATACTGTAAAAAGGATAATAGACGTGTTGTTTAATTGAATCGTAGATATTCGGCACGCGTATTTCTCGGCTACGACTAATTTTCACACATGGAGGCGGCCATGCAAATTGCAAATTGCATATTCCATTCTGACCGAATGTCCAGCCTTGGAACCACTTTGTGAAACCACATGTGACACGGTGCAATATGAGCAACCCAAAGTCAGATTGCTCAGTCTGGCAGAAATAAATGAAATCACTAACAGACTGGTACCAAATACGAACGATTTTGGTGGTTTCTTGAGGAATATCGACTTCTTCGAGGATCGTAAAGGCTTTCTGGAGAGCCTGGAAATGGAGATGGCTAAAGGTCACCGTACTTCTTTATTCTCGCCCCAGTACGTGAAGGACAGACTCGTCTTTAATAAACCGTGCGTGAACGTGGACGTTTGCAACGAGGAAAATAAGAAAAAGTTTGTTTTCAAGTATCAGATTCATCTAATAATATATCAGGATAATCAAAAGTGTAAGAGGAAGAAAGTAAGCTCAAATTCGACAGAATGAAATTTTAAAAAAGGAAAAAGAGGGTATAGTACTTCAAGTAAAATGGTTCCTCTTCTTCTTCGAGTATCAGGAAATTATTTTATCTGAAGATTATCGTTAAGATTTTTTTTTTTATATTTTTAAATTTAATAAGTTTCTTTAGAAATCTAAATTTGTGGATGGTAAGTCTAAGTTCGTTGTAGATCTGACGTTCACAAAATACTTTCGTTAAGTATCTTTTTTTCTCTGCGTTGTGCACAGAAAGTAATCTCATGTTCACCGATAATTGAGTTTGAACAATGAAATTACTAGAAGATACCGCGCAGATTAACACGTTTATCTAACCGAGCAATATTTACCGAATAGTTGCAGTAGGTTTGCTCGCAATAATTTGTTCTTTAAACATTCAAGGATTTATGGTCGCAACTATACTGCAATCCCGTACAGTAGCAGGTCTACGTTAGAGAATATATTTTTCTTTTTCTTTTGCCAATACGCATACGTTTATGTTTTGTTTTTTTTAAAACTGAAATAAAATGAAATTTGCATAGTTATATCATCTCATGTATATTCCTTCGTGAATTGTCACAGATCGACATTCTTTTCTGAATTAGTAACACGCATAAAATTTAACAGCCTACTTACTTTGGATAGAGAAGGTATTCTGTACTGGAGGTACACCTTTGACTAACTGAAGGAACTCCTCGACCGTTTGGACAGAACTCATCTTTTTGGCTAATTCCAGTGGTACCTAAAATCAACGGAAAATTTTTGATAAATAAAAAGTAATGATAGAAGAATTTCGATATTTCCTGTTGTCGAAAGATCCTCTT
>NW_016908335.1:1991713-2037756 GCF_001483705.2 Eufriesea mexicana | reverse complement strand
TTCCCTTATCTCGATTAGTCACTAGCGATTAGTTGATAGGGATAATCGATAAAAATGCCAATAAATCTGATTAACAGCTTACTTACAACGGTAATTCCGGGAGAAAAAAAATTCTTATTTGTCGCTGTATTCGCATTTTATCACGTACGTGGTAAATGCAGTTTTAGCAAGGAGTTATGCACGTGCTAATCGACTGCATTTCTATTCCCTTCACTTCGGAATTTCAGTGTTTTGTTATGCATATCAGGGGATGCAGAATCGAATGAAGTCAGGTGGAACGACTGTCTAGTTACACCGCACATTGTCGCCAATTGCACACCAAGACCTTTAATTCAGATCGTACGATATTAGAAAACGAGCTGCTGCACTATTCGAACGTTTAAATTGACGTAAAAGGATAAAATCGGCTTAAGGAATCAGTTAAAAGGAACGTTACGAGAAAAGAATATTAATTAACTATCAGGGTATTTCCGGTAATATCCGTGAATCATCAGTTTTGCCTGCGAATGCGATTGAAAATGACTGTAGGTCAATCATCTGCGAAACTATAAATGGTTGGCGCCATTGTAGCTGCTATATTTGGAATATACTTAAACTACACTTTTACGTCAATTACGTGTATGAGACACTCAAGGTATTACGCTGTATCCTGCAGAGATTGGAAGTTGGTTATCGGATTGGCATAACGTTAGAGTAAAACGTATACTGACTTTGTATGATTTCACTTTTCATGCTTGCGAAATATCGAATTTTCGACTCATGGAAACACATATTGACGTGTAGTAGGATCAATCACCTGTGTAACCTATGATAAGTATTTATGTCAACGATTGACCAATACTTTGAAATTCGTTGTTATGTTTTCTATCTCTCTATGCTGTTCTGTTTTGCTTGTCCTTCGATCTCTTTGCCACGTGATACGGAACGACATAACCTGTACGTGCGATAATTTTTGTTAGTAAAATTCGTATGCTCTATGTTACCATCATGCGAGAGAAAGTGTTTCTATTACGGCATAACCTATCGCCCCTTGGATCCGCTAGCCAACTTCACATCCCTGCACAGTACGTACCGAGTTGTTTTTCAAGCTCTCACACGTTCCTTTCCAAAACAGGTTTTACACGAGCTACCACTGCATGCACTCCGAAAAGTCAGTAAAGGCCGAACTGAATTCTTAGAAGCGTTCTCGGTGTTAATGTCCTGTCTCTCGATAGGCGCGATTTGTTTCTTTTTTTTGGAAAGTCTCACAGGTGGCGTGACCGGTAACCGATATATCGCGTATATCGCGCTGCAGTCGCTACACTTATATCGACAAATTCGTATCGATTCTGCACGTCAAATCAAATATTTCGACAGATGTCGATCGAAGCGGGAACGGTATGGAGTCCATTTTGATAACCATTACGCATACCACGATTCGAATAACTGAGAAGTCAGACGTTCCAAGACGTACTTTCCAAGAAACGTCATCTCCTGGCGTTTTGTGGGAATTTAAAATCGACCTTTAAAGGTCCTCTATTACGGACGGCGTCAACCATGCGATTGTATAATCCTGTTGTAACACTGAAATACCTGCGCTCGGTACACAGACTAATACTGTATTGTGACCGAACGAATATCTATAATCTTCGCAAAGTAACGTCCTTGCCGAAGGAGGCGACATAACCTTGCAACGTTTGTGCTATGCGTGCGAGTTTTTAATCGTAACCTAAATTTCTCTTTCATTTCGGTCACGGATTAGTTAACGGTAAGTAAATACCGTTCATAGTAAGAAATTCCTCGGTAACGTTTATTTTATTATTACAGAATCTCGCAAGGTAATCGACATGGAATTCGTACGAATATTTGTCAAATGACTCGTGATCGATTATCTATATATCGAATCATGAGCATCGTGACGGGAATCCTAACCATGTCGTACACCGCGAGGTTTTTGATTTTTTGTCTCCATCTCCCACTCCTGTATCAGGTAAATCCTCGACAGCAGAGTTATTCAGTTTCCAACGTCATTACGGAAAAGTGATCGTGAACTCGTTCGACAGATGTCGTAATACCCATGCCGATTGTCGACAAAAGGAACTGGCACCTCCTTTCCGATTGCTGTTACGTTAACGAGCGCTGACGATAACGGATAGAAAGAAATACAAAACCGGGGAACTTTACGGTAACAAAACCGAAACGGATGACTGACTTCCGCCTTATATACTAGCATCGATAGTGTGGATTACTTTTTTATCGCAACACGTAATACCTACGATGGAACATTCACGACAGATTTACGGTAAAAGAAATTTACCGATTAGAACGTTTCGAAGTAAACTCGATTAGCATGGTGGAATGGCATTAACGGCGTTAACGGCCAGGATGACTAACATTATTCACGATGACTAAAGAATCGCAATGTGATTTCAGTTGTGCCGGTATGATACCGATACATTTTGGACAGGAGAAGGCTGCATTAATTTTTAAAGTTCGAAGCTGGCACGCCACGTACGCTCCTCAGAATGCTCGGCGGGATAACGTAATTGCGCTACTTATCAAAGTGAAGACGTGGGAGTGTTGCAACCGCGACTCGTTGAATGGACTCGTTCCGTTCCATTAGCGAAATACCTACGTGTAACGGTTGTGAATTTCTACCATAGAAGATAGTATCGTTTTACCACTGATTTATCGACGTCTTCGGGTGAAGGCGGAGGCACGATCGGAAGGTCTAACGCTCCTGCATTGATCTCGTCAGGGAACACTATATCACGGTCACCCGACAACCTGCTGTCCTTTCTATGTCCCACGGTGTCGCTCTGCGAACCCGTCACCAGTCCACAAAGAATCGCGAGGACGAGCGCTTTGTGTCTGATCGAACGTGACATGCTTGCGCTCGATACGATCGCTTCCCTCGGCGTGTTTTCCGAGATGTCGGAAAATAGCGAGTCGCTGCCAAGATTTATCTTCCAGACACGAGATCCCTGCGTCGCGTGGCCACTACAAAGGTAACGCGCTCGAGTATCGACGGAGGTAAGTTTTAATTACGAGGAACAATGATTGCACGTGTTTACGAGACGTTCGGCCTTGCCGTTTCCATTGCACTTGATACACGAGGAAAACGTCAAGATGTCGTACCTGAGCAGGTTCGTGTGCTCGCGCCGCGATCGACTGCCGAAGCGAATACGCTCCGCGCGTATTTGTGGCCACACACACACGAACGGCACGCGTTCAGTGGCACACGTATGGATCATTTATCATATAACTTTGCCGTAATACCGATCTTGTAGAATCATTTTTGTTTGTCGTAGTACCGATTCTTATCGGGCCGATAGAGTCATCGGTCTCCTGGGGAATTATTACCTTGAGCATCGGAAAGTAATAATTTTCTTTTACATTTGTAGGATTTATCGACCGTGCTGAATCGTAGTGGAGTTTGTTGATAATGGACTTTCCTGTGCAACCTGTGTAATAAATTTACCGGCGAATCTGGTATAACAAAGCTGATACGAATTCCTTCGTTGATAGGCAAGTTGTTCTTGTAGATGTTCACGGTTAATAGGTTAGTTGGACACGTGGATTGAATTTGCACACGAGATTAAATTTCTCGTAGCTTACCTACCGCAACGCGATCATTCGAGGTGTTAATTCGTTTGAAAAGAATGACAATGTGCTGCCACCAAACGTGCAAATATATCGTGGATATATACTGAGATAGATTTTTCTTCGCAGGTATATAGTTTCTAATCATCGTCGATCGGTAGTTCTCTTTTCAGGTACAATTGTTTACGAACCTTTTGCCTGACTCTGTAGAAAATAATTTGAAGGTTATGTATCTAACGATATACTTTTATGGCCTCGAGTAAATTTTAATTTTTTTAATCCTAAAATCGTTGTTAAGATCATAACCAGATCATTAATAATACGTGACTAATGCTATATCGCCGAGAAAAAATGATTTCGCTATCGTAAATCGTAGCTGCTGGGAAATGTGATAAGAATAGATCGATATATACAGGTGTTATCCTTAAAGCTCACGGTAGATTCGAATGTAAATTTGCGTTGTCGTTACTGGTAATAATTGGAAAGCATCAGTTGGTTAAGGAAGAAAGCAAGACGTTACGTTAACCTTGTGTCGATAAATTGTGATTTATTTTTACATTCGTGTAAATTATAGGCGTATACAGTTGCGAAATAATAAATCAAATTATCTGTACATTTTACGATATCTGATACGAGATAGATATGTCGTGGAACAATTTGTCATGTTTTCGATTCGTGTTAGCTGTTTAAAAATTGTGTGGAAGCTTCTTATCTTCACATTGCTGCAACAGAATAAAAAGCAGTGCACAACTGCAACGACTTCGAAGAAATTTGTATAATTTATTAGCTTTTGTTTATTCATTTACCGCCATTACCTGACATAACCTATATGAATTTTCTGCAGCCTAGGTTACGAATGTATCTGTATCCTGGTGGACATCGGTTTGGACCGGTATTCTTCCTTTGTGGAAAGATTAGAGGTTTGGATTCACTTGTAGCAATGAAAACGCACAGAAGGAGAACGAAAATAATGAAACGTAACGGCGCCATTGTATATGCACAAAGTTTGAACGACTTTGGTGACACTTCGGTTACTACTTGTCGGATCTTTTCACTTTTCACTAAGCTCCTGTTGAGACAAATTAGAGACTGCCGTAGAGAACAATGCAAATACGTTCATTATATTCCTCTTAACGAGATCCCCCTTCTCTATTTCTGCTAATTTGTGGTTACAATTCGTATCTCGATTACGCACAATGTGGTTTAAAAAACTTGATAGTACGCACGTACGATAAAATAATCAGTAATAATGGGTATATTTTTTGTAGGATATAGTTATATCGCTAATAGGCATATATTCGTATCGATATGCAAAAATGAATTTATTAAAATTCGTATTTATTTCGAAACTTGGCTAACGAAAGGATGGTTGAATAAAAATACATCACGATGCTAAAGTCGTTTGTAATAGGTTATGCTTTATTGATGAACGTTTTGTAAATTATAGTTCTATTCAAAAATGAGAATAGAATTACGATTCGTAATACGTTGCGAAATGTTTACAATTGTAAATGTACATAAACGAGACTTTACCTTATGTAGCTTAATTATCTTTACACGTTAAGACAGATTCCAGTATGTCTTACCAACGCGAATTCCTTATTTCATTAAGCAATTGAACGAATCATGGTTTACAGTGGATGTGTATAAATCTTACAATATAAAATAAAACGATGGTATCGTTTAATTCCTAGAGGTACTTATTTCTTTACGGAAATTGTAATTAAGTTACGTACACGCGATAAAGCGGTTTCCTTCCTTCGATAATCTCGAGTAAATTGATAATTTCGATTTTTTAGTTCGTGTATTTATATATCTTACATCATATCGATGTATTTTACTTGATATTTCTTCCATTGTTTTATCTTTGTTTAGATTTAAAAAATGTACTTCCTTACCGACGTTGCATGCAGGAAAGAAGAGTCCTGCAGGACATCAGTGAGAACTTGGTCGATTGTCGAATTCTTTGTCAGATTTACGAAGAAAGTATTAGGAACCTCGATATCGATCAATTGGAACGATTTGTTATCACAAATGACGTATCTGAAATTAATTCGAGTTGAAATTATCGATCATGTTACAGCTTATCACGTAGATGTTTATATATATAACGCGATTATCATTTTTAAAAAAAACCATTTACGATCGTATCGTACGATTTTACGAATTCTCTATCTTTCACACAGACATTTTCAAACATACTATAATCGTATCGAACATCACGCATCGCGTTGCTTTTATCTTCCTTACTAGTCCAGACGAGTCTCCATCTTTATTCTTCGAAGTATACGCGTATTACGGTCGTTAAATGCAACTTGTACTCACTTAAAATTTAATCCTACAACGATTCCCGATGTTCACTTGCCCCGGCGGACACATAACAGGAACGGTGATGAAGGATCCTTCTTTAACGGTGCTGACATCATGAAAATCGAACACGTACGGCACGAATTTGTGTTCTCTCTTCGATGGCTTCGTATCTGCGATGGTCGCGCGGAGAAACAGAAACAAAATGAAGACCGTTGCCAATACGATCCACGGGAGTCTCATGTTGAAAACGGTGCGAGATTCGACTTCGTCCACAACGATTCGTCGAGTCTACGACGATGGTGGAAAACCGTGTCCGACAACGAACAGTCGATCCCGTAAAATGTTGCCGGAAATCGTTAACAGAAACAATTTCGACTAGTCGAAACACAGTTGGTGTAGCGTGATCGTGACACTGTTCGGTAAGAATATTTACAACTCTTCACTGACGTCGAAAAACGCGTTCTATCATCGTCGTATTTTCACTGCTAACCACCATTCGCATTACTATTTTCACTGGTCGGATTACGACGTTACCCGACGGTCGCGTTCGAATATAAACACTCGGTAAATAGGTGAGAATTTCGGCGATAGAGTCGCAACTTTGTCTCTCCTAACGTCGTGTAACGATCTGCTTTATCAATGCAGTAAACATCGATGGTAATAAAAACCGTTATCGCGCGATACTCTACGCAGTGATATTCTACGAAACTCGTAGACGCGGAGAGACCCTAACCTCGAACTCTCACGATCGATGAACGAACTTCCCGATTTTCGGGGAAAGATAATACGGTCCTACGCGATAAGTTTCGTCGTTCGCGTGTTGTTCCATTTAAACTCGTTCACCAAACCTTCCTGCACACACCACGTTCCCATCGTTCCCCCGATGGGCAAGGCAGCATTTCTTTCGGTCAGGGAAAATTATTATCTCACCCTGGAGCGTTATCCTGTCGCCCGTGGAATTTACATTCACGCCTCGCGTGTAATTCGAAACAGGAGTCAGCCGATTCTCAATGGACCCAACGACTCTGCGGAAGGACCAACTGCTGACGAGAACTGCGTGAATCAGTAGCAACACAAACACCGTGTTCCAGTAGCGCATCGTTCTACGACTATAGCCGATCGAGCGACGATTGTCCGTTTCACGAGGTAACGACGATGACGGTGTATCGATCGTGGGATTAAAGATCGCGACCGGTAATAATCGTTTCGGAAGTCTGTTCGTTATTAAACTTCTACTCGCTCAAACACGGCATTCCATTTTCATCACGTCGAGATAACCTTTGATGACACACTCGAAAACCGACGATGCAGCAGTTTTTATTGTCCAACAGGCACACGAGGCGTACACGTTTACTTGTACGCTTGTGTCTCCACGGATCTAACCGACATGAATATATACGATCGGTAACGAGATCGATTAAATTTTCCGTCAGCTTGGTTATGTAACACGATAGCGAAGCGTCATAACCAAGATACGTCGGATCTTTGAGGAACGAGAAATCCGGCATACAAATCCGCGACGATAACCTTCGATAACGACGTTGATACTCATTTTTTGGTAGAGTTTTTCGTCATACCCTTGGAAACTGTTTACTCGATTGCTTTTCACGCCGCGACTTTTTGCGCTCGCGTAGCACGTACACGCTCGAAAAGTTACGCCGATGAGTCTAATTTCGTTGGCGAGCGGCGAATCGTTGGACAATCGAGACTGTTCGTGGCGCCATCGCGCGTTTGCCGTGAAAGTAATAAAATGGTTGCTGCGTTGCGTCGCTTCGTGTCGCATCGCGCGATAAGTGGCTAGTTCGAGTAGACGTTAAGCCGTGACAAACGATTCGTTGACCAGAGGTCGCTAGACATTTTTCCCTTATCGAGTCAGGAGCATCGAGCGCTGAACCGTAGCAGGCGACATCTTTCGCCTATTCCGTGGTATACTTCCCTCTCTTGGCTACCGGTTAATTAGCTCGAGAAATTTCTCGACGATCTGCGTGCCTCGTTAGAACAGCGTCTCGCTCGCGTTGCTCGTGCTCCAGCTAGGAGGGTAAGGTAACCTCTCTCCGACTTTTCTGTTAGTCGATAAGATAGTTAATAAGCTAATTCGTACGTCCGAAAGTGGTGCGTTTCGTGAACGAACGAACGTGTCAACGGAGTAATCCGGTGGCAGGTAAATCGGGACAAGTGGAGTTGGCGTGTGCGAAAAAACGATTTCGATTATCGCGGCAACGGATCTCGAGCGTTCGTTACGCCAATCCCGTATTCAGTGAAGGGTTGAGTTTTCCCTGGGGGGAATAGCTACACGTCGACGATGCTTTACGTGCGGAACATGTCGCGTCGATTTCTCAAACGTACGCGTTCCGCTGCACGGTGTGAGATTTTATCCGCGATTCGCTCTGCACGAGTGAAATATCTGGGGCGTCGATGATCGATTTGCCAGACGTCGAATCGCGTTTAAACCTTCGATAGGATCGTTCGTAGGGTGGCGCCAGCGTGCGTGGTGTCGCTAGTGTGCGTGACCGAGGTGAAACTTAGGCGGTGATCTTGTAACTCGTACTTCGTGTAGGTGATAGCGTTGCTCGGGTAACAGGAGGAAGGCGTTTGAAAATTTCCACTGGAACGCTGGTGTATCCTCTTTTGTGTCAGCTTAGGTTCCCACGAACGCGGCACACGGTACGCTTGGTCTAGAAAGGCAATAACAAGAGACGATTAAGATACGGTCGTGTTGCTCGTCGCTTCCCGGTTCCTGGACACTCGGCCTGTCGTGCACGAATGCAAACGTAACGGCCGCTAAACGTGCAATTATTCGTCATTGATACGTTCGATTCAAAGGATAATCCTTCCTTCTCTCTCGGCCAACGTGAAACCTACGAACACTCGCGTTCCTTCGTTTCCTTTGCAGAACCGGCTACGTTTCCGCGATCTGTCACGAACGCGGAATCGAACGCGTGTACAATCAGCAGAGGTAAGAAGCATGGAAGGTGGGAAATCGGACGAACGTGCACTCAAACGGATACTCGGTGGGCAAATTGTCGCGAGAAGCAAGCGAAAATCCAAAGTCTACCAAACATAAAATCTGGACACGGTTTCGACTATACGATCGATATAACAACTATACAAATTGAAAATCGCGCGAATTGGGCATAGTTCTAAATAGTCCATAGACGTACAAACGCGAAACCGAGTTGACCTTGTACGAAATTACGAAAATTGCGAATCGGACCACGATGCACGGACCAAAAAAACGGAACGAAACGGAAGCGTTAATGGATTAATCGATTAATGGACGGAGAAATAGGATAGAGGGTAAAAATGGGAGAACGAGACGGAGAGTACGCGTATCGGGCGATCGCGAGGCGAAGACTGGAAAATCGTGGGACCGCGTGGATGTCGGTGGCGGTAGCGGAGAGGCGTCGGAAACGGTTGATCCGGAGCTTCGAACCGGTATTACTCGGGCCGTTGGAATAATTTTCGGGCGAGAAGACGCGAAACGTCGTGAAAGAGAAGATGCTTATCGCGCAGCGAATCCGAGCGTTGGGAAATTCTGCCACGAAACCGCCGCGTGTCCGCTGGGCGGTTGCGCGTGTGTGAGGCACGTCGAACACGGAGGCACATACGCGAGTGAGCCCGGCAGTCCGTCAGCCAGGCAGCCAGCCAGTCAGGCAGCCAGTCAGCCGGGCAGGTAGAGGTAGGTAGGTAGGCTCGATTTAAAAAGTAAATGACTGACGGACTGAGGTCGCCTACCAGGCAATTCCAGTAGCGGGCAATTGCGTGCAAGAAATTACTTGCCAATGCTGACTGGCACGCAAGCTCGAAGCGAACGCGAACGCGAACGCCGAAGGTTGATGGGGGCCGAGCGGAGGCGCGGAGAGGAGTGGATCCGGAGGTGGACTGAAGCGGCTTCGTCGGGGCCTTCTCTTCTTCTTTCAAGCATCGACGATCCCGTCATCGTGCATGCGAGCATCCGTGGCGCGAATCAGCCGGACGATTCATCTCCTACCAGCGGTGAAATTTCGTCTAGAACCCATCGCCGGGTTGCCTCGTAAACTCGCGCGCTTCATCTCCAAGCCATCGCGTGACCTTACATCTTCTCCTCGCTATCACTGCCCTCGCCGTTGCTCTCCTCCTCTGCTGCGAGGCTCCCGATCCCCGTCCGGGCAGATAAGGATCGGGCCCCGCGACTACCGCGCGATTTCGACCAAGCTCCACGCAAGTCAGATCCGCGGAGACGTGTGCGCGTCCTAGGAAGAGATAGGGGCGGAAGAGAGCCCGGGACGCGGGGGTCGAAGTGGAAGGTTTACTCGAAAATACAGGGGTCCCGGACTCGGCGTGTGCAGATGAGCACGGATAGAAGTTAGATCCGACTGGGATAAGGCGCGATCGAGACGATGAGCCCGAGTAGAAGCAGAAACGTCGTGTCGTATCTTGCGTGGCCGATGCCGGCTACGCCTCTTGTCGGCATTATACGGAACGCGCACACCGATTATCAAAACTGTCGCTTCCTTCGTTACCTTTTCACGGACATCTGCGTCCCTCCTTCCGCGGTCCGATGGACCCGTCGCGTTCTCTCCGTTCCAGCCGTGTAATATGATTCGTTTTCTGGCAGCTCTCTATGATGCCGGATTCCGTGGAATTCCAGCGCGTTTAAATGTCACTCCGTTCATTTCAACCGGGAGCCAACCTTTAAGCTCGCCAAACCATTCCATCGCGGTCCACCACTCGATTAATTCCTTCCTTTAATTCCTTCCCGATCTTCTCCATTCTTCTCCCTTTCTTTCCTTTTATTCCGCTTCCCCTGCCCTCGAGAACCGATTTCGTGTCTTCGCTGCCTCGAGCACCTATGGGGTCCGCGGATCGATGCCGGTAGATGTACCTCGAGTAGATGTAAAATTTGTCGTAAGTAAGAAATTATCCGTGGACCGGTACCGGCTAATTTTACGAGCCTCCGATGGCAACGCGCCGCGTCCAACCATCGCTTGCCCTCGCCGTCGCCTAATTTTACGAGGCTGTCCCTCTTAACGTCTTCTCCTTTTCAACGAGATCATAGCGCAGAGGCTCGCGTGCCTTTTCTCCGGCCACGGTTTCGTGCAACGATCCTCACCGGCCTTTTCGATCATCCAGGCACCAACGACCTCGAGCTAATTCGAAACCGCTCGTGTCCCTTCCGATTCGCGTTTCTATCCTGACCACAACGACGACTACGAGGACTGTGACGACGACTGTGACGACGACTGTGACGTCGACTGTGACGACGATGGCGACGATGACAGAAGAAAAGAAAAAGGAAAAAGAGATGGAAAGGATGGAAAGGACGCTAGAAAGGGGTGAAAGAAAGGAAAGAAGGAAAGTTAGGTTTACTGGAGAACGGTATTCGGGTATTTTCCTTACGAAGGGAATGGAAACCGCGGCGAGGAACACGGATGAATGGGAACATCTGCTCGCAACAATTACATCCGCATAACACGGGCCGGTTGTTCCTCCGCGCAGTTAAGCGGTCGCGAAAATTCACGGGGCCGTGGTAGCCCGAAGAATTATGCCGTTGCACCGACACCGACTGATTTTACGACGCGCCGTTGAGCTCGTATCTAGCACGTCGCCGCCTTATTTTACGACGCTGCCCCTCTTAACGCCTCCTTAGCCCCGGAGATCGGCCAACACGCGCCCGTAAACGTAAACGGCTCGTACGTTCCGTGCTGAATTTCCAGCCAGCCTCGACACGCTTCGTCCTCGATGATTTTCCCCTGTCACCCCCGCCGAAACGCCGCCCCTTGATTAACGGGGACCAGCCCCGCCGTTCGGCGCTACGTTATTGCGCGCACCCTGCGAAGCGACGCCACTTTTCTCCCCGCGTGCACGCGCGTGCAAACGCGAGCACGGGCAAAGGATACCAAAGTGCCGGTTTCTCCGACAATGTTCCAGACCTTTGTTTTGCCCCTTTAGCCGGTTGGTTACCGAGTCGTAGGTACGCGGACGCCTATCGACTCCGTGCCACTCTCTCCGAGGATATCCGGAGAGGTGTGCGTGCAAGCCTTGCTTTTCGAGCAGAGTGGAAATTTGAATAGTCGTTCGCGATTTAATCGCCATGTAATCGATTTCATCCCCTCGTCGTGGGATTTCAGGAAGCTGTTTATATTTGGAATCGAAGGCAAACTTAAATTTGAGTCAGGGATTGGAAACCAAGCATTATAGAATAGTTTTAATGCCATTTTCCTGGGATATTTAGAATGGATATGCATAGGTACCATGGTTTTCGTGGAGAGTGGAGATTTGAATGGTCTTTTGCGATTTAATCGCCATGTAATCGATTTCATCCCCTCGTCGTGGGATTTGAGGAAGCTGTTTATATTTGGAATCGAAGGGAAACTTAAATTTGAGTCAGGGATTGGAGATCAAGCGTTGTAGAGTAGTCTCAATGCCATTTTCCTGGGATATCTAGAATGGATATGCATAGGTACCATGATTTTCGTGGAGAGTGGAGAATTGAATGGTCTTTTGCGATTTAATCGCCATGTAATCGATTTCATCCCCTCGTCGTGGGATTTGAGGAAGCTGTTTATATTTGGAATCGAAGGGAAACTTAAATTTGAGTCAGGGATTGAAGATCAAGCGTTGTAGAGTAGACTCGATGCTATTTTCCTGGGGTATACAGAAAAGTGTGCGACTTCTAGCCATAGTTTTCAAGTAAAGTGGAAATTTGAATAGTCGTTTGCTATTTAATCGCCATGTAATCGACTTCATCCCCTCGTAGGTGCGATTTGAGGAAGCTGTTTATATTTGGAATCGAAGGGAAACTTAAATTTGAGTCAGGGATTGGAGATCAAGCGTTGTAGAGTAGTCTCAATGCCATTTTCCTGGGATATTTAGAATGGATATGCATAGGTACCATGATTTTCGTGGAGAGTGGAGATTTGAATGGTCTTTTGCGATTTAATCGCCATGTAATCCATTTCATCCCTTCGTCGTGGGATTTGAGGAAGCTGTTTATATTTGGAATCGAAGGGAAACATAAATTTGAGTCAGGAATTGGAGACCAAGTGTTGTAGAGTAGTCTCAATGCCATTTTCCTGGGATATCTAGAATGGATATGCATAGGTACCATAGTTTTCGAGGAGAGTGGAAATTTGAATGGTCCTTTGCGATTTAATCGCCATATAATCGATTTCATCCCCTCGTAGGTGGGATTTGAGGAAGCTGTTTATATTTGGAATCGAAGGGAAACATAAATTTGAGTCAGGGATTGGAGATCAAGCGTTGTAGAGTAGACTCGATGCTATTTTCCTGGAATATTTAAAATAGGTAAGCGTAGACGCCGTGGTTTTCGAGTTAAGAGGGAATTTGAATAGTCATTTGCGATTTTGTCACGATGTAATCGATTTCATCCCCCCTTGGTGGGATTTGTGGAAGCTGTCTGGGTTTGGAATCGAAGGGAAACTTAAATTTGAGTCACCGATTGGAGATCGAGCATTGTAGAATAAACTCAATACCATTTTCCTGGGATATTTGGAATAGGTATGTATAGATATCATGGTTTATCGAGGAAAATGGAGATTTGAATAGTCATTTGCGATTTAATCGCCATGTAATCGATTTCATCCACTCGTGGAGGGATTTGAGGAAGCTGTCTGGGTTTGGAATCGAAGGGAAACTTAAATTTGAGTTAGTGATTGTAGACGAAGCGCTGTAGAGTAGATTCGATGCTATTTTTCTGGGGTATTCAGAAAAGTGTGCGACTTCTAGCCATAGTTTTCAAGTAAAGTGGAAATTTGAATACTCGTTTGCGATTTAATCGCCATGTAATCGATTTCATCCCCTTGTGGAGGGATTTGAGGAAGCTGTCTGGGTTTGGAATCGAAGGGAAACTTAAATTTGAGTCAGTGATTGAAGATCAAGCGTTGTAGGATCGACACGATGTTATTTTCTTTCGATATCCAGAAAAGTATGCGACTTCTAGCCATAGTTTTCGAGTTGAAAGGAAACTTGAATAGACATTTGGGATTTGATCGCGATGTAATCGATTTCATCCCCTTCTGATAGGATCTCAGGAAGCTGTTTATATTTGGAATCGAAGGGAAACTTAAATTTGAGTCACCGATTGGAGATCAAGCGTTGTAGGATTGTCTCGATGCCATTTTCCTGGGATATCTAGTAAAGTATACGTCTTCAAGTCGTAGTTTTTGAGTTCAGAGAAGATTTGAATAATTATTTGCGATTTAATCGTAGTAAAATCGATTTCATTCCATTCTGCTGGGATTTAATACCTTCGCCTACGATATCGTGTGAGGCTTCGGTAAGGAAATCGAGCCAAACACGAGTATCATCGGCGGGCGGCATAGTTCGTAGATAGGGTCCAACGTACGTAAACATCCTCAAGTTCGAACAGGCTCGTCGCTCATTTTCGCCAATCTTTTCCTGTTTCAGTTGCGTGTTATTCTTCGCGACGTGCGGACGTTATGCTCGTCGTGTGACTGTGTGACTTTGCTGTTCGACCATGGTACGCCCCATCGCGACTTAAATCATAAGGTAAGAGGTTAAAGCTGTAGTTTGGGTTTAGAATCGAAGGGAAGAATTAAATTTGATCGAAGATCGAGCGTTATAAAATCACCGCGACACTGTAATCTAGGGATATTTAGGTAGATATACCTGGAAGCCGCGTTTTCCAAGTATAGGGGAAATTTGGATCATTGTTTGCGATCTAATCACGATAGAATCGATGTTAACGAAGCAAAGGGGTTTAGAATCGAAGGGAAACTTAAATTCAATCGTAGATCAAGCGTTATAGAATAATCTCGAGACCACAATCTAGGGATATTTAGGTAGATATACGCAGGAGCCGCGTTTTTCGAGTACAGGGCATATTAGGATCATTGTTTGCGATCTAATCACGATAGAATCGATGTTAACGAAGCAAAGGGGATTAGAATCGAAGGGAAACTTAAATTCAATCGTAGATCAAGCGTTATAGAATAATCTCGAGACCACAATCTAGGGATATTTAGGTAGATATACGCAGGAGCCGCGTTTTTCGAGTACAGGGCATATTAGGATCATTGTTTGCGATCTAATCACGATAGAATCGATGTTAACGAAGCAAAGGGGTTCAGAATCGAAGGGAAACTTAAATTCAATCGTAGATCCACCGTTATATAGAATCGATGCAACACCATAATCTAGGGATATTTAGATAGATATACGCGAAAGCCGCGTTTTTCGAGTACAGGGCAAATTAGGATCATTGTTTGCGATCTAATCGCGATAAAATCGATTTTAACGAAACAGAGAAAGTTCAGAATCGAAGGGAAACTTAAATTCAATCGTAGATCCACCGTTATATAGAATCGATGCAACACTATAATCTAGGGATATTTAGATAGATATACGCGAAAGCCGCGTTTTTCGAGTACAGGGCAAATTAGGATCATTGTTTGCGTTCTAATCGCGATAAAATCGATTTTAACGAAACAGAGAAAGTTCAGAATCGAAGGAAAACTTAAATTCAATCGTAGATCCACCGTTATATAGAATCGATGCAACACCATAATCTAGGGATATTTAAATAGATATACGCGGAAGCCGCGTTTTTCGAGTACAGGCCATATTTGGATCACTGTTTGCCATTCAATCACGATAGAATCGATTTCATTCCACTCTCATAAGATTTAACACTCTCTCTTACGATATATTCCATTCTGATACGATTTAATACCTTCGCTTATGATATCGTGCGAGACCTTGGTAAGGAATTCGAGCTAAGCACGAGTATCATCGACGAGAGTCGTAGTTCATAGATACAGCCCAACGCATGTAAACATCGTCAGGTTCGAACAGGCTCGTGGTTAATTTCCGCCAATGTTTTTCTGTTTCAGTTGAGTGTTATTCTTCGCCAAGTTCGGACGTTATTGCTCTACGTGTGACCGTGCGACTTTGCTGTTCGACCATGGCTCGCCTCATCGGAAGCTCGCCACATCGAAAGGTAAGCTGTTAAGAAAACAATTTCAATTTAGAATATAAGGGAAACGTAAATGTGATTGAAGACCAAGCGTTGTAGAATCGGAATATCTAGATAGACATACGCGGAAATCGTGTTTTTCGAATTTGGGCAACATTTTTATCGCCGTTTTCGATCTAATCGCGATAGAATAGATTTCAACGAAACAAAGGGGCGTTTAGAATCGAAGAGAAACTTAATTCGAGTCACAGAATTGAAGATTAAGCGTTGTAGATTCAAGTTATTAGCAATTTCGAGGAATACCGAGATAGGTATGCGTGAAAGCGATAGTTTTAGAATAGAGAGGAAATTCTAGAATTAAATAATTATTCGAATATCGATATTCGAATAATCGAAGGAGTCAAAATCACTCGTTTTAGCGTTCTTATTTTCCCGGTTGCTGAAAATACGCAGTCGTTTTTAGTCAAATTAGTATCGATCTTGGTCTTAGTACGAATGCTTCTGTAACTGTACACTCTACTTTCATTCCACGATTTTAATCGACGTTAATTACACGTACTATACTCGATACGTGTATGCTACGTACACATTGTGCGTCCATAGCACTAGATTTAATCGCGATTGAGTCGATTTAAATTCGAATCACCATTTCGAAGATAATAGTAAGAGGATCTTCTTAATGTCATTCTTGGGGGTACTTGTATCGTAAAAGTAGCGGTTCTGTTGTCGCGGGAATCTTAAAATTTGTATCACCGTTTAAAAGTTAATCGAATTTACGCCACTCTCGAGGAATATATTCACGTATACGCGAAGGTACCGACTTTGGGGTTACTGGGAAATCCAAAATTCGGTCCATTATTTAAAAATGAACCGCGACAGGATGGAATTTATGTTACTCGCGAGAAATACATCGGGGTATACACAGAATTGTCGACTTTGGAGTGGACGGTGAACCAAAAATTCGGCCCTTCGTTCAAAAAGGAATCGCGACGAATCGAAAAGGCTTCGTAAGAGTATAAAAACATTCCGGAGCCAGAGTGAATCCTCTCGCGTGCCGACTCGCGACACCCTCGATCTCGTTCACGGGTTCGTCGCGGCGTCTAAAGAACGCCACCCTTACGGCGTAACTCGGACGGGATCCGGTGTTGCTTGAGTCGGAGAGGAGAATAAGTAATTTCCGTTATTAAACGAACGGGTAAAAACGCGGGCGAAAAAGGTGGAAGGAGCGGCGGAAGGAGGCGAGGCGCGAAAAGGAGAGTGAAGCGGTTAGGATGGGGCGCAGGGGGCAGGGACGCGGTGCAATGGCCCAGCCTCCAAGAACAATGATCGACTACCCTGCCGAATTTTACGACGTGGTTCTTTTCTTCGCGCCGCACGGGCCCCCTGCGTGCTAACCACCTTGACGGATGAACACACCATGCATAACGAATGTTACGGGTATCCTCGTGTTGCGGTAAATATTGTACAGGCCGGCTACCCGAATACGCGAACACGTATGCACCGTGTCGCGTTCCAGCGTACATGGTAAATCGCGTGGAAAATCGCCGGGATATCGCATGCTTTCTTCGTACGAATCGAGGATTTCGTTCGTCTTTCGTTCGATTACACGGGCAACGGGAAGGCAACGGGTTGGCAACGGGATGGCAATAGAAAGGCAACGGGTTGGCAACGGGATGGCAATAGAAACGTAACGGGAAGGCAATGGGTTGGCAACGGGATAGCAACAGAAAGGCAACGGGTTGGCAACGGGTTGGCAACGGGTTGGCAACGGGTTGGCAACGGGTTGGCAACGGGATAGCAACAGAAAGGCAGCGGGTTGGCAACGAGATAGCAACGGGTTGGCAACGGGATGGCAATAGAAAAGTAACGGGAAGGCAATGGGATGGCAACGGGATAGCAACAGAAAGGCAACAGAAAGGCAACGGGTTGGCAACGGGTTGGCAACGGGATAGCAATAGAAAGGCAGCGGGTTGGCAACGAGATAGCAACGGGATAGCAACAGAAAGGCAACGGGTTGGCAACGGGATAGTAACAGAAAGGCAGCGAGTTGGCAACGGAATAGCAATAGAAAGGCAACGGGTTGGCAACGGGTTGGCAACGGGATAGCAATAGAAAGGCAACGGGTTGGCAACGGGTTGGCAACGGGATGGCAACAGGAAAGTAACGGGAAAGCAACGGGTTGGAAACTGAAAGGCAACGGGGTGGCAACAGAAAGGCAACGGAATGTTAACGGGATGGCAAAAGAAAGGCAACGGGATGTTAACGGGATGGCAACAGAAAGGCAATGGGATGTCAATGGTATGTCAATGGTATGTCAATGGGATAGCAACAGAAAGGCAATAGAAAGGCAATGGGATGTCGACGGGATGGCAACAGAAAGGCAATAGAATGGCAATGGGATAGCAACAGAAAGGCATCAGAAAGACAACGGGGTGGTAACAGACGACAGAAAGGCAACGGGATGGAAATGGGATAGCAACGGGCAGGGAACGGAAGAGGAGACGCGGTACATAAGCGACGTTACACCCGCGTGTACACGCATACGTAGGTAATGGCGGAATTGGTCGGATAGGCAGGCGTTTGGCAAAAGGCGCGGCAGAGGTTATCGAAATGGATGGCGATGGACGCGCGACGGGTTATCGCGGTCGATCCGAGACACGCATAGACCGGATGACGGCGTTGGTAGAGGAGAGAGCAGCTCGCTAGCCGGCGTGCGCTACCGTATACACGACACGGTATCCGTATCAGAGATCGGAAATCGGGCGCGGATCCCTCGCCGCGTTGGCCGCGTTCGCTCCGGGAAAAGTAATTAAAGAATTAATTAAACGGAGGCTTACTCAGCTAAGTTCAGCCATCGATCAAGGCTAACCATGGCAGGCCGTTGTTTGCCGCTGACAAAAAACACCGCTACCGAAATCATAGGGAGTCCATTGTGGCCCGCTTCGCTCCTCTCTCCCTCTCTCTCTCTCTCTCTCTCTCTCTCTCTCTCTCTCTCTCTCTCTCTCCTTCTCCTTCTCTCACCGGCCCCCGATGGACGCGACGCGAACAGGCATAGCCGATGGACGCCGCTCGGAATAGTAGCCAGGAGATTGTTCTCGAACCGATGCTCCCGATCCGGGCGAACAGCGGGGAAAAGGCGAGAAGCGGAGGGCCGCCGCGGCGGGGACGAGCAGGATCGACGGAGTAGGAATGCAGCTCGCGTGCTCCGTTCCTGTCGTTACAAATTAGAGTAAAAATCATGAAGGAGAATCGTGGCAAATAACTCGCGCAGCGGGAGGGTTCCACCGGGTCCAACCCAGCGAACAATGCCTTCTTCTCCTTCCTCCACCGTTCCTTTCGACCCGCCACCCCCTCCGCCCCTCTTTCACTCCTCGACCGCCCGCTCGCGTCTCCGTTTCCCTATTCTTTTTTCTTCCTTTCTCTCTTTCGGTTTCTCGCCTTTCTGCCCTCTTCCGCTCCCCCGACTCCCCTTTCTTTCTCTCCGACGTCTCACCCCACACCCAACCCCGCACCGGCCTTTCTCCGCTTTCTTATACGCTCCGTCCAACCACTCTCCGCTCTCGCTCTCCTCGACCAGCTCTTCTCGCTCTTCTCCGACGCGTCTTCTCCGCCATCCGCCGAATAACGATCAATCGGACACTTGGCGAACAACGACTCGTCCGCGACTATCTCGTCGTTGTGTCCGTTGCTCAAGGCTCGCAGCTCGGCCCGCTTCGGACCGCTCGCTCCCTCGCGCCGCTACCGTTTCTTCTCGCCGGGGCCGGCGTGTCGACGCGTATCGGCCTGTCGATAGCTCCGTGTCCGAGATTCCAGCCGCGTAACGGAAAAGTTTAAAGACCAGGCACGCCGGTAGCCCCACTCGCGCACTTTTGCCAACGCCGTTCGATTGTCTGCCAGTGCAAGCGCCGGTTTCGAAAGCACGCGCGATAATCCACCCCCGGCCGCCAGTCGCTTACGCCCTGCATAGATATCTCCGCGGAGATACGCATAGGTGTCCGTGGAGCGATCCACGATCGCGACCACGATTGCGACCACGATCGCGACCGCGATTGCGACCACGACCACGAGGACCAGGACGCTCGCGACTGATCGGCGAATGTACGAGAACGAGCGCGAGCCGTGTCGCCCGTAACCGGCACCGACACTCCTTTCCTCTTTCTTCGCGATCGCTCGCATAGCTTATTCGGCTGCGCGCTATGCGCCCGAGCACGCCTTTCTACGGGCGACCAGGACGGAAGCTGTCGACCGGTATCGAGTGTCGCGTTATTCGCGAATAAGGTACGAGGAAAATCGTGGACGCGACGACACGCGTGGAGAAATCCGCTCGGTTGGAATCTGGTCGGCGGGCTGGTATAACGCGGAGGAAAAGGAGCGACCGGTGTCGGAGCGGTCCGCGTCCAAGTGTCCCATCGATGTCCATCGGAAGGTTGAAGAATCCCGGCTGTGAAATGGCCGGCAGTGAATCGCGAAAGTTTAAAGGCTGTGCGAGTAGGCCGGCGAACAAATTGGCCGAGGCGTCTAGGCTGACCGGTAGCAGCCGACAGCTTCTCACTTCGGGCCCTCGATCGTTTTCGTTCGACTGACGAGGCGAGGCGAAAGCCCGTCGGCCATTAATAATTGTTCGTAATAATGGACCGACCGCGGCACGGGGTGAGAGGGTGGCGGCCCTTCGACAGGGGAGGTTGGATAGAAAAAACAAGCAGGAGACCGGTAACGAGGCTGACCGATTCACGGTGTTGTGCCGTTGTTGTTGTTGTTGTTGCTGTTCCTGTTGCTGATGCCAGTGGCGGCGGTGGTGGTAATGGTGGTGTCGGTGCTACCCGGAGGCCACCCCCGCTGCGTTCCTAATAAACCCACTTGCTGGTGAGATAATGGCTCCACGGTGACTACACAACTCTCCTCGGAGAGCGGAGAGAGACGAGAGATGGGAGAGGAAACGATACGAAGGAGCACCTTGGACGTCGCGATGCCGACTACCGAGAGAGCGCGCGCACGGTATCGCGAGCAAAAAGTCTCCTCTCCGCTTTGACTTTACTCGAGCGGGATCAACGAGCGAGGATCTATCGCGATTTTCTACCCTTTGGATCGAGAAGGATCCTCGCGGATACTCCAACGATGCCTGCGCGGATTCGCGGAGAAAAGAGAAGCTCTCTCGTCTCGATTTCCGTTCTCAATCACGAAACGATCTCGCTGCCGTGCCGGCTGGATCGATCCAATTTAGATGACTCGACGAGTTCGTGAGTCGACCGACGCGCGTCTCAATCTCTAATAGCCACTTTACTCCGTGGCCCGCTATAATTCGGCCTTTCTTCCGTCTTTGCTCCACGAAAGCTTTAATTTCCTCCGTAACCGGGACCCCTTGTTTTCTCGCGCCTCCGCCGCGGGGCCCGAGATTAACGGTAGTCTCGGAGATCGTTGGCTCGGCCGATAGCGATCTTCGACAACGATTGCGCGATCGATCTAGCCGTGGTATCTGAAAAAGAGACGACTGTCGGCTCGGGCGACCGAACCCGGCGCAGTCCTGTCGCTTCTAATGCGTTATGCTCGCGGAGAGAGCGCCTCGGCTTCCACGTAGATGCATCTCTACGGACACACCTGGATAACCACGATATCCGCACACGAACGAGCCGAAAGCTCGGTATCGATCCTTATCGGGTATATACTCGCCGAGTCACGCTCGCGGGAAATTGATGGTAGCTGTGGAAAATCGTGGAATAATTTTCCTCGCGTCGTTGGAGCGAATTTTTATGCAGATTCCGAGGAGAGAAAGAAATAGAGAGAGAGAGAGAGAGTATTCGCGTCACGAACGCGATCGCGGTCTAATCCATCGGGCGCGCGTACATATGACAGCGATCAGTCACAGGGTGTGCCATAGATCGCATCGCGGCGCGATCGCGACGCCCCGGCTGAGGGATCGCCGCGATTTGCATCGGCCGTGCGCCGAATAATGCATACGAGCCCGCTCCGATCCGCTCCGATCCGAGTTCCACGCTGTCGAACTAATTACCAGCACGCTCGTGAATCGATTCGCCGGACTCGCTCCCGTGAGGGCGAGTCTAATGTTTATGAACCCCCGAGGACTCGCATCCTGTCCAGACGAATCCTCCGCGTCTCGGGCGTATGTCCGACTCCGGGTCGACACGGTCCCACCTTTTTTTCTTTGCGCGACAAGGCCAGGAAGGAGAGCACACGAGGCACAAAAATCGCGTACGAATATCCTACGTGCGAATTTCCAGCGTCGCAATCGTCCGTCGCTTACACTCGAAATATACCATTCGAGGAAAATATCGATTGACAGGAAACTGCGAAATTCGTTTGAAAGAGCAATTTATTGCGCGATTAATTTCACGAAATTGGGAAAATACGGTGCAAAAGTAGTCGCAGGAAATGTTTGAAAGTTTGGGTCCGATTTCGTGCTTCCTCGCGCTTTCTTCGGGACGCGAGGGAGGAATAAAAATAGAAAAATTGGAAAGATGTCGTGGAAAGTGCGAAGCCTTGGAGAAAGGGAGGAAACGGTGCGAGCAGGTCGGGCTGGTGTTTCGAAACGAGCTAATTTTTTATTCATTCGGGCGCCTGAATCGGCATTGTGCGAGTCGCGGCCGGGTGAAAAGGCGCGGCAATTAACTCCGGCACAATGCGTTTTTCCTCTTTTGTTAGGAACGGCGCTGGATGCCTCGAAAGTCACGGTTCATCGCGGAAATCGTTCCGTCACGATGCAAATGATGCGCCATGGAACGGCCAGTGTTCTAGGAACCCCGCGTCGGTCCGGCGCCGATCTCCGATGTTCGCGGAACGATAAATTCGATAACGAGGCGTCCCGGGCTCGGCTAATGCGAGCTGACGGGATTCGCGCGACAGGTAGACGGCGAATCGTATCGGGAGTCCGTCGAATTTACCGGTGGTATGGCGGTCATTAGGCAGCCGACGCTATCGTTTCGGCGATCGAGCCGCGTCCCTCGAAAACGCGCCGATTGCCGCGAGTGTCCCCTATCTCGGGGATCGGGATGTTTGGGTGTCCACGGTGGTCGTTGCGCGTCTTGCCGATATTTCTCCTCGCCTCTGCCGATTACCCTATCTCGGTGGGCACGCGAGTATTAGAAGCGATGGAACCTCACTCGCTCGCCGATTTCCACGGATCTGCGAGCGACCGGGGTGCCATTGTGCGCGAGCTTTGGCGCAGAAATAGGCTGTCCCGTTGAATCGGCTGCGGATGTGTCCGGTGGTCTAGAGAGGAGGCCGGTTCCGAGAGCGTTCCGGCCGATAACGCGATCATTTGTACGGGCTGGCGGTTGAAATCGGCCCGATAGCGATCGAGTAGCGATGCTTAGGGGGGTCGGGCGTGTGGAAGGGAACGAAGCAGGAGAAACGAACGTGACATTCCAGGGCTAGGCGTATCCCCAGAAGGTGTTCCGCAGGCTGGGACACGGGGACGGCGTCTAATTGATCACAAATACAAAAGAATCGGCTCGGGGGCCGCGGCACGGCACGACACAGCCTCATGCGTGTCGACCGGTCGCTTCTATAAACATGCTAATGGCGGTTCCCGATAATAAGTTAGTGGTCCCGATAGTCTCGCTCTTTCTGCGCGCGACTCTGCCCCTATACAAATCTCCGTATACCTACGTAAACGACGACACGGCCGCGCGAGATGCGGTCGCGGGGCGAGGGGGAGAGCGAGAGAGCGCGCGAGGGGGCGCGGGAGCGCGACGGGGCGAGAGGGGCGATACGGATCGGAGAGAGAAGGAGGACGCGAGAGGGTGGCGGACAGGGTGGCTGAGACGGAGAGATAGGCAGACGTCGAGGGACCGTGAAGGAGAGTACGACGGATCGAAGAATCGAGAGAGATAGACGGAGCGAGAGAGGAGGAGAGAAAGAGAGGCGAGGTGGACGCTGGAGAGATGAAGAGGGAGACAAAGTATAGAGAGGGAGAAAGGAAGAGAAAGAGGCTCTCCGGTCTGACCACGAGAGCGTGCTTTACACGCTGATGCGTCCGAACACGTCGAGCCGGAGAAGCAGAAAGAAGCGAAAGTGGCGAAGAAAAAGGTGGAGAAGGTGGAGAAGGTGGAAGCGGTGAAGGAGGAGGAGGAGGAGGTGGCGGCGGCGACGCGGTGGTGGTTGCGACGAAGGGGAAGGTGGCGAAGTAAAGGGCGACAGGCAAAGGGCAGGGGAAGGGGCGTGAGGGAGGCGAAGGGAGAAGGGTTAGTAGCTCTTGTAACGCTATCAACCCTGTCGCTGTACATCACGTCGACACCATCCTAGTCGACTCATTTTAGTCCGCAAGAGTAGTAGGAGTCGGCTTCTGCGCCATTACTTCGCTCGTCGGTGCTACGTGCACACGCAAACACGGGCCGAGAGAGGTCCGCGCGAGCGAGCCACGTACACGCAGGTTGCACGCGAGGCCGGCCAGCGAGAGAAAAAGAGGGAGAAACCTTCGGTTAGAACGCGTGCTATGTCCTGCGAGCATATTCACCCGGAGGACCGAGCCGATTACGCGAAATAAAAATCGCGCGAGATCCGCGAGCGGAATTTCGCCGAGATTCGATGGAAGAATTTTAGCCGACGCGGTAATATCGATCGATCGAACTCGACCGGAGTTCCCTGGGAAGGATTCGCGAGGCTCGGATCTCTCGAAGATGGTCTCGCGGAGAGAGAGAGAGAGAGAGAGAGAGAGAGACCACGACGAGGGTTTATCGTCGGGAAGAGTTCGGTGTACCAAAGCGGAACGAAAGAGAGCGTTGTCCCGGGTCGGATTGGGAAAGATCGGCAGCGAGACGCGCGCGGTCTCGGGGCGAATCCGGCGGGTCTCGAGACGTGCGAGAACGTCTGTTTCTCGTGGGATATCTCCCGGCCATTTCCGTTTAATTGATCGTCCTGAAACGTTGGCACGTATATGTGCTCCGTGGATCGAAGACGATACCGGGACGGCGGTTTCAATGGTCAGTGGACGAGCCAATTAGCTCCGTCCCAATGCTCAGGTACACTCTTCTCCCTCGGTCTTCCCCCCGGCACCCTTTCCTCGCCGCGCGGTTTCTCGCTCCAACGAGGGCGCCTCTCTTTTTCTCACCCGAGCACGGATTCCCGGTCTATATGCGACCTGGAAGGCTTCCGGGCTGAAGCGGGACATTACGGGCCCCCCTTCTGCCTCGGACGGAACACAGAAAACCGAGGTCCTATCTTATCCGCGAAGAAGTTTATAGCCCGGTCGACTCTAATTGGGCGAGAAATCATCGGGCACTCCTTTCCTCTGTCCGCTCGCTCAAAAAGACGCTCACTAATTCACGATTTCTCGCGTATTATTGCCGGGCCATGCCACCCTTCCTTCTCCCTCGGCCGTCCCATCTACCCTTCGCCGCCGCCGCCGCCGCCGCCGCCGCCGCCGCCGCATTCCCCATCCCTCGCCAACCACGCATAGCCTCTCGCCTCGTGGCTCGCGTCGCGTTCTTCTTTCGCCAAATCTCTCTCCCGTCTGCGGAAAAACAGTCGCGGGTGCTAGGTTCTCGTTCGTTATCGAGGCGATCGCTGGATTAAACGGCGCGACGCCGCGTCGGAATCGCGGCGAATAGCCGGGAGAGGAAGGAACGGCAGCGGACTATCGGGGATATTGGTGTTCCGTGAAGGGGTTGGTAGTGGCGCGCGTAGCGTGGAAGGCGAAAAAAGACGACGAGGAAGGGAAGCGCGCGCGATTTACCGTGCACGAAAAGGTGCGCTACGCTCTCCGCGCCAGGCAATATCTCATTGAGCAAAGGAGGAGGTGACTTTAACGTTGGCCCCTCGTTCTTCCCATGAGCAATCGCGGCTGAGACGGGCTCCGACGTGGCCGCTGCGAGTAAGATCGTTAATCTTGCCTCACCGATCGGTCTCAGATAGTAATTGTTACGTTCTCGTTTCTCCTGGCTGACTGCCTGACTGTGTCCGACGATCCCTCCTTCTGTTCTCCGTTCTCGTGCCTCTCCGCTCTCTCTCTCCTCTCCTTTCCTCCACTTCTCCTTATCCACCCCGTTTCCCGCGTGTGCTGTGCCAGGAGGCCGCAGCTCGTTCGTCCCTCGCGTTCTTTCTTTTATGCCCCGAGTGTCGAACGATCCTCACCCACCACCAACACCACCACCACCACCACCACCATCACTATCACCGGTGTGTTAATGCCTTTGGCAAGTTTGTTCGCGTTACAATAACGTCGATCCCTTATTCTATCGTATACGTACTCCTGGTCGGGCCCTATCGCCGTGCCTTTTGTATGCCGGCTCTCGGCCCAACTTTCCTTTTCTCCTTCTCGCCCTATTGTACGCCGATTTCACCGTCGGGGATATGATCGTTCCACGGGGTAATTCCAATGACCGAGGCAGGGCGAGAGGAAGAGATAGCCAGAGAGAGAGGGAAAGGGTCTATACACCTCGATACGAAATTCTTTCGACTCCGGACGAACGGAGATAACCGGTATAACCCTAACAAGGCGAAAGATATAGGAGAGGAGGACATCGGGGATAAGCATAAACGCGCGCGAGGACGTACGGGATGATCCACGAATATTCGGCAAGACCGTTTCAATTACCTGGCTCGACCGAGTCCCTTTTTCCGTCGCAACGACGACGACGACGACGACGACGACGACGACGACGACGAGGAGGACGAGGACGAGGACGACGACGATGCGTGTACGTTGGGTGTCTCGTCTGCTCTCTCCCTCACCGTCTCTCTTCTCCTTCCGTTGCTGCAGACCGTCCGAGTCTACCGGTGTGCGCGCACATCCCCGACCACGGGCGTGGTTATAAATTTGGTAGTCGCGTTAACAGCTGACGGGGACCACGATATCCGAAATGTTGGCGGATCCGGTGTTTTCGTGCTCTCCGCCAACGAGCGATTCCACCCGTGGCCGAAGAGAGTGTCGCCCGAGAAACCAGTTTCACACGCGGATTCCTTATTTGCGAACCCGACGAAACCGTAGATTCGAGTTAATCGTCGATGAGCCTTTCTCCCGGCCCCCGCCCATTTCTCTCCCTTTTTTCCCTCCTTTTCGTCCTTTACACGGGACTGCGACAACGTCTGGATCGCTTCCGAGGGGATGTCGATTTTTCACCCGGGGGATCACCACCGCGGACCCCGAGGAAGGGACGTTGTTCGCGAAAGGGAACAGAGAGATGGATGATCGATGGTGGACATGGGGTTGCGGATGCATCGAGTTGCTCTCGTTTACAGTGAAACACCTGCGTAGATATTTACAAACGAATTCATTTAAATAAAAGTCGTTTTAACAGAGTTCGTTACAGGATTACCAATCTGGTTCATCTATGCTATCTGTCTACGTAGTGCCTAGGCAATGCATTATCCGCGGCATAATGATTCGCTAGGACTAGTTCCGGATAGACTCGACGAGCGTCCGTCCGCGTTTTCCTGGATGCGGGAAACGCGTCACGCGTCGCGGTGTAAATTATAGCGCAGCGCTGCAATTATAGCGCAGCGAACGGACAGCCCGATGCGCGATACGTATCGGGCAAGCAATTAATTACCTATCTAAATCCTCGGTAGTTCTAGCCGACAACAACGCCACGACGACACTGCTCGGTATCGCGCTTTAACGTTACACAACCATCTTCGTAGCACTTATCGTAATCTTAATCGTAATAAATGGATCGAAATCGTAGTAAGTAGGTAGGTATAGGTACTAGAGGACGCATGATCGGTCGTAAGCGGAAACACGCGAGCGAGACGACGATCGCGCGACCGTCTATGGTCCGGATTTCCAGAGTCGACGAGTCCTCCACACGGTTCTGCCACCGCGCCACGACCACGACCACGACCACGACCACGACCACGACCACGACCACGATCGAGGTGCGAGCACCGTCGCGCTCGGATCGCAGGATACACGCCTGGATCGTTCCTCCTGCGCGGCAAACTTTTTCACCGATCCACGGATCTATCGTCTCGTTGGGCACTCGCGAGACGCGACGCGTCGAATGGCAAAAAATTCCTCGTCAAACCGGTCGTCGGTTAATTCCACGCACTTGGAATACGAGCACGATTCCATCGAATCTTCCGCGTGTCTTCGCGAAACGTAAACGTCCTCGCGCGATCTCAACGATCGTGTTTCGTCAGCTCCAGCGGTTGCTGTTCCGTCCAATGATCCCGCCAGGCCACTGTCGGCGAAGACGGCACGTCCTGGTCCGAGTCCTGCACGTCGATCTCCTCGTCCTCTTCCTCGTCGTCCACGCGCTCCAATTCCTCCTTGCTCGCCGACTCTGGCCTAACCGCGGCCACCACGTTGCCCTCGTGCCTCTGCTGCTCGTACGTCGGGCTCGAGGACCTCGGTATGCTCGGCGAATCCTCCCCGACTAGCTGGCTGATCATCCTGAACGCGCTCGGCTTTCTCTCCGGCTGTTTGGCCAGCGATTCCACCCTGTCGATCCTCTCGTTCCGTTCCACCACGACGGCCTCTCTGCACGAGGAGTTGGTCACGACGGCCCGGAACGCGCTACTTTCTCCTCCCATTCCGGCGATTGAGCAGCTTGACGCACGGCTTACTTCCATGCCGGATGCGGAATGCGGTTGCGGCTGCGGCTGCTGCTGCGGCAGCGGCGGTGGCGGCGGAGGCGGTGGTGGTGGTGGCGGCGAACGCTTTAAGAGGTTCATTCGCTGATGACGACGCCACTTTGCCCGTCTGTTGGAAAACCAAACCTAAGAGTCACGAGTTAGGTCGTTAGATGGCTCGTGATCAAATTTCTTCTAAGCTTCGAGAAAGGGGGCTACGCGCGCCGAGTCGCAGGGCCTATTCCTCCGTTACACCCCGTCCGATCTTCCGGGGATTTCGTTACCCCGCCTCGCTGCGGAACTCGAGTCCTCCGACAAAGGCTACTCGACGCAGACATAGAGAGACAGAGAAAGAGAGATAGAGAGGAAGAAGAAGAAGAAGAGAGAGAGAGAGAGAGAGAGAGAGAGAGAGAGAAAGGAACGAGACGGGAAGAAAACTGCGATCGAGAACAAGCCCTGCGAAACCAACGCGCTAGCCCCCCGACAAAGATATCTTGGGATGGAACTGATCCTCACCTGTACACGAGCTTCCGAGAGAGAGGTCTTCGAGGCTAGCCGTTCGCGCGTAGACACGCAAGGATAGTGTGATCGCTCGAATTCTTTCTCCAGTTCCTCGAGCTGTTCCGGGCTGAAGGTGGTGCGATTTCGCCGGAATTTCGGCTGCTCCGAACCATCCAGGCTTCCCTCGTCTCCGTCACCGTCTGCACAGAAAGACCACCATCTTCCATCTCTACTACCATCCACATCATTCCTTCGACGTCTCTTTTCTTTTCCCTTTTCTCCCTCTCTCTCTCTCTCTCTCTCCCTCTTTCTCTCTTTCTCTCTCTCTCTCTCTCTCTCTCGTTTAGCATCACACCGAACAATCACCTTGCAAGTATCCCCGAGCAATGGCGTCCGCGTGCAGAGAGTGATCGGCGGTGCCGGCAGCCGACGCGGAGGCGGCCGCGGCCGCAGCAGCCGCCGCTCCTGGGCTCAAGGACGGCGGAAGAAGCAGAGCGGAAGCCGCGCCGGAGATGCCGGTAGCCAACGGCGGCAACATCCAAGGGTGGCCGGCCGTCCCCGGCGCTGGCCAGCCAGCGGGTAAATGGTGGCTGGTCGTTGGGTGCTGATGGGCGCTGTTGAAATACGGGTGCGGACCAGCGGCGTACAAACCGTAGCCGGCAGCACGCGCGAATTCCGCGGCCGCGCGTTCCGCCGCGCGATTCCGCAGGATTCGATTGATGCTGCTCACCGATGGCGCTGTCGCGTTGCTGCACACGCCTGCAAGAAGAGGAACAGGGGGTGCTTCTTCTGCAACGGTCCGCGTTCTTTCTCGCGGTTAACAAGATTTTCCGCGGGGAAACGCTCGATATAGGATACGCGATTACCATCTGTTGCGCGATTAGTATCTGTTGCACGGTTGCTATCAGTTGTACGATTACTCTCTGTTGCGGGATTAGTATCAGTTGCGCGATTATTAATCAGTTGTACGATTATTATCAATCAGTTGCACGATTACTATCAATTGTACGATTAGTATTAGTTCCACGATTACTGTCAGTTGCACGATTAGTATTAGTTGCACGATTACTATCAATTGCACGATTATTATTAGTTGCACGATTACTATCAATAGCAAGATTACTCTCAGTTGCGCGATTACTATCAATAGCACGATTATCAATCAGTTGCACGTTTATTATCAGTTGCACGATTACTAGCAATAGCACGATTAGTATCAGTTGCACGGTTAGTATCAGTTGTATTATTATTATTAATCAGTTGCACTATTATTATTAATCAGTTGCACGATTACTAACAGTTGCACGATTAGTATTAGTTGCACGATTACTATCAGTTGTACGATTACTCTCAGTTGCACGATTACTATTAGTTGCGCGATTATTAATCAGTTACATGATTAGTATCAGTTGTACGATTATTATGAATCAGTTGCACGATTACTATCAGTTGCATGATTAGTATTAGTTGCACGATTACTATCAATTTCACGATTACTACAATTGTACGATTACTATCAGTTGCGCGATTTGTATTAGTTGCACGATTACTACGAATAGCACGTTTGCTATCAATCAATTGTACGATTATTCAGTTGCACGATTAGTATTAGTTGCACGATTACTATCAGTTGTACGATTACTCTCAGTTGCACGATTACTATTAGTTGCGCGATTATTAATCAGTTACATGATTAGTATCAGTTGTACGATTATTATGAATCAGTTGCACGATTACTATCAGTTGCATGATTAGTATTAGTTGCACGATTACTATCAATTTCACGATTACTACAATTGTACGATTACTATCAGTTGCGCGATTTGTATTAGTTGCACGATTATTACCAATAGCACGTTTGCTATCAATCAATTGTACGATTATTATCAGTTGCACGATTAGTATTAGTTGCACGATTACTATTAATAGCACGATTGCTATCAATCAATTGTACGATTACTATCAGTTGCACGATTAGTATTAGTTGCACGATTACTATTAATAGCACGATTGCTATCAGTTGCGCGATTACTCTCAGTTGCCCTATTTCTATCAACAACACGATTACTATCAGTTGCACGATTATTAACAATAGAACGGTTAGTATCAATTGCAAGATTACTCTCAGTTGCGCGTCTACTATCAATTGTACGATTACTATTAGTTGCACGATTACTATTAATAGCACGATTGCTATCAGTTGCGCGATTACTCTCAGTTGCCCTATTTCTATCAACAACACGATTAGGATCAGTTGCAAGATTACTCTCAGTTGCGCGTCTACTATCAATTGTACGATTACTATTAGTTGCACGATTACTATTAATAGCCAGATTGCTATCAGTTGCGCGATTACTCTCAGTTGCCCTATTTCTATCAACAACACGATTACGATCAGTTGCAAGATTACTCTCAGTTGCGCGTCTACTACCAATTGTACGATTACTATTAGTTGCACGATTACTATTAATAGCACGATTACTATCAGTTGCGCGATTACTCTCAGTTGCCCTATTTCTATCAACAACACGATTACGATCAGTTGCACGATTACTAGCAATAGAACGGTTAGTATCAGTTGCATGATTACTCTCAGTTGCGCGTCTACTATCAGTTGCACGATTACTATCGGGCTCGATGGGAGCATCGACGACGAGATTCGCGACATTAGGAACATCGCGAAGTTACGAGACACGCGTGTCATCTCCCTCGATGACAAGTTTCTTCAGACGGTCGCGACTTCGGGGTAAACCTAACCCAATCTACTCGTGCCGTTGTATGTACCATAGTTACCGAGCTAATGTCCGGGTATAATCGGCGAAACCGTGAACCAACTTTTCCGTTAACGATAAACTCCGGTCCGTGGTCTGAGAACGCGCTCGGTTTCCTTGCAAGATTCCGCTCTTTTGAAATCCACGAACAACCTGCATCCGGTTCTTTCTGCGTTTCGAAATGCTCCCGATTTTCATGTAAATCGCGCGTGGATGACGCACGATCCGCTGGAAAGGAGAAAGTGTCGGACGCGGAGCGTCGAGAAGGGAGACGGAAATTTAGCTAGCCGAGGGAATCGATAGGAGCAACGACGCGTTGCCGGACGCGGAGGAGAATACGAGCGTGGATGCCCGCTTTGAAAAGAACAAAGTGTGTCGGTGGACAAGGCCGTGGAAGAGTTTCTCGATTCTACTCGCAATTGCACGTCTGCTCGTAGACACGTAGAACTATTATTACGAGCGATTCGCAGCGGCGCACGAAACACGCGGCATTGTTGAATAAGACGTTAGCTAACCGGTGGTTGGAGAGAACGCGTGGCACGAATTTGCTCGCGTTATCGCGTATCTGCAAACTAGCCGCGTCACTCGCCGGACAACCGTGTGTCTCTTACCTTCCGAGATCAGTCTCTCCCGAATCTCCCAGGCGAAGATGGTCGGGTTTTCCCTCTTGTACTGCTCGATCTTGGCGACGACGGCCGGCGTCGCGACTTTTGGCTTGCTGCCACCGATTAAACCCGGCGGGCGCAGGGTACCTGGAACACGTTAGACCGAGCTTCAAGGACGCGTCGTCTTCGCTAATACCGCTGGCCCGCGATAAAATCGCTCGTAAACGGCGATACCGGGCCACGTTTATGTGCCTCGTGCCTGTGTCCAAGTGAACCGGCATAATTTCGGAAAATCACGCAAACATCGCACATTCCCCGAGTAATAACAACGTCCGCGCTCGGGTGTAAACTGTCAGCCGGTCTTTACAAGTGTGCTCCCAGCACACGAGCCTTCTCTTCTTCCTCTTCTTTCTCACCGTTGCGCAGAAGGGAATTGGCAGAGTTACGAGTCTCGCTGCACAGGGAGAAGGAAGAGAGGGGAAGGGAATATTCCCGATGGGATACGTTATACGCGTTGACAAGATGGAGGCATAGAAGGTCGGTGCTCATCCCGCGTGCGAGTCCTGCACAGGCTGCCGACATCGGATACCAATCGTATCGTGTCTGGGCGGATCCACGAGGCAGTCATTAGAAGCTTAGCGCGTGAAACGATACCGGTATGCGATAGCCTGCGATAATCAGAGATATCTAATATGAGCCGATCGGGGAATAGACGCCCGTGTAACGTTTCCGAGACGCGTACAGGCTGCCATGCCGCTCTGCTCCGCCAGCTCGTCACGAAGGAGCCTCGAACTCGCTCGGATTAGCTGTACAATCGAGTCCCTTTGCTCCCCGCGTTTCCCGTATTCCGATATTTCAATTCTTCTCCCCGTTCATCCGTTCTAATTGAACGATCGCTCGCGCTAATCGCAGCTCGCAGCTGCACGATAACTTTTACGCTGCCACCACGAATCCTTGGTGACCGATTCGTTTGATAAATTCCAGTCGGCTATCGTCGGCTATCGCGCGGCTCGTTTTCCATTCGAACACGTCCGTCGTGTGTCTTTGTCGAAACGTTCAAGGGAAAGTCGGTGGTTGAACGGTGGTCGAAGGTAGCTGCATAATGCAAGCGGCGGAGGCGCAGCCAGGCTCGAGTAATTATAGAACGTTTCGTGCTATCATTAGCGACAATGGCTACGGTGAAGCTGACAAGTTATGTGCCGAAGGCACACAGGTGTTACGTGAATGCATAACTGCAAAGATAGTGTGCCGTCCGTCTACGAGCTTCGTTGAAATCCGCGATGCCTATTGAACGATCCACGACACCTTCAGCAATTGTCGATCAACGAAAATAAACTTCCAGTTGTATCGTACAACACTGTGTATCGTTATTTATAAATACGCTATCAGAGAGGCGTTTATTCGAACAGTTAGCACACGTCTCGCGTCTCGAATCGAGTTGGCCAATTCTTCATCCCTCGGTGTCTTCGGTCTTTGCTGTCTGCTCGCCACAGTTTTATCCCTTGGAAGAACTACAGCGGAAGATTCGCCGATATTTCTTCGCTCGACCGTTCATTCAACTGGCGGATACAGGCAAATCGACGATCTGAGAATTTTGGGAGCAGGGGAAGGTCGTTAGACTCGCACCCCGGAGCGTCCGCGTGGTCCTGGAAATTCACTAATCGGAGATTCGCGTTTTCCTAGTCGCTAGATCTCGCGAAAATTCGTTTAGACCCCGAGAAAATAGGGAAAAGTGGACCAAGGAGAGAGAAGAGCCCTCGCGGAACCCCCGCGGTGCCCCCGCGAGGACCTCGAATCGGACGACGTTGGCAAGGTAATGGAAAACAGAGGCGCAGTCAGACTCGAGCAATTATCGGTGGTTACGTGTTATTATTAATAACAATAATGACGGCTAAAGTCGGCAGGATATCGCGTGCGCTCCCACGGGTGAACTGCGTGCCTGGTATAAACGATGTACCCACCTAATAGGCATCCATGCCTCGAGCAAATTCCTTGCCCTGATCCGATGTCTCTCTCTTCCATCCGGCCCCTCGCGCTTCCTTCTCTCTTCCTCTCCACTTTGTTCCGTGTGCACGCGTGCACGCCGGTCCACGCTCGCGCGTGTATATAAAATTTTCGAGAGCGGGGCCCCGGTTAATGAAAGAAACCGCACGAACCCGCGATTGCAGGCTGCCTAGTGGGCCGCTCGTATTCTTCGCGGAGCTGATCAACGCTGCCGGACGCGAGTCCACGACTATGGGTATCGCTTACCCGCGGCGAGCATCGCGATGGCTACCAGCATCCTTCCATCGCGAGGTTACGCGCGCCATTACGGACGCGCGAACGGAAAATAGGCGTAATCGCGGAACCGGGCGCGAGAGAATAGGCCTCGGCTTCTACCTCTCCTGCCTCTACCTCTCAAGCGGTCGTTATCCCGACGAGAGTCTACGGAGGCGTTCTATCGGTGTTTCTTCCGCGCGATCTCGCGGCACGCCGTTCGCATCGGCGACGATCGATCTTGTTACGCGCGGATAAGAAGACCGATAGCGGACCGGCGGAATTAATTGTCCGGCCGTATAGCGGTGGAATTAGACGATATCGGGCGTGTACGTTCTTCTGGCCGGCGTGGAGAAATTTATCGCGCGGCTGGTCTCGTAGCTCCGCGTCCGAGCGGTATCAACGCTCGCGACATGCATCGCGAGGACACGCGTGCCGATCTATCTTGGCGAATTCGACGATCCTCGAGCATCGCGCGTGGCAAGATGGATGCGCTGCACGGGATCCGGGGTCGTCGGAACGGTTCGCGGTCCGGAGAACAGGGCACACCACCACCGGTGTGCGGAACACGCTGGGAACGAGTGCAAAGCGATCGACTGGAAGGTCCGCAGCGCGAGTCGTCGCGGCGCGGTTGATCGTGAACTCGATCGTGGAAAAAGATGGCGAAACTCGAAGAGGAATCGCCGGTTCTGGCGTAGCCGAACGACCACGGTGCACCCAGGGGATTAATTGTTTGCCGCTGTTAAGTAATTGGCCGGTCGATTATGGTACATTATATTCACCTCGAGACGCCTAAGGAGTCCGTATCCAGTGGAGATGAAGACATTACCGGCGAGCCGAGAGAGCAGGCCGAACGGTATTTTTACGAGCGGCTCGTAAAGTTAACGAGGACCAAGGTAGCAGTCAGCCGAGAAAGAGAGAAACCAGCGTTCCACCGATGCTCGGTGGCTCGCCTCCATTTTTTTATTGCTCCCCTCGGCCACGATCCGCGTTCCTCTTCCTCTTCTTCGAGGGAAGAAGTCGATGCCTGGTAGTCCGCGTGCTCGCGTCGCCACCGTTCTTCGTCCTCTTCTTCGTCTTCGCGTCCCGATTCCCACACGATTCCAACACTTTCGTCTCTTCCGTCCGGTCGATCGGCACCGTCGCTCCCCTGGTCGCTCAGCTCGCTATCCTCGAGACGATGGAATTGGGGAAAATCGAGCGAATCGGAGGAGAACGTTGCTCCGCGATTGCTAAATTCCACGCCTAGCAGATTGCTCGAACGGGAAACACGGAAAGGATCGCGGCACAGATCGGGCAGAGATCGTGGCAATTATTGACAAATTATTCGTGGACGCTCGAGTGGCCGGTCATGCGAACGTTTTACGCGCGAAAGAAGCAGCTGTTACGAGTTAATCTTGGCCGGCTAACGAGCTCGAAAGACCGCCGCTTCTTCGTAACGCTCGTTACGTCTTATTTGCCCGCGCTGATACCGATGCTCCTTCTTATTTCCTCGGCAGCGTGCTTGGAAAATGCCCGGGATGCCGATCAATTTAGTTTACGCCGTTTTATCGCCGCGTACGCGAACGAGCGGTGATCAACGTCAACCTGCTCGAGTCCGCTGTACAAACAGAATGGAAACAGCGAAAAAGGCGAGAAGGTAGAAGACAACAGCTCGAAGCTTCACCGCGACAGCGGCCGGTGGTGATTCACGGTGACGACGAATCGATATCGCGATATCGAGGACCCGGCAAACGGAGGAGATCCGATAAATAGACTTTTCGAGGAGCGTTTCGCGGCTGGATTCCCTGGAATTACGACCAGGCGTGCTGGAGCGGACGAAACGAATCGTCTGGAACTCGAATCGCGGAGTTAATCCGCGCCGGAAGCGGCGAGTACCCGCGACTCCGCGAAACCCAGCAATCTTTTCGCTCGGCGGAGATTTGCAAACATTTACGGACATCGCAGAAATTTCCGAGCGATCCGGCCGCTTCCGTGTTACAGGGCATTAGCCACGATTACAACGGTATCCCGAGATTCGTCGGATAGCCTAACGAACAGCCGCGGATGCAATTACCAGGGAATAATGGCGCTACGTCTGTGGAAATAATAGCGAACGATAGCCGCGAGTTTCTCCGCGGCCTCTCTCCGCTCTCGCGATCCCATTTCGATTTCTTTCCTGTCGCTTCCAGCGGAGAGCACGCGCGGCAAGGTAACCGATTTCGCGCGAGTCGCTCGCAGCGAGGCCTCGCACGGCTGAGCGAGCATCGCGCGCGGATTTTCAGCGCGCGCGACGTCGTCGGCCGGATTTTCTCGGACTTTATCGCCGAGGAAGCGAGCATCTCTCGCCAGGAACCGCGTCACGCGTCGCTGAACGCGTGCACGTAACCGCGCGCTGCCGTTTATCTCGCGATGATACCCCGGCCCGGTGGAATGTCGTTGTCCGTGGCATCAGCGAGCGTGGATCGGCTCGCGATCTATGCAATTCCATTACGCCAACGTAAACTGCTCTATTAAGCTTCACCGTCTGACTAGAGGTTCTTTCGGAACGGAGAAGCTCGAGCAGTCCGCGGGTCTCAAGCTACGTCTGGTTTCCCTCTCGACCGTACATCGTCGAGTTCCGCAACTAGGGTCGGAGTTGGGATCGCGCGCGACGGGTCGACGAGAGACGAACGTCGCGTTGCACGCGCGAGTTGCACCGAGTAAGTATAGAGAAGTTGATACGCGCGGGTGCCTTACCTAAAAGTTTGGTGACGACCGCCCCCTGTTGATTCAGCGACAGTACGTGATTGGCCAGGTCGTTGTAGTGCCTCAGAGCTCCTAATCCGTGAGACAGCTCGAGCAATCGTTGTCTGCTGGTTCCACCGCCGTTGCCGCTGGCAAACGGCCCCGCGGTACAGTTTTGCAAGCTCACGCCTGAAAATGCAACCACGTAACCAATTATCGGGCTGAGCAGCGTAACGCGTCCGCGTCCGCGTTCGCGGCCTTGTCGTCTAACGAGATCGGCGCGAAATCGCGAGGCGGATTCCGGCGACTATGAGAGCGACGCCGAGGGGAACGCGAGCTGGCGCGTTTACGAGCGATCGGCCATTTTGCGCGGCGGGGATGGGCAAAAACCGATGATAAATACGATTTCATTAACAATAAGGGTGTAACGAGCGCGTGGAACGAGGATCTCGAGGACGTGCCGGCGTAATCGAGCGAATTAATTTAAATTACTCGACGCGGCGTCGCGCGATCTCATCGATGCGATCTTCTTCTTCTTCTTCTTCTTCTTCTTCTTCTTCTTCCATCTGCTTTTCCTTTTTCCCGTTTCTGTTGCTGCTGCTGCTTCTTCTTCTTCTTCTGCTTCTTCTCGTCGTGGGCCGAGCGCCGGCAGACGGAGAAGGGCGAGAGATGGCCGTGCGCGAACCGAGAAGCATCTGCCGGCTGGAATCGCGCCGATTAATCACCGAAGGTGCGAATACCCTCGTAATTCCTCGAAGGACACGGCCGGACCGGTGGTTCGCGACTTCCTCGTGATTTTATAGGCGGCTAATCTCGGCGACGTTCCGTTCCGTGCCACTCTCGGCCGCTCACCGGTGAAACGGGCGACGATTTACGATCGAACGGGCCACGGTATTGAGAGCGATCCATTTTTCGCCCGGCGAACCTTACTTTAAACCTCCAACACCGATCGTATCTTTCCTCCCGCAGGGGTGGGGTCCGCGACGACGGGGGGATGAGGCCTGGTAGCACCCGTGGCACCGGGGTTCGGGACGTCGCGAGGGGCACGGGGGAGGAGACAGAGCGGAAAGAAGGGAGAAAAAGGGGGCGGGAAGGACGAGGGAAGGACGAGGAAAGGACGAGGGGAGTGGTGGCGATCGAAAAGGGTGTCGGCCGACAGTTCGCGTTTACGAAACGATCGGTTTTTTGCCACCATGGCCGGCTGCTGGCTTTTCATAACGGCCTCGTGAATCGGTAATTGCGAGAAATAATCACGCGAACGGCCATACGCGTCCGTGTATCCGTCCCCGGACCGTATATACGTCTTCGCCTCTTCCCTCGAATTAATTTCCGAGAGGAATCACGGCCGCAGGAATAATTGTAATTAGCGTCGAGTTGGCGCGGACAGACACCGTGATTTTACTGGCGGATAATCTTAACGACGTTTCGTACGATCCGGTGACCACGATAATTTACGATCGAACGACGATATTAAAGAACCGTTCCCCGCGCGCACCGGCCTCCGCGGGCAACCCGCAGACGTGGAAGGCCCAGCGATCTCGCGCGCGGAGCGCACCGGACGCGGAGAGAGAAACAGAGAAACAGAGAGAGAGATACGCGATCGTGAAACGAGAAATTAAATTCCGCAGGTAGATAGAAACGGCCCGGATCCGCGGCGAGAAAGAGAGAGCTCATTTGTAACGCGTTGTTTCCATCGGTTAAGAGCGAGCGGAACGCGCATACGCGTCCGACCGTTTACATAGCTGCCGTTTAATTAATTAGTCCTTTACGCGGCCGAATCGGCAATCGTCCATCCGGATGGATTTTACGCGGATTCTCGCCACTCCTTATCCCCGGCCTACGCTCTTTCCACGCTTCTCGACAAAGTAACTAGCGCCGTTAATGTACCCATCTCCCGGCTCTATTTATCGCGACGTCGCGCGACTAACCGATTAAATCTCTCCTAACCTCCTCGTCGGGTTCGTCCACGCCTGCAATTCTCCCGGCAGATTACACGCTGTCGTAGGTACGCGGTACAAAGTCGTATTCGTAACGAGAGTCGACGCGAGTCGAGCCCGGGACTTTTTCCACGACCCGTTGGACGCGTTAGAGTGTCGCGGACTGGTGAAATTTGGTCGGAAGATGGAACGGAAGGGAGAGAGAGAGAGAGAGAAAGGAGAAGACAGCGCGCGTTCGGGAAGATCGCGCGGTTTGTGGAATACACGAACGAGTGGCGAGCAATTTGGCGACGGCAACGAGGGTATCCGCGACGAGGACGAGGCAGTTTGCGGAGACCGGGATGCATGGACGACGTTCGGGATCGTTTGGCCGAGCGCAGCGAAACCTACGCGTTCCTGCCCGTTCTGGAAGTCGCACGGCCGCGCATTCCGCGCTCGTTTCGTGTCAAAGCTATCGGAGATGCCGTGAAAACGAAAGTAGCCGATGCACAGAAAGAAATGCGTCGTGTCGTTGCATCGACGCGAGGCTAGAACCGGTTCTGAACGAGTTCTGCCATCGAGTCCTCTATATTCTTTCGTATATAACGAAATTGCCCCGTGGAAAAGACCGATCGTTCGCGCCAGGCGATAGATAATCGTCGTAAAAAGCCGCGCGCACGCTCGCGATTCCTCCTGGCGAGCGGGAGAAGGAAACGAGATCGATGAATGAAAATCGGCCGATCGTCGCGAGTATAAACCGAGCGTACGCTTTGGGTCGCGATTGTCATCCATGCGTCGATTTCTCGCCGGATCGATTTCCTCCCGAAGACGAAGACGAAGAGGAAGACGAAGTGGAAGGGTACCGGCGTTGTCCCGAAAATCCACGAAAGTAGAAAGCGGGCATCGGACGACGGACCTGACCGGTACCTGTCTGGAAACGCGCAGGGTGTGGCTATAAATTCAGTGGGATAGGAACGAGATACTTAGGTTATCCAGGAGTAACGGAGAATAAATCGTCGCGCCGGGCCCCTGTACGACGAGAAGACACGAAATCCAATTAGCTGCGCATACTTCGATTAAATATTGTCCTCGTTTAATTAGTCTAAACGGTTCGCGGCGGTGTCGCGCGATATTTACGCGCTCGTATATCCACGCGTCTAGCAGGGGGCTGCTGACGCATCGGCCTCTGGCCTCTAGCTGCTAGAAGATTCTAATTAGCGTCCGACGCTCGACGACCCAACTACGACGACGTCGACGACCACGACCACGACCACGACCACGACCACGATCGAACCGGGACGAGCGAAGCAAAGTCGGCGACAACGATCGTTCGTTACGCTACGATAGAGCACGACGGATAGGAGCGAGAGCGTGGAGAGACGACACGGGCCGACAATCGGGGGAAACAAAGTGGCCGACACCGGACAGATGAAGATACCTGCCAACTACCGGGGCCCGCGACGCGAGATACCTGCCGTCTCGAAATACCTGCTAGGCGTGGCAGTAAAATCCGGCGGACAGAGTGCCGGCGAATATCCGGAGCGCCACGGTATCGGGCAGCACAGAAGTCGAGAGCGTACCGATCACCACGGACGGATATCGAAGGTTCAACGAGAGCAGCAGCTCCTCGCGAAAAGACGTACTGTTGGCAACGCATTGAAACCGGTTCTGAACGAGTATGGCTGGTAGCTGCGCGTCGTTCCATCTGGCAAGTGTAAACCACGGAAAGGATCTCGGAATATACTAGTAGTTGGCCGCAACTCGGACACCTACTCGATGGTCATTCTTTGCCCGTTGATTGCACACGCCACCACGCCGCTTATCAGCGGATTCTTCGGGTCTCCGTCGAAAGGTCGATAGTCCGTTTAGATTCTCCTCTCCTCTCCTCTCCTCTCCGTCCACGCTTAGCGTCCTCCGCGAGAACGACTCCGTGGGCGTCCGCGGACGCGTTATGACGCCTGTCCGACCATTCGACCTGCTCTCTGCCCCCCGACCGGTCAATTAGCATTCGCCCCGCGAAAACAGCCTCGTCGTACGTTCGCGATAATACCCGCTCGACATCCAGCTCGCTCCGTTATCGCCACCAAACGTTTCGCACCCCGAATCGTTTCGCGAAAATTACATTCCCCTCTTTTCTCTACCCTCCTCTCGTTATATTCTCGTCCTCTTCTCGTCCTTCCACGACGTTCCGCGTTATGGAAATAACGAATACACGCTCCTGTCCCGTGAAAATTTACACCGATCCTCCACTTCGTTCCCTTCGTTCGTCGTCGCGTCGATAAACGTGGTCGCAGACGTGCATCGGTTTCAGTACGATTTTCCGCTCGAATCCGCGCGATTTCGTTCATACCCGACGACCAATCTCTTCTCGCGACCATCTCTCTTGGAACGCACGCGAGCGTGAAGGCGAGTGTCGAAATTGCCACGGTAATTTCGCACGTTTAACCAGTTTAACGCGAGACGTTAGGGACTCGAAGGAAGATACGATCGTGGACAGAGGGAAGATCGTATCATCCCTTAAGAATCGTCCGGCTACCTACCGTAGGCCCCCGATTTCGACACCTGGAGCACACCATGAAACAACGTTGTTACGCTCGTTTACCGCGATTTAGACTGCTCGCCCTTTTTTCCTCCCCTTTCGACGCCCCTCCGGCGACTGGCAGAGGACACGCGCGACGCGTCCGCGAGGAAAATTGCGTTTCTCCGTGAAGGAAGGAATTATACTTCCGCGCGAGGGATCACCTCGGCTCGCGTTAACTATGTCTCGCGTGGACGCGTAACGAATAGAAGAAGGGCAGTGGTGTAGGGGGAAAAAAGGCAATCGAGGCGCGATCGGTTCCTCCGGTTTTTGCGAATCCTCGGCGAAAGGCAGCGAGGCAAAGTTTACAATGTGGACGACGGCGGTTACAGGGGCGAGCAAAAAATCACCGACACCTCTAACGATTCCCGATTGTACGCCGAGACGTCGGTAACGCTCGCTTGTCCAATTAAATTTAATTGTCGCGGCTCTGTTCGGCCTATCCGCTCGCGCTCGCGCCCGATTCCTCGCGCGGGGAGCCCCCCCGGTTTGTTTGCGTTCCATGGAAATTTTCAGACCGAGACGAACCGAAGCGTAACGCGAGTGTCTCATCGATTACCTCGGTGCGTCTCGATTATCGCGAAACGCGGTGTGCACAGGTGTCCCGGGCGAGTCGATTACGCTGCCAATGAGAGTGACGCGCAATTCGACGTCGAGACCGTCGATCTGGCCCAATCGCGACGCACGGTGCGACGCTGGTTATCGGGTAATATCGTCGCGAGATTAATTATCCAGTGTTTTTTGTTTCTTATCTCCGTCGCGATGGACGAGTGGGTCGCGGTCAATCGGGAAATTTCGCGAAGCGCGACCCGTTTCGGGTCGATTGACAGCGGATAGGTAAACGGACGGCGAAGACGCGTAACGCGCGCGGGTAAGCGCGAGTTGGATGGTTGAATAAAGAAAATAGGCAGGTTGGAGACGTAAATACCGACGGGAGAGCGGCAACGAAGCGGTTCGGAAAAAAATTGCACGCGAGGAGAACGGAAGACCGCGTCGCGTACGAGAACGAGGCAAAAACAAAGGGGATGGATGTCGAGGCAAACTGACCGTCGATCAGAGACACTGGAGGCACGGTCATCTGTTGATGGTGATGCGCAGCTGGATGCTGATGATGATGCGGCGGATGGACCTGAAACAGATGCGACCTCGTCTGCGAGAAGGTCGGCGAGGGTGGTTCCCAAGGTCGCGCGACGCCGGTGCTGACGGGTGCATCGTCGTCGTGGCAGCAGAACTTGTCGGTCCCCGCGGCCGGCCCGCTGCCGCAGTTCACCACCGCGTGTCCCTCGTTGTTGTTGTTGTTGTTGTTATTGTTGTTGTTGTTGTTCGCAACGTCCCCGTTGTTGTTGTTGTTGTTGTTGCTGTTGCTGCCAGCGTTGTTGCTGTTGGCGATACGCGTAGTAGTCGCGCCTGTCGCGGGACTACCACTACCACTAGCACTGCCACTGACACTACCACTGCCAATGCCGTCGACCTGCACCATTTCGCCGTCGATCGCAGCCGCCGACTTGGCAGTACCAGGAGGGGTCGCGACGCCGCCACCGATCATCATCACCAGACGATCACCTCCACCCCCTCCACACCGGGCACCAGCTCCTCCTCCTCTTCCTCCCCCTCTGCCTCCACTTCTGTAGCTACACCGTCCCTATAGTCGAGTCGTTTCTCTTCCTGCCTTCGTGTCCGACGGATGCCAGCCGTTTCCACCCGACGTTCCCTCCGATCTCTTCCTTCGCTCTGCGCCAACCCTGCCTTCCTTCGCGCCCGTCTCTTCTCGCCGAGGGAGCAAACGCTTCCTCGCGCCGATTCCACCGGATGCCGCACAGATTCGCGATCCCTCTTCCAATCCCGATCAGCCGAGATTCACCCGTAGCACCCGGACAAGTCCCCGTCTCGTCGTATACTCGCGAATCGCAGGCGAATCGGACAGAGCACGCTTGGTCGGTGCTGTCTGTCGGTCTGCTCCGTAAAACGGGTCGTACGACGACCACGACCACGACCACGAGCACGACGGCGACGTATCGTTTTCGCGACGGCGACGAGTCGGGTCGGTTGTCCTCGTGCACACTTAGCCACTCACGGTGTCACAAGACGCGGTCGCTGTGTGTATCGCGCTGGCGCAGGAGCGCGCGAGCGCAATCGACGCCAGGGTCCGGCGTGGCTTCCTGCGTCCGATTAACGAAGCAGAATGACATCCTGTCTGACGGTCCGTCGGCGAACGCGATTCATCGCAGCGCGAGCTTTCACGTCGGCTGTCGCGTCTACGTGGACGAGCGTAGTCGATGCGAGGAGGTAACGGCGAGGAGTGCTCGCGAGCGCAGGCGCTTCGTCGAAGCTCGTGACTACCTATAGACGTGTGCCCTTCTCTACCTTCCCACCCTCCGCCTCTCCTCGCCCGCTCTTTCTCCCCCTTTCTCTCTCACTCCGCTTCTCCTTCGCTCCGATTCTCGCCTCTTTCTCTCGGCTTGGACGCGTCTCTCTTTCACCTTCCGCCTGTCCGGGCTGCTCCCTTCTCCAATAACGGCCGACGAGGTACGCGCTACCACGGGATAACCTGCTCGCGCTCCGCCGGATTCGAGCAGATTGCCTTCCGTTCGGGCTTTTCGAGCGCGCCAACGACTACTAGCCTCACCCCCACTTTGACGCGCGCCTCGCGGGAACAGAGGCGGCTACTCGCATCCAGCTGACATCCAGATTTCAGGTAACAGTCTTTCTACTTGCCCTTCGTCTCCGACCTTGCCGAGACCGCTCGTTCCTCGCGCCGCTCTTCAGCTTACCTCCGACGCTCCTCCGGCCTTTCTCTTCTCTCCCGTATTCGCCACTCTGCTCTACCGGTTGCTTCTGTACTCCGCGAGGCTCCAACCTCGCGCAACATTCACCGTCCACACTCTCCGCACTCCGCAGTCTCGGGCACGTGATTCCTCTCCGACGGTTACCCCTTTCCGACCACCGTCCAATCCACCGCCACGGTCAGCAACACGGCTACGCGACCCAGCGCGCCGGAGAATACCAGAAGAGGAAGAAGGAGGAGAAGAAGAAGAAGAAGAAGAAGAAGAAGAAGAAGAAGGAACAGAAGAGGAACGATGTAACACGAGTACACGGGGTAACCTGCTCGCGGTCCGCCGGATTCGAGCAGATTGCCTTCCGTTCGGTGGCTCGAAGCGCGCCCAGACTAGCCTTACCCCCACCCTCCTCGCTGCTCAGTCGAGGTGAGATCAAGATTTAAGGCGCCGCGGCGCGGCGGCGGTGGCGGTGGCCGCGGTCACGCTGGCGGCAGCAGCCACGCTGACGAAGACGAACCTGAAGACGAACACGAACGACACGAACACGAAGAAGAAGAAGAAGAAGAAGAAGAAGAAGAAGATGATGATGAAGAAGAGGAACAGGAGGACGAGAAATACGAGTTGGCGGAGGAAGGAGGAGAGGCAGAGCAGGGCTTGCGCGATTACGATCGGAGGAAGAGAGGAGGCGACGAGAGACAGGGAGAGGTGGACAGAGAGGCTTAGTCGACAGTGTGGTCGAAGAGCGGCGCGCCGAAGGGGGAAGCCGGGAGCCGCGCGAGGATGCATGGAGCGAGTCGTCGGCTAAAGGCAGCCAAGTGCGCACTCGGTGCCGCGCATCTGCGCTTACCTGACGCCCACCGACCATTACCGGCTCGATCGACCAATTGGGCGAACCGGTGGACGCCCACCGATCTGTTCGACCTAGCGTTCGTCGTCGCCCACGCCGAGACTACGGCGCCCTTCCGCCTTCCGCTTTCCGCCTTCCACCTTCCAACCTCTTTGTCCTTTCCGCGGACGGGATCGATTAATTCCCGAATCGGATGTCGATGTCGGATGCCGGCTACGCTCCGGAATCGCTGATTCCAACGATTACCCGCCCGAGATACTCCTGATCCGCGCCAATAGCCTACCGAGCTGTGCTTTTCCCTGCAGCTGCCTGTCAATGCGCCTAGGAGGAAAGAAGTTCCGCGTCGGATCCTGATAGATCGTTAGATCCTGGCTTTCCTTCTACGAGTACATGCATTGGATTGGTTCTAAGTACTCGGAGTACTTTGGGTTAACGATAATTCGAGATTGGATAGTGTTGGAGAGTTCTAATCTCCCGCTCCATGTTGCTTGACGCCTTTATAGTGACATCTGGCATTTTTTGGCTATTCGAATAAAGACCTAACAGTGGAAGTCACTTCCTTCCAATTCACGAGATCTCGGGTTCCTTTCGAGGCAAATAATACAGAATTCCAAGTAGTTGACGCGAAAGCCCAATCCTTGGAAGACAATGACAGACAAACTGATGCCGGCTACGCTCCGGAATCGCTGATTCCAACGATTACCCGCCCGAGATACTCCTGATCCGCGCCAA
>NW_016908335.1:1987461-1991346 GCF_001483705.2 Eufriesea mexicana | reverse complement strand
AGAAGAAGAAGAAGAAGAAGAAGAAGAAGAAGAAGAAGGAACAGAAGAGGAACGATGTAACACGAGTACACGGGGTAACCTGCTCGCGGTCCGCCGGATTCGAGCAGATTGCCTTCCGTTCGGTGGCTCGAAGCGCGCCCAGACTAGCCTTACCCCCACCCTCCTCGCTGCTCAGTCGAGGTGAGATCAAGATTTAAGGCGCCGCGGCGCGGCGGCGGTGGCGGTGGCCGCGGTCACGCTGGCGGCAGCAGCCACGCTGACGAAGACGAACCTGAAGACGAACACGAACGACACGAACACGAAGAAGAAGAAGAAGAAGAAGAAGAAGAAGAAGATGATGATGAAGAAGAGGAACAGGAGGACGAGAAATACGAGTTGGCGGAGGAAGGAGGAGAGGCAGAGCAGGGCTTGCGCGATTACGATCGGAGGAAGAGAGGAGGCGACGAGAGACAGGGAGAGGTGGACAGAGAGGCTTAGTCGACAGTGTGGTCGAAGAGCGGCGCGCCGAAGGGGGAAGCCGGGAGCCGCGCGAGGATGCATGGAGCGAGTCGTCGGCTAAAGGCAGCCAAGTGCGCACTCGGTGCCGCGCATCTGCGCTTACCTGACGCCCACCGACCATTACCGGCTCGATCGACCAATTGGGCGAACCGGTGGACGCCCACCGATCTGTTCGACCTAGCGTTCGTCGTCGCCCACGCCGAGACTACGGCGCCCTTCCGCCTTCCGCTTTCCGCCTTCCACCTTCCAACCTCTTTGTCCTTTCCGCGGACGGGATCGATTAATTCCCGAATCGGATGTCGATGTCGGATGCCGGCTACGCTCCGGAATCGCTGATTCCAACGATTACCCGCCCGAGATACTCCTGATCCGCGCCAATAGCCTACCGAGCTGTGCTTTTCCCTGCAGCTGCCTGTCAATGCGCCTAGGAGGAAAGAAGTTCCGCGTCGGATCCTGATAGATCGTTAGATCCTGGCTTTCCTTCTACGAGTACATGCATTGGATTGGTTCTAAGTACTCGGAGTACTTTGGGTTAACGATAATTCGAGATTGGATAGTGTTGGAGAGTTCTAATCTCCCGCTCCATGTTGCTTGACGCCTTTATAGTGACATCTGGCATTTTTTGGCTATTCGAATAAAGACCTAACAGTGGAAGTCACTTCCTTCCAATTCACGAGATCTCGGGTTCCTTTCGAGGCAAATAATACAGAATTCCAAGTAGTTGACGCGAAAGCCCAATCCTTGGAAGACAATGACAGACAAACTGATGCCGGCTACGCTCCGGAATCGCTGATTCCAACGATTACCCGCCCGAGATACTCCTGATCCGCGCCAACAGCCTACCGAGCTGTGCTTTTCCCTGCAGCTGCCTGTCAATGCGCCTAGGAGGAAAGAAGTTCCGCGTCGGATCCTGATAGATCGTTAGATCCTGGCTTTCCTTCTACGAGTACATGCATTGGATTGGTTCTAAGTACTCGGAGTACTTTGGGTTAACGATAATTCGAGATTGGATAGTGTTGGAGAGTTCTAATCTCCCGCTCCATGTTGCTTGACGCCTTTATAGTGACATCTGGCATTTTTTGGCTATTCGAATAAAGACCTAACAGTGGAAGTCACTTCCTTCCAATTCACGAGATCTCGGGTTCCTTTCGAGGCAAATAATACAGGGTTCCAAGTGGTTGACGCGAAAGCCCAATCCTTGGAAGACAATGACAGGCAAACTGATGCCAAACCGATTATTCCCGCAAGCAGCCGCCCGATGCAAACTTAAGCAACGTTTGTCTATGAATCCTGTTTCTATACTTTGGAGAGTTTTAATCTCCATGTTGTTAGACGTTTCTAGCGACATCTGGCATTTTTTGGCTAGTCGAATAAGGACCTGACAGTGGAAGTCACTTCCTTGCAAACTACAGCTAAGAAAGCACGTGTAGTTATTCCGATTCTGAGACATTATTCCAGTAAACCATAACCCGTCCACTGCATTAAACAACAGATAGTCATTAGCTTTTCGACGAGCGTACACGAACGTGGACAGTTGTCAAAGTAATGATAAGTCTGACGAGGTTTCTTCGTGGCGATAGTGTATTTATCGATAATGAGATTAGGACAGTGAATACTCGCGTATGCAGTAATGGTGGTGTAAATGAAGTAGGCACAAGGGTCTCGGTGTGAACACGTGCTTTGTTGCCTGAGTAGAACTGTAACCCATTCGCTGTCAGGCAAATTTGGCACCTCTTCCTCTGAAGTATTCCCTAGGTAGTATTTCAAAAGGATAAACTGAAATTCACCGTACTTTGAAAATGAGAAAGTCTTTCCTGCTATTAATTGCTATCTTGGATTACAATTAATCTCAACTTGTAGCTCTTACTAGTAGATACCTCCTAGTTGGCAGTGAACAGGGTAAACTGTAAAGAACAAGAGTCCTTGTATGTTATATCCTGCAGCATTTTTCTCGTTATAACTCGCTATGACTGACACTGGGAATCTTGGACAAGTATTATTGTATCGTGATATATTCGTAACCAATTTGTGTTGATCGAAATTAATATTGACAGCTGTTTGCTCCGCGATGCTCGTAACAAGAACACCGATGGGAATTCAATGGACAGAGTAATAACGATAATTTTAGATAGAAAGACGCGATTAGTGACACATGGAGTAGGCAAATGTTCCAAAAGTTCGTCGAGTTTCGTTAATTTCCAGCCTTTTCCGAGGAAAACTCTCTTTGACAGCGCATGGACGTCGCTGGTTTCTCGATGTCTCGCGCGATTCGTCTCTCGCGAGGGATTGGAATATCAAACTGGACGTTGTGTTTTCTTACCAACGACAAAGTACAGTTGTTTCCTCGATCAATCTATCGTATAACGTTTCCCATTCTCATTCCGCGAATGCCGGAGCCACGGCGCGAGTATCGCGCGCGGTGCATCGACCTGCTTTCAGACGCTCTTTATTTCTTGTCGTCCGCGGATAATTAGCGATTGCTAGGTAAGCGTTCGAAACGACGTCGTTCATGGGAAAATCACGGCAATCTAGCGGTTACGCTGGAAACCGCGGCGCGTTTGCGTGGCGAAGCCGAGCGTTTCCTGTTCCCTCCACTGTTCCTTCGATTCTTGCTCGATTTCGCGAAACGCGGACACCGTTTAGCTACTTTTTCCACCGCGGCTATTTAGCAGGAGAGGTGTCGGTGATCCGGAGTCTGCACCGTGACGGTTCTACACCGCGGCGAGCAGAGGGCGACGCGGAGGATCGTTTCGAGGATCTTTCCAGGAACGCTTCGCACGCCGAAGGCGATGCAGGATGCAAAGATCGGTACGGACCGAGGAGAAACAATTTGCTGGGAAATCCTTCGGCTACTGCCGAGCACTCACGCGAAGGTTTCTCGGGCCAGTGTCTCTGCCAAGCGCGGATCGCCGATTTCGTTTGCTCGCGTGCCCACTTCCATTTCCAATCGTTTCGTCTAATCGCGAGAGAACGCAGAGGATCGACCGATCGTGGACGAGTTTTCCTCGCGTGGCTGTAATAATTGAGACCACGAACGTTATTTCTGCGACGTCGACGCGACCATTTCGGTGACGGCGAGAGCCCTCGAGAATGGGATCCGTGGTCGAGGGAAAATTGCTCTTGGCGAGCAATGCCGAAGCCGGCTCGTATTTTTGGCACGATAAAGGCCACGAAGAGGTTTACCTTCGAAGTCTCTCCACGAGCGCGAGTCACGCGCGCAAATCGAACTGACGGAAAGGAAGAAGAAAGGCAATGAGCCCGATGCAAATTCTTTCTTGTACCGGAGGCTCCTTGCGTGCTGGTCTCTCCTGTACGTAACTGCAGATCGATCCTACCTACCCCTTAGGAAGAACTTCTCGAGTATCGATCTCGAAATATCGTGCCAAA
>NW_016908335.1:1953407-1987068 GCF_001483705.2 Eufriesea mexicana | reverse complement strand
GATCCTGCCGCGATCGTGTAAATAATAGTTGCGTTCTTATAGCGAAAAAGTTCTTCTCTAGCGAACGCTTTGAATCTAGTCGACGAATTTCGAGGTCGTCGAGTGGGCTCCGATAGGTCAAGGATGAAGATTCCGATAAATTTGGATAAATTTTGATAAATTTCGATAGATTCCGCGACCCGGTGACGCGAGAGGTGCTCTCAGGTTAGAAATTTAGCGTGAGAACGAAAATCGGTCGGCGTTTAGAAAGCGAACCGTTTAACGCGTGAATGCTTCCTCTATTAGCGGGTAAAATTAGATTTAATACCCGATGGGACGGTGTCTGTCTAATTTAATGGCGGAAGGACGCGTGAAGCGATATCTGCGTGACTTGCACGGTGCTCGTTCTGTCAGAAAAATCCTGTTAGGATTCGGTTGTCGTGGGCCGCCCGTTTTCGGTCCCCTCGCTTGCGCCTCCCCAAATTTGCTAAACGATGCGGTCACAGTAATTTAGCCATCGACCACTAAACTGCCTCCTCGCTTACCCGGAGGGCTCAAAGTCGAATGACCCCACGGAAGTCTGCGGAAGAATGGCAGCTATTCAAAAGCCCGGCCAATCCTTTTTGCTCCTCTTCGAAACACGTTTCTAACGCGCGTGGAACGGGCCCCGGGATGTTCCGTAGCTGTTCACTCGCAGCCCAAGAACGAGGCTTCGGGACTGGTTTATTTTGCCCGGGACGGGGTTCAAATTCCGGCTGACGCGATAACGCGTTCGAAAGATGGTCGGGTGACTGGACTGGTCTAAACCTGGAAACATGGCGCATCGATGATCAGCAACCGCGTCGTTAACGAGATTAGTCTACCCCGTTGTTTGAACAGCTGAACGAAAGAATTTCCTCGGCTGCCGGGACGTTTCGCTCCGGAGATAACCGAGTCGTTGACCCCGTTCGACCAGCGAGTTTTTTCGTACGTCCGCTATTGGCCAGCACGGGCCTCGGGGAGGTCGCGGTGTCGGACATTCCTAGGTAAATTTGCCGACGACCACGGATCGAGTATCGCCGGTATCCCTATATCGGAAGGAAACCGGGGTAACCCGAACTAAGGTCTATTCGGCGACTATCGCGTGGCAGAAACCACCATGGCGACCTAAGCGGCAGGAACTCGTGACTAATTTAATTAAGGACGCGTTCCTTTTTCACGCAATGCGCCACGCGACCTGCGCGGCGTGTCCTTTCTTCTGGCGCGGGAACCCCGCGAACCAGAGAGACGCAGACGAAGGGGGTGGTGCCGGGGGTGGTGTGCGACGCAGGGTGGGAAGCGTGGTGGTAAGTACGCGGCAGGAGGGAAGAAAGGAAAAAATATATATCGCGACGATTACTCGGACCACGGGGAGCCACGGGGAGCTGCACGTAGCATGAACGAAGATTTATCGCGAACACTTTGCATGGTCGTCGGAGCGCGGCTCGCCTACACTACTAGAGAAACTTCGTCCACGAGCCACCGCTATTACTACTATTACTAGGCAGGCTGTACACGCTGGAAAGGGCGACGGTGATAAATCATGCGACAGGAATGATTCGGCTAAATTGCTGCTCGCACGTATCCGCGCTCGAAACTGCCCCTCGCTCGTCCGCCTCGTGCGCTGTCGATTGCGCGCCTGGGCCGCACCGGAGGGCTGGCGGGGTCGAGGGGTGACTTCCACGCAAGCCTTTCGTGCCGGCCCTCCGGCGGGAGGAACCGTCGCGGCCGCCTGCCGGGCAACGAGGCAATGTCCGTCATCCGCGCGTTAAGTACGCACGCGTCCAAGTAGCCATTGGTCTATTGATTTTACCGGGACCCCGGGGGCTGCTTCGCCGCGATTGTGTTACCGCTCGCCGGGCACCGCTTCGCCGTGCCGGGCCGCTTCCAGTGAAAGGCGTGACGCTGGGAGGCGGGGATCGACCCGCGCGCCGGGGTGGGGAGAGCGCGGCCGCGATTGGCTCGCGTGACCGGGACGCGGCAGCCAGCCGCGACTCCACGCTATCGGCTAGGGACCCGACTCCCGCGGCTTCGGTTCCCAGCCTCTCCGTTCGTCTCCCGACCCGCGATCTTTTTTCACCGACTCGCCGGAACGGTAATGTCGATTCCGTTCGCTCGGACAACCGAGACGCCAAACGTGTCTCGGTTTGTCGTCTCCGCTCCGTTTTATTCTTTTCCATTCCAGTTCGCTGTTTATTACCGCCACGTTGCTTCGACACCGGACTGCTCGGGTATCGCACCGACGCCGCCGCCATTGAAAGAACGCCCTCTCTCGTTTCGCTTTTTCGTCCGCGAATGTCCGATTACGAGTCCGATTCGACACTCGCGTGCTTTCCCTCGCGTATCGCGATAGGATTGTCGATGCGACGACCCGATTTCGGGTCTCCGGGTATTCCTGCGTCGCTATGTCTCGTGGGATCGGGCTGATCGAACCCGCCATGCTGTTCCTTGCCGTTTTCCGGTCTTCCGCCTGTCCCCTTGGAGTAATGAAACTGCGAGAGATTGGGAAAAAACGGGGTAATGATTCTTCCTTTGACCCCGACAGTGCGCGTTCTTAGATCCCGGAGGGATAAGATCGCCGGCGTACTAAGTAGAATTATGCGATCCGCGGGCCGATAGTTCTACACGCCGGCTGTATCGTAAGTAATTTTGCGACGGTCGAGGGGGCTAAGCTAATTGCGGCCCTCGCATAAGTTAGCCGTGCGCCGCGTTGTAAATACGGCCTCGGCTGGTCGCGGCTACGAGAGCGTGAACCGCGCGTATTTGCATGGAACGCGCGATATTCGGCGCTTAATTGTTCTGTCGCGGCCGTTCCTCGTCCTTTGTTCAGACTCGTCCTGCGAAAAACGTTATGATAGAGGCAGGGAGCGTGTAACCGGTGTGCCAGCTCGTTTACGCCTTTTCCAGGAAACGCGCCAAACCTTTATCGCCTTCTCGAACTTTCTCCCAACGGGAATCCATTCTTCCCGCATACGCGTCGCGTCTCGATCCTCCCGAGCGAAAATTACCATGATTTAGGAAGCGTCATTGTCCGCTGCTTGCAGCGGCGTTAAACGTATTCCATTCTAATACGATTATTCTTTTCAGTTCACCGGGTTGCACCTAGCGAGAGACCGCCGCCATCTTTCCTGCGCATACCGGCTAACCTCGACCACCACCGCGACTCCATTCGCCTCTGCAGTTTCTACGCACGATTCTTCTTTGCACTTTGCAATTTCGTGCATCCGCGACACGACTGGGTCTCGATCGCGGTTCTGTCGACACGTCAGCCAGTTAACCCAGTTCCATTCGGGGACCACCTGGACGAGCGAGCGTGGACAAAAGGTAAGAAACGATCGGACGACTTCTCCGCGGCTGTCAGTCTCCCGTTTTCCGCAGAAACGCCGGAGAAAGACTTCCCAGGGCCGACGTGTCCGACCCCGGGCAGTACACGCGAAGATTAAAGGCTACGCGCAGCGGAGGAACAAAAGGGACACCGAGGACGCATTTATTTCGACGAGGACGTCAGGGCGCACAAAAAGACCGAGGCCCGCCCTTCCGTTTGCGAGCCGCTTTCCCTCGAGCCAACATCCACTCGCCTCGAAAGTCGTCTCGCGCGAGTCGATTCAACGCGGCTGAGACCGGATGCAGACGTGGCCGATGCCGATTTCTCAACCCGGGAAACGGCCGAACGCGAAACGCAACCGGCCGTGCCGCTGGCTGTCTGGTAATCGCCAAGTTTCTCTTCTCCGCTTCTTCCTGTCCTGGCCCACGTAACGACAGCCCCGGTACTCTTTTCTTTGACGATTCCTGTTTCAGAATCGTAACGAGGTCTTCCACTCCTCGGGGTTAAATATCCCTTTTACCCTTCTTCGCCTTTTCTTCGAATTCCAAGCTTGGAAAACTCGTTTTTCTCCATTTACTTCGAATTTGAACGGTAGCCTCGAGAAACGTTGCTCTGTCGCGTTTTTCTGTTTCCTCCGAGCACAGTAGGAGTAAGAAGGTTGACGGAAATCGATATTTCCAATGTAAAGTGTCGCCATTTTCTAAAATCTCTAGTTAATTGACCTGTTTTCTATCCTCGGGGTAAGAAATTCTTCATCGCTTGTCCTTTTCGGATAATCAGAACGGTCGAAATGGTGTCAGCCTCTGATGCACAATTTTCTTGAACCCAGCTCGTCATTGTCGGCTTATATTTTCCACAATCTTCGTCCGTTTCTATTGAAAAAATTCCCGTATGTAGTCTAAGGGCGAGTAAAAAGGGCAACGAAAGTTTGGTATTAAAAAGTCTCATGGATGATCGTGAAAAAATTCCGACCCCGAGAGGAAGTGCCCGTTAACGGAGGATCTTAATCGTGGAGTGCTTTGAAAGTTAAAAAGCGGAACTGAAATGCTCGGTAAACGGTGCTCGTTACCCGAAACTTCTTCGAAACGTCTGCGACTCGATCGTCAAGCTGTTAGTAATCCTTCGGAACACGCGGCTATTGTGAGTGTGACGCCTAAATAATTCGAGGGCAGCAGCGGCAGCTAATAATGACGCACGAGCGGTTTAGCTTGATCCACAGAAGCAGAAGAGGTAGCAGCAGCCGCAGCTTCGTATGCTTAGGTGTTACATATTAAACGAGAAGGCCGTATCCTAGCTAACCGAGGCAACCACCTGTGCGCATAGCTAATACCATATAATAAGGGCTCATGCATATGAATTCGGTGGGCCAGTCGAGCGGCGCTTATCGCCTAGGATCTATCGGGTCTCACTGCCGCGAACGCGCAACCCTTTCCCCGATACATCTACGTGGAACATCGCGATAATGTCTTTCACCGGTCCCATCGTGCGTGCTGTTGTTTCTTTTATCGCTACCTGCGCCTACGTAAACGGGGGTAGATTCGTTGGAGGAAGACGCTCGTCAACGGGGACGCTCGTTGGAAAAAGGAATAGGCGGAGGTGGTTTCCGATGACTTAATTCCACAGTCGTGCAAGAGAAAGTCGCATTTACGAAGATTCCGTCCCGTGACCGTGAAACGCGAAACGCGTGATCGAGAGGACTGCGTGACGAGGAGGTCGCATGGCCGTCCAGCGCCATCTAGATTCGGTCGTTCACGGCCTGACCTTTCAGCATATCTCGGCGAGCTAGTCCGTAATTAAACTCCCTGACCCTCCGTGGAATAATTTTTCGTCCAGCACGAATCCCGAGTAGCCTACTCTCGTTCTCCAACGCGATCGGACTACGCGACGGGGTTTGGGCCCGATGTTCCCTCGACGCGCGCGCACCCGCCACGAAGAAGAGATACGGTCGGGGCTAATATCCGTGGAGAGACTTCTTATGTTCTTGCGATGTAATAAAGACTGGCTGAAGGGGGACAGATGCGTTCGCGTGGCAGACGCTGCAATAAATTCTCGCAGCGGTCGATTCCTCTTGCGATCCGCGCGGCTGGCCCTCGGCGCGCACGCTCGATCGACGATTTCAAAGAAATCCGCTTCGCGGAAGAATGGCGGGTAGAATGGCCAGTAGGCTAAACGCAGCTCGCGAACATTTTTCTCCTGGAATACAGTTGTACCGCGTGACGTGTGACGATCGAGTAAGCACACCTTTCAACGACGTCTCCCTCGGAGAAAGACGATTGTTTTGCGCCGTGTGTCGGTATATCCGGTCGGACAGGCCTATTAATTAATAAACGTCCGTCGCTTCGCTCCGCTCTCCGGAGTAACGTCTGCGTCCAACGCGATATATCGTCTCGACGCGTCCGCTCGACGCGTCCGGACAGATGCTCGCTCGCAGGCGGTCTCTTTATCCGCGGGTCACGCGTAGGTACTCGTACGTACAGCGTACACGCGTACATCTGTTTCTCGAGCCCGGTCTCCGAAGACGACGCTCGGGTCCCGTCGATGAAAAACGAGGGCCGCCTCCTAATGAATTCCGCCGGCCGCTTTGCATATCTATGCGTGCCGCGTTTAACGCGCGATTTGTAGATAAACAATACGACGCCGCGAGCGGAGCGAGCGGCGCGGATCTACTTATGAATTAATTCCCTCTAATAGTCCGAGCCGATAACGAACTCCGCTCCCCGTCAGCCGCTTAACAAATACTTCCACCCTTCCATAAAGGCATGCTTATGCATACATCGATCTTTCCATCGATCCACCTTCCCTAAGCCACGCACCAACGATCTCGCACATCGCCGCTTGGGCCCCGCTTATCCGTTCATCCGTCCGAGGCTGTCGCTCCGTAACTCCTCGCCGATCCGTCATTTTCACCGGCCTCCATCCTCGTCCCTCTCGCTACGAATACGCTCACTCTCGGTCCCGGTGGCGCTTCGTAACGAACAGAGGACCGCGATCAGGAGCGACAGAGACCACCTCGAGACAAAAAGAGGGGCGGCGGAGATGGAGCGAGATAGAGGAGCGAACGGAGCCGAGTTAAAGGAACACCTGTGCCAACTGGGGCGCAACCGGGCCACAGACGGATGGACGAGCGAACGGGTGGACAAAACAGGTGGGCCGTCACGCCGGGATTCTTCGCGAGTCCCGTGGGCCTTACAAGTCTTTAACTCTTTGGGACCCGACGCGGCGCCACCGTTCCGCATCGCTACCGATCCCCGGAAAAATCGTTTTCCAAGCATTCCGGAAAAATTCGGCTTTTATGTACAGTACCGAGGTATACTCGTATCGGTAATCGGAGTGTCAAAGATTCTGCTGTTTCTAGATAGCGAACCAGAGGCGAGATAGATCCAATTTTCTTCGCGAGTCCCGTGGGCCTTACGAGTCTTCAACTCGTTCCGACCCGACTCGACGCGGCGCCACCGTTTCGCATCGCTACCGATTTCAAGAAAAATCGTTTTCCAAGCATTCCAGCAGAGTTCGGCTTTTCTGTAGAGTACCGAGGTATATTCGTATCGGTAATTGAAGCGTCAAAGATTCCACTATCTCTACATACTGAACCGGAGGCGAGATAGATCCAATTGTGTCGCGTGTGGAACTAGCCTAGGTCGGAAGATCGGAAAACAGTTTAAGACGTAATGGGGTATAGACGCGACGAGAATGACTCAGCGTATGCGTTAACCGATTGCCTTAGGTTCGATATATCGACCTTTGACGCGCGTGCACGTATTTGCATATACGTAGAATCGTACATCGTCATAGAATACGAACTCGAGTCTCTGTTATAGTACCCGGATCAACGAAACGAGTCGATGAAAGTATACTCGTTTATTTCCCTTTTTCTCCGTCTAGAACGAACAGATATCGCCTCGTTGGACCCCATGTGAGACGTTCCAATCTCGCCGTGGTAAGTGGAACACGTTGCTGGATGAAAAGTGGTCGTCGGAGAGGATCGATTTTCGCGGAGGGTTTCACGCGAACGCGTCGTCCCTGACTTTTCCGAGCGAATTTTAATTCGCGTGCACGACCGTCGTTATTTATGCAATTGCGCGGCTCGCATGCAGCGAGTGGTAAACAGGGTAATCAGTTGGCGCGGAGCGGGACGAGCTGAAAAGCCGCAGGCGCGGTGAGCGCGGGTAAAAATTTAATCGGGTGAATTGCAAGTTGGCTAATGCGTGTCTAGCGCGTGCGCCACGTAACGCGGCTGTTCGAGGAACGGGACGTGGAAAAGGGGGAAAAACAGGGCCGCAGGTTGACGGAAAAACTGCGTGCGTCGGGTTAATTCGCCTGATCGATAACCCACTTGCGTTCGTTTCGTGACCTCCAGGCGAGAGAACTCGTAAGACGAAGGAAGCTTTCGCGAATTCGCGTGATCCGGATTACGACGACTGGGGATAATCCGCGGGAAGGAGGCACGTATCGTCTCACCCTCGCGTTTAATCCTAAGCTTCGTTTCCTTCTCACCTCGCACGGTCGCGTTAATTATCCGACGATCGTAGGGACAATTTCGGTGCTCGCGAAGCGTTCCATAAGTAGCTGGACACTCGCGTCGTTGGACCTAGGCAACCGAGCTTTTCTACAAATGATACTGCAACCTGGTCCTAAAAAGGAGCAACACGATGACGGGAACCGTTCTTTCGCAACGGTCGTATTAATTATTCGACGATCGTAGGGACAATTTCGGTGCACGCGAAGCGTTCCATAAGTAGCTGGACACTCGCGTCGTTGGACCTAGGCAACCGAGCTTTTCTACAAATGATACCGCAACCTGGTCCTAAAAAGGAGCAACACGATGACGGAAACCGTTCTTTCGCAACGGTCGTATTAATTATTCGACGATCGTAGGGACAATTTCGGTGCTCGCGAAGCGTTCCATAAGTAGCTGGACACTCGCGTCGTTGGACCTAGGCAACCGAGCTTTTCTACAAATGATATTGCAACCTGGTCCCAAAAAGGAGCAACGCGTTGACAAGAACCGTTCTTTCGCGAATTCGCGTTGATCCAGATTACAATGACCGAGGGTAATTCGCGAAAAGAGGGCACGTATCGTCTCACCCTCGCGTTTAATCCTAAGCTTCGCTTCCTTCTCACCTTGTACCGTCACGGTAATTATCTAGCGATCGTAGGGATAATATCTTGGTTAGGTTAGGATAGGGTGGCTTTGACTTTTGTGCTATACACTGCGATTATATGGACTTCAGCAATGAGGAGGGCAGAAATCCACCGAATAGCAGTGTATAGCACAAAAGTCGAGGTGCACGCGAAGCATTCCATAAGTAGCTGGACACTCGCGTCGTTGGACCTAGGCAACCGAGCTTTTCTACAAATGATACTGCAACCTAGTCCCAAAAAGGAGCAACACGATGACGGGAGCCGTTCTTTCGCAACGGTCGTATTAATTATCCGACGATCGTAGGGACAATTTCGGTGCTCGCGAAGCGTTCCATAAGTAGCTGGACACTCGCGTCGTTGGACCTAGGCAACCAAGCTTTTCTACAAATGATACTGCAACCTGGTCCTAAAAAGGAGCAACGCGTTGACGGGAACCGTTCTTTCGCGAATTCGCGTTGATCCAAATTACAATGGCCGAAGATAATCCGCGAGAAGGAGGACCGTATCGTTTCATATCGTTTCACCCTCGCGTTTAATTCTAAGCTTTGCTTTCTTTTCACTTCGCACGGTCGCGTTAATTATCCAGCGGCCGTAGGGATAATTTCGGTGCACGCGAAGCGTTCCGGAAGTGGCCGGACACTCGGCGTCGTTGGTCCCAGGCGGGCGAGGTTTTTTACAAATGATACCGCAACCCGGTCCCAAAAAGGAGCAACGCGACGGCAGGAACCGTTTACGTCGGAGGAGCAGAGAGGAGGGGAACCGGGGCTGATGGAAAAGGTGGCTGGAAGCGAGCGGATCGAAGGCCGTTTTTAGCGTGCTCAAAGGAGAACCGGTGCTCCCGATAAATCATAACACGGACGATGTATCGGCGTGTCCAGAATCTCTCCACCTTCGCTTCCGGGCCGCGGGCTGGCACAGGCGATATCACCTGCCGAATTGGCTGCCTACCGGGCGCACGCGGCACCGAATACTTGCGGTCGTCGGGCCGGTAAGCGCCGAAACCGCGGCCAGATGTTACCTCGAGTCGGTCGAAGAAGGTGGCGAAGATCGCGATCGTACATTACGAGTCCCCTTATCGAGCTCCGGGACCGCGGACGACCAGCTGCGTATTCTCGGCTCCCGCCGACCCGCCACGCCGAATTTATCGCTCGGATCTTCGTATAATAACCTAATCGGCCGTTGTATCGTTGTTGCCGAGTTTTTCGCCACGATCTCGCTCGTAACGCGCGCGTCACGCCGGCCCGATTCTCCGCGACCTGGCCCCGAAACTATGCGACGCTTTTTCACCGGGGGCCCGCTCGCTCGAATCGATTCCCCGTAACGAATTAGCGTGTAGGAATCGCGATCGATTAGACCGGACACAGCGTTCGTTAGCGGGCTTTTTATCCCGGGCGGAATTCCAGCCGCGCGGCAGCCGGTCGAGCGAAGAAACGTTTCGTCGAACGGTTAACCATCTATTAACGATGACGCTTTCCGTCCCGACGCTAAACGCTATCTCTAATCTTTGCCTACACGCAACGCTGGCAGCGGATATCGCGGCGGGTCGAGTCACCGTAGCGGCAAAAATCGCGTAAAATAATCGCGCGTACTCGGCCCAGATCCGGCGCGTCGAATTTATCGATCCGTCGATCTTCGTATAATGAGCTAATCGGATGTTGCATCGTTGCCGGCATCGTTGCATCGTTCCTGAAACTACGAGCAAGTACGTGCAGCCCGTCCGGGAGCCGGGCGAATTAAGCGTAGCCGAGAAAGCCGCGCGGAGAAGAAGGCAGCGCGAGGGAGGAAGCGAGAGAGCGAGGCAGAAAGCAGCAGAACGGGCGGAAAGAAGGATCGGAGCTGTCTGAGCGGCAGAAAGGGTGAGAAGGAGAAGGCGAGGCCGGAGTAGGGTGAAACAATGAGAGGAAGTGAAGGTCCAACGAGTGCGGCTTCTTTCCATTCCCGATTGCCATGGAACTTGGCCCAAGATATCATCCGTCCCTCCATTCTCTCATCAACGTGCCCGTTAGGTGTACATCCAAGCGAGATATATCTGCCGTACGATGCCCCTCGCGTCGGCCATTATCTCGATCAGCTTGACCTAGCCTATGCATCGCGATCCTATTCTAAATTACGCTCTTTTCTTTCTCGGAACACGGAGCTTCGGCTTTCCTCCCGTTCGTTTCGCGTGGCGAGCTACTTTCCACGGATTCTAGGGATATGCACTAGCAAGATGGCGCTTTCCTCGTTGATTTGAGGTTAGAAAATAAACACGGTGCTTCGCGTATTCGGTGAGATGGTAGCTTTAATCAACCCCTTGGCTACTGTGGGCCCGCATATACGCGCTCAGAAATTTTGCTTTTGTGATACGGAAGGCGCATATAAGCGCTCAACACAGTTTGCTTTTCTCACACGGAGGGCGCATCTCTACCCAAAATTTTGCCGTTCTCGGCAGACATTGTAAATAAATTCCTACCCGTGTGGTACGACAGGTACGTTTCAAAGTCTGTCGTAGTCAAAGGGTTAAGAATAGGAGAAAATAAGGGATATAATGCTATTGTAGTTTCAAAAGTTAGGAAACGAACTTAGCGTATTCAGGAAGATAGTAATATTAATTAAGAATAAGGAAAATAGGAGATATAATACAATTTATACAGATAGACTTTTAATTCGATGGTTGAAAAGAGCCGTATGCAGCGAAGAATGACGCGGAATTGACCATCGAGAGTCAGGAAAGAACAAACGCTTGATCCCTCTACAGCTCTCGACTGTTTTATATCGGCGCCAAACGTCGGAGACGCTTTAGGACAAAAGTGACAATGTATATCGTCTTTCAATAAACACAATTATGGAGATACAATTATAGTCCGATGTCTGGAATCACGATAGAAAATAAAAGTTCGATCCTTCGATCACGGCGAAGAATAACGCGGAACTGACTACCGGGTGTCAAGAAAGAACAAACGCTTGGTCCTCTACAGCTCCCGACTGTTTTATATCAAAATTGTTTCAAACATCGGAACACTTTGTGGCACAGGATTTCGGATAATAAGATAGACTCATGGTGCATAGAAATTTTATTGCGTCTTAAATGAAAAAATTGGTATAGAATTAATTTTTATAAAAATTAACTTACTTTTACAATTTTTCATATGAAGCCAGGAAAAAGAGATTGTCGCGATGAACCTTCTGCTTGCAACAATTGATGAATATGTATTGACACGTTGAATGTTACCAATTTATAACATTTGTTGAAGGTATTATCAACTATTTTAATAAACCTGTGAGCACGCAGCTATTGCAGTATTTCGAGGTGGGACTAAAATGTCCCACCATGATTTACGGTGCATCAAAAAGGTGGGACACTTTTAATCCCAGCATGCCCCAAGGAGTTAAGTGACAATGTACAGTGGGCCCTCGACTTTCGTCTAAGACAGTAATTTTAATTAGGTTAATTAGTTAGATCAATTAGATTAGGAAAAACGATTTTTATGTCCGTATGCAGCGAAGAATGACACGGAACTGACCATCGAGAGTCAGGAAAGAACAAACGCTTGATCCCTCTACAGCTCTCGACAGCTTTATATCAGCTCCAAACGTTGGAGACGCTTTAGGACAAAAGTGACAGTATATAACGTAATCTTTCAACAAACTTGTCAAGAGAGTTAGAGGTAGAGAATACCACCCTTTCCTTTTTCCTTCAAAGAAAGGCTTAAAAAGTAGAATTTCTAAAAATTTGCGAAATAGCGAATTGCGCGAAAGTCGAGAAAAGTTAGTACAGCGTTGTCTCTCAACAATTTTGTTACTAGATTGCCTCTACCTCTGTTCCTACATACATACATTCGTACACGCGTTCCACTGTAGATCGTGTTCGCGTATCCCCTTATCGGCCGTACAGACAGGCGCGACAGGCTTGCGCGAAGCAGTTTTCCCGGATACGGAAGATCGAATCCGTGCGTGTCCTTTGATTATTGCTCGAACATCTTGACAGCTCGTTATTCGCGACTAAAGAAAAAGGCCGACGCGAAAACACTAGGCAACGCAGCCTTTCGTCTCTGACGAAATTGCTCGCCGCTGTGCCTGTCCCGCGGATAAGCCAATCTCTGGTAATTCGTATAATCTCGGCGTCGAGGACGACGTGCACAGGCGAGTACGTTCCCTTCGGGTGGTTTTCACTGGAACGCGGTTTATTTCGAAACGCTCGGATCCGATCGGTCATCGATACACGCGGACAACTCGCGCTCGAGAGGCAAGATTCTATCGCGTGTCACCGGCGACTGAATCAGCGAGGAGGAATGCAGCGTCAATTATGACGACGCGAAATTTTTCCGCCAAAGTCACTCCTCGTTCGCCGTTCGATCGTTCCGCGAGAATTCCGCGAGCACGGTCACGAATCCGCGTATCCGGTGCGCTCGCGCGTTTCCAGCGAGGGGTGTAGAGGATGAATTTTTCCGCTCGCGTGAAATGGAGCGAGTTCGCGGGAAACATATGGACGGGGGCAATTGGAACGCGGATCCGCGGCACGGCCGTGTGTGCCCCGTGTATCCTGTAGCATCGTCCTGGTGGTAATAGCCAGGTAAGTGTCCAGCTCACGCATGCTGCGCGGCCTATGCGTGCGCGCTGGCTACGTGCGTGATGCTCGCGTCCGAGGGTGTCGATCGAGACAGCGCGGAACTAACCGATCTGCGACTTTTCCTTGAAAATCCCCGGCAAAGGCCTTCTTTCATCCTCGAGATGGGAATTTAAAAAGAATTTAATTTGTCATCGGCGTAGCAGCTATTGGGAACGCGGGGACGTGCGTGGTTCGGGCGGCCTGGCGAGAAGAAGCGTTGGAAACGATTCCCAAGGCAAGGCGACATATGCACGCGAGTAGCAGCGAGAGACAAAGCGATCGGAGGCGAGTCGGGGCGAGTCGAGGCGAGTTGGAGCTCTGGTACGGAGCGCGTAAGTGTGCGTAAACGCGCGTAATAGGCAGGGAGGGGCACAGCAGCTGGCGTCAGAGTGACAAGATCTAAAATTAGAGTGCTCGCGTTGCGTGTCGATCGTCGCATGCGCTTATCATACGCCCCCTTCCGGCTTCGCCTTATTTTCATAACTTCTTTCGATTCTTTCCTCTGCCTCCCATCGCGCGTCTCTCTCTGCTCCCTCGATCCCTCGTGTCTCCTCGCTCGCTTTCGCCACTGCAGCTTTCTCTCTCTCTTTCTTCCTCCCCCGTCTGGTATCACCGTTTCCCTCTCTCTCTCTTTCTCCCTTTCTCTCCCTGTCCGATCGCTGCTCCCGTTTCTTTTCTTTTCTCGTCTTTTCCGTTCGAGAACACGCGGTCCCTGTGCCCGGAGAAACCGTGAGAAGGAGATCGATGATGGAAGGGCCCCGAGGATAGACCGCGAACTCGTCGGCGATGAATTGTTCGCGGTGGCGCGCGAAACCGAGGAATTTTGTCGGGCTGAAAGGGATGCGAGCATATCTTGTCGGGTCAGGGGGTGGCAAGAGGTGGTCAGGTGTTGCGAGACGAGTAATCGTACCACGAGTGGTGTACTCGCACGCACGCGTACGCGTCCGCTGGAAAGCGCTGCTGTGCGAGAGGCTGCAGTCACGAAATCGCTCCTCTCGGCCCGATTATTATTTACCGATTCGAAATACCGCCGAAATACCGTATCTTCTTCAACATAACCGCAGCTCGAGTACCGTTCGATACTCGCGCGTGGTTCTTTGCTCGTGGCCGGGAAAAACTCGGATACGGAACAGGTAAATCGCTGGTTGCTGCTCGAATAGTATCGTCCGGACCTTTGCCTTTTTATTTCCTTCCTCCTACACGCGAAAGTTAGCTATAAATCGATGAGACATCCGCGTCGGACGAAGCACCTCGCGTCGCCGACAGAAACTAAGCGGGCATAGGAGTGGAAACTAATGACCGTGGCGCGTGTGTCCACCTGTAATTTAACATAAGTACGAACCCGTAGGTCGTTGCAACCGCGGCCGTTTGCGCGCGTTGCACAGATAAGTGCAGGCTACGTACTTTATGCAACCGCCCACGTCGTTTCGTGCGCGAGGCAAAAAATATCCGGAGGATTTAGGAGCGTCACGGTGTGGACGTCGCCAGGCGTTTTCCCTGGTCGCCGCGGCGTGGAAAAGCGATGGAAATTTCTGCTGCCCGTTGTTCCCGCCATTCCGCACGCTCCTGCTCGCGTAAATGCTTCGCACGTAATTCTCGCGGCAACATAGACGCCGTTGCGTTCCGCGCGTTTACGGGGATGGCCGCGGCGCGGCGCGGCGGTGAATTTTAAACATGGCTGACCCGACCCACCCTGCGCGAGATACTCGAAATACGCGAAATGCGGGAAACGCGTCGCGACCGCTCCACTTTTCGACGCAAGGCACTCGCAGAGGTATCACGGCAGATCGCCTGTCTCGTCGCGAGAGCGGCGTACTTGGCTTCCTCGGCCAAGTGCGCAATCCGGGGGCAATTTAGAGATGTCTCGATAGAGGGTAATTGCTATTCCGTGGGAGCCGAAGAAACGGTGAAATTATAGCCGTGTCTAGCATCGCGGCGACGTGCGATTCGGCTCGAGCGTGTGTGTACCGGCTGGGACGGTGTATCTTTACGCGTCGATGAGATCCGACGCTAACGACCATGCCACGAAAGAAAAGTCCGACCTGTAGACAAACACACCGGGCGACCTGCGAGGAAATAGATGCACGCCGTCTGCCTATTATCCTTTTATCGGCCAGATCCGCGGGTTAATTAAGGATGCACTTATTCCGCCCTGGCGGAAGCTCTTCCCACTTTCGAAAGGAGTGCAAACAAGAGCAGAAGCCGCTTATCGGCTTTCGATCGCACGCACCGAGCTCCTAAAACGTATCGCTTTATTCGATTGCCGTCGTTCGTGTCTCATTGTTTCCTCGCTTTCCGCCTTTCCAGCCTGTGCCCGGCTGAACACCGGTCCAAGAGGAGGCGGTTTTTATCGGCGATCGACGTCTCCTCGCGAGGACAGACGCCGAACCGCCGCGGCTGTCCCCGATTTCACGTTACGCAGAAAGTTCGTCTGGAGCGCGCGCGAGCGGGCCTGCGACGACGTCTCGCTTCCTGCCGGGTGCAGCTGCCGTGAAATCGCGGATCACGGCCGCGGTGTGAAATCGCCGCTGTCCCCTTCAGCCTGCTCTCCTTTCGTACGGATTTCAGCCGGCGCGCCGGTTCGATCCGCGATCCACGTGCCCGCTTTTTACGCCTGCGCCCGTTTCTTTTTCTCGCCGCGACTCTCTCGCGCCATGCCATCGCATCGGTAAGACGCGACCGCTCGACCTGCCCGATTCCTCCTCGAGCGAAGGAAAAACGCGCGCGATCGCGTTCCTCGTACGCTCGAATTTGTTCCCTCGTTAACGAGTCGCCGACGCGAGATCCATACCGATCGTACGCGCGCACGATTGCTTATAAACGGACTGTAGATAAGCACGGTGCAAATATCTGTATATTTAGGTAAACGAGACAAACGAGGCAAACTGGTGAAATTATTCATTACTCTGTCAGTTTTCTAGCTACCATTTTCTACGTTACACACTCTTCCTCGTGCCTACTGTTTGACAAATGCGTGTTCCCGTGATAACTTTTATTTTGCCCATTGCGTACATACTTTCTCCTCCTCTGTTTTCCGATTCTTTTAATGCGTTGTTTGAACTTTTAGCTAGTAATGATACGAATAATAGCTAGTCGGTATCGTTGAAACTTTGCACGATACGCGCTTACGTATTCAACTTTCGTTTTGCATCGAACTGTCGTCTTCCTTTTTCGCGTTCTCGCTGAAGATGACATTTCGCGCGGTGTTATATAGTCGTCGTATAATCGTCGTATAGTCGTCGTATAGTCGTCGTATAGTCGCATAATCGCATAGTCGTATAGTAGGGTGGCTTGGGATGCGTAATAAAGTTGGTTGGCGAAACGAAAGGCGAGTAACGGTAACACAATGGGTCGAAGAAGATTTATACGTGGTACACACGTGCCTGTGAGCGGCGCATCAAGCGGGCAATCGTGTCCTTTTTGCTCGCGATCCACGCAATCTCCCCGAGTATAAACGCACGCGGGGACCACGTACGTCGAGGAATGCGAAGCAAGCAGTGCAAAAGGGCGGTACATCTGCGCCGACCAGCGAAAAGACGGGCGCGTGTATTTAGCGGTGTGCAGGTTGGTCGTGCACCGGGTTAAAAGGAGGGTGCATATCGCGAGATAGGATCGGACGCGGTAGCCGAGTACGACCGGCTGGTCGAGATAACCATCGAACCAAACGAAGCTGGCCAACCCCTTTCGGCTGACTTTTCAGCCACCTTGCAACGATTCGGATATCGCGACTGATCTATCTCTCCCTCGCATTTCGGCCCACTTTATATCGTATACATACATGCGAATGGGCCCCGACGATATATCGCCATCTGTGGCTCATTAGCTTAAGCGGTACAAACCGAGTAGCGTGGTCTCTCGCCTCGCTTCGTTGCGCCTTACCACGCGGACTCCGCACAGTCCGCTCGACTCCGCTCGACTCCACTCGCCTCGCCTCGCCTATCACCGCTTAACGGCCATTATACGGATTATTACCTTACTTCTCGAGTGGAAAACCGCCAACTGACGCCGTCCTGAACCTAGAAACCGAATTTTTTTACGGCACATAGTTGCTCGCCACCTTCCGGCTATCTAGCCAACTATCGAAACCATCCGTGCCTCGCGGCCAATCGTCACGCCTCTCGTTAAACTTTACCGCGACACGGGGTTCGGTTAAACATGGCGCCCGCCTAATCTGCTTGATCGATTTCGCCAATTTCGACCGATGACGGAGTTTGTTTCGGACTCGCGTACGGTGGTCTCGAACAATTACACGAGCATCTGTGAGTTTTAAGTCGTATTTGTCGAACGGATTAGTGTCGGATAATAAGACGCTGACGCAAACTGTGACTGCGAGCTGCACGTGCATGGAACGACAAAAATTCTGACGTTCTAATAGCCTGACAGGCTAATGCGTGCGTATACGAGATGCGTCGTTCCGCGAATCTTATTAGCGATGCGCGCGCATCTTAATCAGTCTCGGAATGTCGCGACACGCAGCACGCGGTTTCGTCCACTCGCGACCATGTGACTCGGATTAACGTTCGATCTGCCCGTCGATAATATGTCGAATTTCGCTGACCTGCGTATTCGCTTACGCGAGTGGAAACCTTCGTTAGGAAAGTTATAGGAACCCAACGTTTCTCAGGTAAACAGCTCGTCGACGAACTCGCCGGCGTTTCTCATGTAAACATTTCGACGACGAACTCGCCGGCGTGTCTCGTATAAGCATTTCAACGCCCGACTCGCTCACGAACGGACATCAGTGTGACGACGGCGTTCGTATAACACACCTCGTGTGCGAATTTTCGAGAATATGCTGGTTGCTTCGAAAAACAGGTAATTCTTTTTGTCTATCGTATGTTTGAACGATCGTAAGCAGGAATATACCATAGCCGAGTAATCTTTCCTCGTGGAATGGTATATATACGTGGTATATCTAGTAATCGCTCGATTGTGTGTCTATCGTATGTTTGAACGATCGTAAGCAGGAATATACCATAGCCGAGTAATCTTTCCTCGTGCAATGGTATATATACGTGGTATATCTAGTAATCGCTCGATTGTCCCCTAGATGGCAGTGCGTCCCGCGACAAGCGAATCTGCTCGGACGACAACGTGGCGCGATCAGTGTGGTAAATTCTTCGATATCGATAGAAACAGTGCGTGACAGTCGAAAATACGATTCACGAAGATGACTTCGACGACGACCGGTCTGCATGGCCGCCACCCACGCTGGCAGGAACACGAACGAACAGGTAGGTAATACACGGTGTACGGTGGCACGACAATGGTCGCGTCGTTGTCACAATGACAAGAAGGGAACCGGTATTGAAAGGCAAATGAGAGGCAGCGCTACTCTTCCTCGCCTTTTAGTTCATCTCCTTTCTGTCGCGCACCCACATCCGCTGCCTTTCAAGTAGCACCCCAAAACACACCTTACGCAAATTAATGTCGCATGCTAACAGGGCCCCGGTTCGAATGACCGGGACAACCAAGTGCCTAAGGACAGTTGGCTCGTCATCGTCTTTAATAATGATTCATCGCCATACGGCGCGACTAATTGTTTACCGGTCGTTCACAAGCAGCTTCTTCACCGTGAACGTTTCTTCTGTCGTCGATACGGCCACGCATGCATATGTATTCTCACGTGGCTTTCTCTTTTGTTTTCTTTCCGTTCCACTGCTATTTTACGACTCGTTTTCTTCTTCGATTCGATCCCGGGTTTCCTGTTTGTTTTCCTTCTGTTCACGATCCGTCCCTTATTTTCTAGCTCGCTTCTCAGTGTCACACGAATCGAGACGTTTCTCCGGAATATTCGAAAAGCATTCCAAGCTTCATCGTGCTTGCTAGATTTAGCTGTCGTGCTTGTTACACATTCGTCGATTAAAATTCCTTCCGTATCTATTTTATAACCTGAAAATTATTTGTCGTCGGTATTGCAGCGACTCTCGATATAAATCGAGCAATAATCGGAATCACTGGAACGAAATCGCGTGCAGAGTAACTGCATTGCCAACAGCGCGGACTTGCCTCGCCATCTGCCGGTAGTCGCATCGATGCAATTTTTACTCGAACGTTTCGTATCGAAATTAACGTATCGATGTATTTAGATATACGTAGCGTGGAATAAATTTTACGCGTAATTTAACAAATCTTCAATTGTATCCGGCTTTATTTCAATTTGTATCTCGTACAGTACTTTACGCGTTTTTCGTTCTTACATTTGGCAGAGTTTACCGACGGTAGTTAGCCAAATTCGCAGGTGGGAGATCGCGACCTTATCGACAGTGGAAAATTATTCTCCGTCGGAATAATATTATTGGCAAACCATCAATAACGATCGATCCGTTACACCTTTGGACCACGTAGGCAGGAAAATGGTGTCGAAATAAAGACGAAAATAATCTCGGCATGCATGGAACCCGTAAACGGCTTCAAAGGAGAACCCGGATGCAATGTTACATCTAGATAACTTTTATTAACCAATATAATCGTATATCGTTACAAATGATGGCGGCACGACGCGGTGCCGCCCCAACGGATTACAATGAAACGGCGTGTTAACGTTATACAATCAAAATGGGAATCGACGAATGAGCGAATTTACGAATGCTTACGGTCGTATCGTCGCTACTCGACTCGAAGAAACTGCGTACACGACAACATGTAATTTGTAGAAGTTTTATCCTTGTGTGTTGCGTGTCGAAACGTTACTCTAATCCCATTGTTTGCGTGAAATCTTCCGTTCGCCAGCTCCTCGATTATTCTATCTGACAGAGTGGTGAGTATGTCGGTTGTGCGCGCGTATTGTGTACGTGTACAAACTGTAATTATGCTCGAAGACATCGAAAACTCACTACGTAATGTTAAATGACGACGCGTCGCGGATTTGCCAGCGAGTTCGCGCCCTCGCGGCGCTTTCCTCTTCATCGTCACGGCAAATAATTGCACCCTAATTATCCCGCAATTCGCTTGGTAATTCGCTTAGGTAATTCGCATGGTAATTCGCTCGGTAATTTCGCCGCGCGCTCGATCCGGCCGCCATTATGGTACTCGAATCGAGGCTTCGCGTGTCCGCCGCGAGTTCCACCGGTTTCCGGCAAATCCGCCACTCGTTGGTTAGGCTTACGGCTACTATCGAGATACTGATGTACATACACAAGAACCATGATCCTCCTGTTCTCTACAACACGGCCAGAGTATACAAAGACGTTGTTTGCCGAATAAAAACGTGTCGCACGCGCACCGTTGCCTCAGTCACTCGCGCAAACGCACTCCTCACGCACTCGGACACGCACTCTCGAGAAACGTTGCAAGGGTATTGGCTTTCGTGTATTTTCCTTCGACAGTAGGGCCTCGATCCACCTGGCTCTAGGTTATCCGATTTATCGATCCTCGATCCGCGTTCCTTGTAAATACGTGCACGTAGAACGAGAAAAGTATTCGCACACCCGGTATATCACGAGGAAGTTCATTTTACCAGAAATTTCGTAATACTCTAATACGTAGAGCATAATCGGATCTACATGGTGCAATTCTTTTACGGGCAGGAAGTCTTTTTAAGGGACCCAAACGGGCCCTCGAAGTCTCGGAAGCTTTACATGCTCGAATCATAGTCTTTTCTCGGATTTTTTTTTGCAAATAGAGCGATAGAGCATGAGAAGTTAAACATTTCTAGTATAAAAAGGTGCGCTGTATATTATACTGTTATAAAATTCAGTTCGTTTGCTTATAGCATAGGTGTTCAACTCGTGGTCCAATATTATATGTAAAATGTCAAATGGATGTATGAAACAGTGTCAAACTAATTCCACGTTGCTATCTTCATAATAAAAAGTCACGAATTAATAAAGTTTCAATTATTCGAGTATGTTAGCTATATATTTTATGGTCTTTTGATGCTCATCGTTAGTGTTAGGGTATATTTAGTGTAGCTTAAAACAACTCGCCTGCTTTCACTGTGACTCAGGGGTGCGGCTAAAAAGTTGAACACCCCTGGTTTAGAGTGGTGTCGCACTGAAAAAACGATTATTTCGTGTAAAATCCATTACCACGTACCTAAATTCCTAAAATTTAATATTCGTAAGAATTTCCTCGCGATATATCGCGCATGCGATACTCTTCGTGCCCACTGTGCATAGATTTTCGGAATAATGATTACCACATTGGAGGAAATTTACTTCCAGGGATAAAAGCTTCAACTTTTGCGGGAAACGTGTTTTCTGTTCTCTTCCGGAACTCGGGCTCCGGTTTATCCGGTTGGTGAGCCGGTTAATCGAGGTCTTACCGCGTATCTTCGCTCGTTTTCCGTTTTCTGCTCGAAAATCGCCAGGCTATTGTTTTCTGCTCTCTTTGTAACGGCCTCTTGCTCGTGTTCGCCATCTTGTCCATCCTTTCCCGTCTCTGTTGCCGCTTTCCTCGGCTTTGGTTGGTCCTGTGTGGCAGTGCCTCGTTAACTAAGGTTCCCGTGTCAACGTCACGGTGATTTCTTCTCGTCCCCGTGGACTCGCAACCCCTTTTCTTCCTTTCTCGATCCGATACCTGCCGATCCCCGCGCAGAGCTTTGGCGAAAAGCTTCGGCGTTAAAGCCTCGGGACTCGAGCGGAGGAAAGATCGAACGAACGCTTGCCTTTCCGTTCTCGGATCGTCGAAATCGCGCAAGATGGCGATTTGGTTTCTCTCGCGGTTGAAACGAGGGAGTCGAGGGCAAGGGGGTGCGAATCGCTGCTGGATCGACGCCGATGGGAAATGTCGATCCTCTGGTCGGAAATCGGTCGACGACGAAACTAACGAGTGTTTCAGCTTTGAACTTTCAGGGAGAGGTTTGATGAGGTTGAATCACAATTTAAGGGAAACAGTCGCGGCACCCCCTTTCTATCGAAAGCGCCTCGAGAACTGAAGAACTCGCAACGCAATTGCTCTTTCGTTTCACAGACACTCTGCTTCGCGCGATAATAAATTATCGCGTTATCGTTATTTATATTATAATATCGCACGCGGCACTCTGTTCGCACATCGAAGTCAATAAAAGATCTCCATAATCGTATTTATATTTATATATATATATATCTATCTATATATATATATATATATAATATATTTTTTAATTTTTTTTCATATTTATATCGTATTACCTTTTTAATAATGTCGTCTCGGATTACAATTATGTATAATTAATCTTTATGTATAATTAGTGTCACAACTTCGTCCCTCTCGTTTCCTCTTATCCTCACACCCATCTATCTTTCTCACTCGCTCTCTCGTTCTCACTCTCTCTCTCTTTGTTCCTCTTTCACCTATACATACGTCTAAGAATTAAAATATTTAGACTCGAATAACTAGGTACGTACTTCGACCAGGGAGACTTCCGGTTGGGGAGGAGGGGTTGGATTTCTTTCCATCTTTCTTCTCGGTTTCACGGGATCCGTGGAGGGATTTTCTCAATGTATAACGACTATGTAAACACACGTATTCTCTCTGCTTGCTCGACCATTGCTCTACGATGCATATCCATAGCGAATCGAACGCGAAAGGTCCACCTGTCTTCTCTCGAGCTCTCGAGATAGCTTCGAGAACGCTAATCGACGATGATAATCGATGATAATCGATGGTAATCAATGGTAACCTCCCCTCGTCGGTGGTATGCGTGGCTGTCTCTGTGTGTGTGTGTATGCGTGTTCGTGTGTAGGATTCACTACCAGTGTACCATGCTACAATTTCGTCGTCGTATAATCTTCCCTTACACGTCCATCTTGAAACCACGTCTACGATATTTCGTTACTCATAATCTCTTAATCTCGCGATAAAATCTACATCCGTGGTTCGTCATCGTCTCCGCTCCGCCGCGGCGCGAACACGTCCGCGTGTAGCGCGAAGCGGAGGACGAAAAATGAGAAAAAGGGGAAAGAAAATGGAAATACTCTCTACTCTTTATACACGATTCTTCCTTCTCCGCATTCTCCGCCATCGTCGTCGCCATCCTCGTCCTATTCTCTTCCATTTATACACGAACGTCGTTCGTCTGCGACTCGAGTACATCGATATCGTGGGAACGCTTTGTACGGAGCGTGAACGTCGAAAGGGTGTGTGTGTGTGTGTGTCGATAAAAGATTCTAAAAGTTAGAAAGAATTTTGTACTTTGCAGCACGCAACGAGAAAGAACGTCGGAATTGTTTTGGCGCGTCTTCTCCGTCCGGTTGTTTGATTTGCTGTTTGTCGATCGGTCGGCAAACGAGCGGACAAGCGTGGTCCTTTGCCGAGGGAACGGCGAGTCCTTGTGCTCGCGTGAACAAAACATATCGTTCGCGAGACCAAAAAGCGTCGTATCATCTTGCTTGAACGCGGCGCAACGGAATTACCCTGTTCCTGCATCGAGTCTCTTCTCCGATTTTCCCGCCAGCTCGCACCGTCTTTCATCCCTCTTGCGCTTTCCTCGCGAGAAAGAGATCGCACGGGCTCTATTCGCCTATCAACTATCGTGGGCCATGCTAACGGAGAGTGTACTCGATCAGCTAATATGAGGTGACTTCCTCGAGAAGATCCTTCGCTCTTCGTGTCCCCTCGGTTTCTCCGCGAGTCCCCGCCATCTTGGTCACGTGGTGCCGAACGGGTCCACGGTGCACCGCGATTCCAAGATGTCGGACGACGCAGACCCAGAGCGGTCGAAGAGCGAAACAAACCCTCGAATGCTCTCGATGCACGATGGGGCGAAGGTACATATATAATATATAAAAGTAGAAAATTTGACGGCAGTATATAGAGATCGTAAAAGGTGCGAAACGCGGTGAAAGGAAATGGGCCCTATTTCGTGAAATGGCATTGCACGTACTCGGTGCTGGTTCTGTACTTTTGTCTCTCTATAGCTCTTTTTGTGCTTTACGTCGTGGCGAATACGATCGTTTAATTCTCTGCTCTGTCCCTATTTTCGAAATTTCGTCAACTCGGCGGTTATCGATCAACCTGTTTCCTCCTGATCCGTGCTCTCTCGTCTGGCTATACCGATCAAGGAAGCAACGTCCAAGCCGTTTTATGCTAAGAGAACCGAGGATAAAATACATAACGCGCGTAAAAAAATAAAACGACGCTTCGCGATCCTCTGCAGGGACTTTCCACGCGAAGTTCCGACCTCGAGGACGCAGCATCCACACCTGCGCCTTCCACTTTGGCCCTCGACCTTTGTTAAATCGTCGATCGAGTTCCCCGTTCTTTCCTCGATGAGGACCGTAAAAGCAACGTCTTCGTTGTCGCCCCCTGTTCCGCGCTTCATCCTCGACCGTTCTTGCCGAGAACGGCCTAGAAGGAGGCCCCAAGCTGCCCCGATTTCTCCAGCGATCCACGAACGCCCCAAGATATGTCCAATTATCATCGACCAGCTTCTCCGAGTCTCCCCTTACCTGCAGCTGATAATCCCATCCCTTCCGTCCCAGTCTTCGAGCCGGGATCTCGATCGACTCGGGGGAACATCGGGCGAAGGAGGTCGAGATGGATCGTGCAGCCGGGAATGGAATGTTCGAGTCGTCGAAAGGCAACCTGGACCTCGTGGTTCACCGTTCTTCGATCTATCCCTCGATTCTGTCCGCGAACGACGATCACTCCGGGCCACTGATCCCAAAGAGCGGCCTCTTCGTCTAGTCGAGACGCGCCTTGTAGCTGGTCTTCCATATCTCCGCGAACGTGACCGCGCTATGGAACCTGTGGAAGATGCAGAGCGGCAGGGTGACCCTCTGCACGATGGCCCAGGCGAGGAACCCGTAGAAATCGAGCTGCACCGGGTTCGCCATCACCTTCTGCGACTCGAACGTGTAGATCACCCACATGGTCAAATTGCAGATTAGCAGGAAGGTGACCACCTGTCGGCCAGGCTTGCTACGGTCGTGCTCGGGCAGGTGGACCCGTCTGCGGGACACGTCCGCTATGAAGAGCATCTGAAGGATCACCTGTGCGACTGACAGGAGACCGGTCAGCATCACCAGAAGGTTCGGCTCGTGAGTGAACGCCGCCAAGGAGCCAGCGATCACGCTGAACACCGAGTAGACGTACAAACCGAAGCCGGACACGCGCAGGAGAATGTCGTTCAACACGCTCTGCTCTTCGGCTTTGAATTTCAAGCTCTGCACACGTATGAATCCCACGATTATGGCCACGATCGAGAGTACCATCAGCACGCAGTGAGACACGCCTGCTAGGTAAATGGCGACCAGACCAAAGTCCGGATGATGGATCAGCACGAAGAACAGGATCAGGCAGATCAGCGAGCCGACCAGTAGCAACAGGCCGAAGAACAATCCTTTGCTCGCTCCCACGCAGTCCACCCTCGTGTGACCTGTTTCAGCGTTCAGACCGTCGTCTTGAGCGTTTATTGGATTACAATTACGCCAATCGTAAAGTTACTCGAAGAGCAAGGTAGATAGTTGAAAATGAGAGAAGAAGGATCGTTACCTGCGTGAGCCAAGGCGACAGCCCTTCGAGACAGCATAGCCTCTAGACGGCGCTCTAGGTCGGCTTCGACTTGATGAGGCCAACGAGGATGTCGTCCAATGTGTTTCCACATTACATAGATCACAGCAGCGCTGATCAGACTGTACTCGATGATGAACGGGAACAGGTACGGTTCTGCGTCTTGCACTATGGTCCCCATGATATTCACTCGACCGCAAGAATTCGATGCCATCTCCTCGTCCGTCAGCGCCTCCGCGTAGGCTCCGTAGTTCGGGCTCCAGTATTCGCTGCTGTTCGTCTGATTTCTCGGGTTGAAGAATTGGTGTACCTGTTTGGTGACGAATGGTCGGTTAGTTGGTCATGGTTACCGTCAGAGGTGTCCTCGGACGAATTTCGTTACCTCCTCTTTGGTATCAGCCTGAGGTGCATCGATGAGGTCCATGAAGAAAGACGAGAATGTCGTGGACGTGGTAGGGGTAGTGGTGGTGGTGGAGGTGGTGGTGGCGGTCGTAGTGGTCGTAGTTGGAGTAGTCGGGTTGGTCCTTTCGTCGGCAGTAGCGTTCGATGTGAGCGTAGTGAGGAACGTGGACAAAGTGTTGGCAGTGGTCGTAGTCAAACTAGGCTGAGAGGCTGAGGTGGAAGTAGTCGTGGTGGTCGGAGGGTTCCAACCGGAAGTACTGGCCGATGCCGGTGTGGTGACAGCATTCGCGATCGCATTCGCCGTGGTCTTCATCACTCGACCCAACGAGGCTGCTACCGTGGCGACCGACGAGAAAACGGTCGACGACCTCGTGGCGGTTAATGGCGCCTCTCGCAACAGGGCCACGTCTCGTGGCGCTGTTCCCAATATGGCTCCCGCGTTTCGCATCGAGTGCTGCTTAATGCTCTCTAAACGCGTTCATTTGCGACATTAGCGAGCTTCCACGAGCACAGTTCCTTTTTTAAGATAGAATTTACCGAGAATGCCTGCTTCGAACTGGCCCATTTTCTGATGGTGCTTCGTGATCTCCTTGATGCTCTCCAACACCAGAGTGCGAATCCAGACGCAGAGATTGGTGGCCATCACGTGCATCAGGCCGAAACGCGCGATCACTTTGAAGCGATGAATGTTCAGCTAGGAAAAGGAATAGTCAATCTTCGAATCGAAAGTCATTGAGAGAAGGAATTAAAAGACTATTATTTTCCATACTTGGCTACCTACCCTCGAGTTCATGAAGATGAAGTACATCTGCATGAACGTGAAAATCATTTGAAGAACCGGATTCACTCCTTGAAGGATCTGATAGCACGGTGACGTAGGCGGCACCTCGAAGAAGGTGCCGAATTCTAAGCCATTGTAGACCATCGTGCCCAATCCGAAAGCTGAGAAGGAACGAGTTAAAATTCGTATCTCGAGATAACGCGAATTAAAATCTGCACTCGAACTCGTCTCACCGATCGTTCCAATCCTGAGGAAGAAGCTTCCATGACTCTGGTCGTTCTGCGAAGTCTTCCGCTTTCGTAGAGCCCTAGTGGCCACCCCAGCCTCGACGTCAGCGGCATCCTAAATCAATTTTCCTCTTCTCAAATTGCTAGTCAAATTATCGGTTAACCTTATTCCACTAACAGCGTATTCTCTAGACTAGAATGAACTTTGCAACTGCCACCCGGTGACCGAAAAGGGCAGCAATCTTTGACGAGGATGGAACTGCCGAGTTTCAGTTTAGGAGTGGATTCACGCGATAATGAATGGGTGAACCGTAGCACGTGCCTTCTGGTAGAAGCTCGATGAAGACGGGTAACCCACTTACGTCAGCATCGAAAGTGTCTCTTTTAAAATCGCGCCATCGGCTCGATACCGTGGTTTCACTGTGGCGAAACAGCGTCCACGAAAGCTATTCGAGTCAACGGAATTGGTCACGGTCCGTTCCCTGTCTCTAGCCGCTATTTCGAACCTATTTCGAATATTCCCGTTCACTCGACGTACCCTATCCCATCGATTCTCTCGAAACCCAAGACCCCCTACGCTCCACCTAAAGCGAAAGATTCTCGTAACCTGACCTGATACTCTTTCTTGCTTTTCGACGACTTCTGCTCCTTGTCCTTCTTGTCTTTCTTCTTGTTCTTCTCCTTCGGCTCCTTGGGTGGTTTCGGTGGCCTCGGAGGCGGCGGTGGCGTGTCGCTACCCCTCGAGCAGCAGGCGCTCTCTTGCAGCAGGAAGCAGAACACGTAGAGCAGGAACAGGATGCTAACGCCGTACAGATACGTGAAGAATCCCTCGTAGTAGTAGAGTGGCAGCTTGTGCGTGACCACCTCGCTTATCACGTAAGCGATGCACACCACCACCAGCAGCTTCGCGTAGATGAAGCTCATGATAATGAACAGCGAGGTCCTGCAAGACAGAAAGAAAATCGGGAACTCGATTTTATATTCCCCAACGGCAACGCGGGTCATACGCCATCGTTGTTGCGTCTCTGCAACGATCGAGACCGCAGTTCTTCAGTCTCACCGTTTCTTACGGACTATTTGCACCCTACTCTCGTGTCTCGCAGCACCCCCGAGTCTGTTTACGTTGTTGTTTTCCATACACGGCACAATTTCCACTTCCATCGCGAATTTCTCTTCCTACTTCATCGTCCAGTATCCCAAACGGTATTTACACTCGCGTAATGAACCACGTTGATCTCGGCTTGTTAGCCAGCTTGGACTGCTGCGTGGAGGACCACGGCCGATCCACTGGCATGCTATTTTCGATCTCGAACAGGCAGTTTCACCGCGAGCACCGAACTCGTCGATCTTTCACAGCCTCTTCCAGTACTCCCCTGTCTTCTCTCTCTCTCTCTCTCTCTCTCTTCTTCTCGGTTCGACTGGTCGCTAATTTTAATTGTCCGCTATCCGGGATCACTCGTCCATCTCCGATCACGCGCGTCCTCCGCGTCAGACCTGAGGAAGCACAGCGGCGCGAGCTCGGCTCTTGGCTGCACCTAGAGCTCTCGCGCTTCTGCACCGCGTTCGTCAGCCGTGGCGGCGTTCTTTTCTCGTTAAAGGTTAGGTCGCGAGATCGATAATTTGCGTACGCGAAGCGGAGAGTGCGTCGTTGGCCGATCTCGGCGCGGAAATTAATCGCGCGAAACCGGATTCGTTTCCTCGGTCCCTTCGCTCGTCCGATCACGGCGCGGATGACGCACGCGTGCACGTAACGATGGAAATAACAAACGGAGAAACGTGGAGAAAAGGCGAAGCGATATCGCGGAATCGGCGGAGCGTCTGTGGCGCGATTGCAACGCGACGCGACGTCTGCACGGGAATATCAGGGGCTCAGCAACGTATGGTGCATCTTCGCGAAGGAGGGCTTAACCACCCTTTGTCACGCTGGCATTTCAGGGGTTGGGGCGCAGACTTTATTGTGTTCCGCACGAGCCTGTACACTCGTGTCAGGCATTTTTTTTCTTTGCTCTTCGATGATTATCGCGGGCCGGATAAAGGATCGTGATATTTAGCCAGGCACATCCAGCCTCCGTTTTATTTTCTACTCGACTCGTAACCCGATGATATTTCCGCCATCGACCACGCTCCGGCTACCCACGCGATTTTTCCGTCGCGATTACCTCGCAGCTTACGTAACCGGTGAATCTTTCGCATTTTTCACGGTTAAACGAGCGGAGAGCTCGTATCGCTAACGAGGCTCGTCGATACTTCCGTCGGAGTTTTAGAGTAATAACGCGTTTCAATTGCAATTTCATTTCCCCGTAACGAATCGTGGGGGCGACTGTACGAGTGCTCTATACCGAATTTCAGTTGCTTCGATGTATAATATAACGAGGTAAAACGAGTGGCAACTTTTAGCGGTAAAACACAGTGTGTGCACGTTTTTCGCAATCACCGAGGAATCGAAGATACTAGCCTCCCGTTATTTTATCTTTCTCCTGGTAGATCGGCAGGATCCACAAGGGTAGTATTCATCGCGTAGGCAGAAATTTTTGCGCAGAATCGGGGAGCACGGTCGTTTCTTATTCCAGCGTCGAGTGCCTGCGAGCTGCTATAAGAAAGCGGCGACACACGCGAGGCAGAAATAGTTTCGTGGTTCTCCCATAAACCGTGCGTCTACTTGCTCCGCGAGTTTTCCACGCTTTTAACGTCGCCTGGTATTATCGCGAAAATTCCGGTAACTTTACACGCCGAGCGCGTATTTTCCCGCTGCGGGGCGAGGGGATGCCTCGAGGGATGAAAGTTTTCCGAAGTTTTCGCGGCGATAGGAGACAGAACGGAGGAGAGAGAGAGAGAGAGAGGGGGAAAGAGAGAGAAGAGAAGCGGCGTATCCCACGGTATGGCCTTTTTTCCACTCGTGGAGAAGAAAAGCGGCGAGAAGTGGAAACAGCGGCGGATAGGAGTGACTCGGAGCGAAGCAGGCTGTGGCACACGGTCGATATTTCGAAGTACCTACTTTCAGCCGCTGGTCTTTCTCTCTGTACCTCACCCTCTCGACTCACCCTCGCCTCATCTGTGTCCTCTCCACGAATTTCGCTCTCCCCTTCGCGTTCAATCACGCTCGTATTCTTTTCCACCAGTCGTTTATGCTCGCGCTGCGTCGTTCTCGCCTGCTCCCGGTCAGACCCGTTGCCGTTTCGCCTTCCATTCCACGGGATATACCCCTTTTCACCCTCTTTGCCCCCGTTCGCCCGCCCCCCTTCGCCCCTGCGCGTCCGTCTCGCTTTTAAAAGGTACCTTAATTTCGATCCTATTTTAACCGCGGACCATTTTAGCCCGCGTTTCGTACCCGTCGTTGATTTACGGCAACGTTTTCGCGTTATTTTCGGCCACGGGGATTGTTTTGCGAGCGTTTCGCGATGCTCGTGTTGCCGGCGCGGAGGTATGTGCAGTCACGTTCACGGGGCCGGTAATACTGTCCTGTCTCAGCGTCTAGACCGGCGGAGCTTCGCTTTCAGCCCGTGTTAATGCAATTGCGACTGCGACTGTGTAATTCGAGAAGGTATTGCTCGGCCGTGCTCCGTGTATACATCGTCGTATCACTGTCATGCTTTGCCACTCGATCGATATTAATAAATTATAAATCCCGGCGAAACTAGTTCGCGCCATCGTCGATCGGCTGATCGATGCTTCTTCTTCTTTCCTCCCCATTCTTTTCCGTTCTTCTTCATTTTTTCCCTTTTTTCCCCTTTTTCTCTTTATCACACCGAGAGTGTACACGGTTGACGTGTGACGATCCAGGCCGAATAGACCGGTCCTCCCGTTGCCTCTTTTCACGATTCCCCGACGAGGAGAACGCGCGACCGAGCGCTCCCTCGACTCCCGTTTCACGCTCGACGCGCGTTCATCAATTTGCATGAAAAAAAGGTGTCGTCGCGTTCCAGGGTTAATGCTCGACGGCCTGCCTCTCCACCCGTGGCCTGGCTCGATATATCGAAGATAAACCGCACACGCATACCGTCCCTCCTCGAAATACGTTCGCGCTCCACTTCCTCGATTCTTTCTCGAGAATGATTTCCATTCGTTCGTGGCCGCAACCTCGGTCGGTTAGTTGCTTCTTTCAGCCTGGGGTAGTAGGCGGTGTACGTGCGCGAGTGCATAACTCGGGGCCGCGTATAATGCACGCTAGACGCAAGACGCTTCATAGGCAGCAGCGCGACAGCTAACGAAGTGCGTCGTAAATAGACACGCAGACGAAAGCTTCCACCTCTTGCCGCCATTTCGAGTCGAACGCACAGAGTGTCCCGTAATGAATGGCACGGCCGAGGAAGCCGCGACTTTGCGCGAGAAAAATTCATCCTGCACTCGTCGACTATTTCTCCCGGTATGGAGACTGCACGGGGAGATTCTTCGTCTCCGCGACAAATTCCAGAGAAAAACACTGGAAGATTTATTCTTCCGAGAATTACGCGAGATTTAACGAAATTTACTCCACGTTCTATGATAAAGGACGAAGAAAATCCACTTTTGCCGGAACGCGGATAGAGACGCTTCGTTTTTATTGCAAATGCGAGAGGAAGAAGCGAGAAAGAGGGACGGAAAGATTTATTTTGCCAAGGTGTAATTTGTTGGGATGCTAGAGACACAAGTCGAGACATCTTACATGTAACCTCGATGTTAAAAAATGTTCTTTGATCACGTACCGATGATTGTGTGCGTGTCGGTCGGTCATCTGCCGAATTTTTCTGTTCGAGCGACTCACTCTCTATTGAGTCGTTGAAACGCACACACCGATCGAGTCATCTATTATTAAAGTGTTTCTTTTTGTAATAAGTGTTCCTTTCTTTTAACTCCACTGCCATCCCAAATTCTGTCGTAATTAATCCAGATTTAACCAGATGGCGAAATTTGTTATTCCATGTGCCGTGACGAATCGTCGGGTACTTTTGCCAGTGGGTGGATAGAGTTCTTTTCAATGGTAAACGGAGGATTTATTTTTCCGAGATAAATTAAGCGAGATTTAATTTATTCGACGTGCTCGGCCCATCGCGATTGCATCGTTCGTTATACGAGGCTCCTTATTCTTCTCTCGTTGCGCCCATTCATGCGGCCGCACGTTCATTCGATCAGTCCTCGTCTCTTTTCTTTCCCCTCTAATCGTGGGCGTTTGAAAAGCGTCAACCCGTGGGATAAATGCGATCCGCTTGGCTGGAAGAAAGGCCTGGAATCGGTCGCGAATGGAAATCGTTACGCGCGTCTGGTTGGGCGTGCAAGTCCGGAAGCAGCCTGCCAGGAGCCTGGGTCGTTCGGGATCCGCGGTGCACGCGTTGCATGCTCGTGCTTCCGGATCATGATTTCCGCGATGGACGCGCATCCCGACGTCGAGAGACGTTCGGCCCGGTATTCGTCCACGCGTTATCGAAATTCCGCAACGGACGGTCGAACGTACCCGTCGGGGACGCGATTATTCCGCCATGCTCGACGACTCGCCGACGAGAGGAGCTGACCACGAGCACCGAGTATCGGGGAAATCGCTTTATCGAGGCGAATTCGCCCGGTGGAATTTTTCGGCACAAAGCTCGACCTAGTTACTCGACGTTTGTCGCTTTATTCCGGCTGTTTCCCTTGGTTCCAGCCTCGCCTCGTTTGTCCAGGGGTAATTAAAGCGGGCGCGTAACAAAGAATCGAAACGCGGAATAAGCGAGGATTGCCGGAGTGGTCGGACCTGGTGCTCCTAAATAATTACCATTCGTTAGCGTGCAGATTACGGTAGTTCCGGTCAAGTGGATTCTTGACCTAGTCCCGTTCCTCCGGCGTAATTGCGCCGCGGAAAAGCATAACGTTCGACTAATCCCTCGTTAAAACGCGCGGAAGGCCGGTGTTCATGCTCCGGCCGGTTGCTAATGGCGCGGATTGCGCGGCTTTTAAATGAAAAGCGGGTCGACCGAGAGGACGCGACGGGCGGGACGAGTGAAAAAGAAAAGAAAATTGCGAAACGCAAGGGAAAAAAGGCATCCCTGTTTCTTCAGATGATTTTTATGTATGTATGTATTTTTTTTTTTTGGTCTTTTTTGTTTTTTTTTTTTTTTTTTTTTTTTGTTTTGTGGTTTCTACATCTACGGCCGGTCTTACTTTTTCGCTGGGGTCGAGCGCACGTTCTTCAGCTCCATCTCTTTGTTCGCCGCGTTGTTCTTCTCGGCGTTGTCCTGCGCGTTTGGCGACGAGTTTTGCGGATTCAGACATCTGGTCACCGGAAGCGTCGCCGTGTTGTCCGCAGCGGCTGCCTCCACGTCCACAGTGGCGACCTTGCAATCACCACCACCCACCATCGCGGTTCTCTTCTCCCCTCGCAATGGACCCTAACGATCGGCAAAAGACACGACTGGATCTCACCGGGAAAATATCACGATTTCCTATCGAGATCCAAACGCGGGATTCCCACTCCGACCGAACCTCGATTACGCCAACGGCGCCATTTTGGCGAACACCTACGGCACCGTTTCCGAAGTTTTCACGGGATCTCTCAAAGGGAAAGCCTGCCCCTTTTAGCGTAGAGATTCTGCCACGCTCGTTCCCTCTGCCGAAGGCAACGAACGATGAGAGGAATCGGACCGAGTCGAGCGAAGAGAGGTCGATCGGGGCGCGTCGCGATGGAGAGTCGACTCGGAAGACGGGTTCGGAGGCACCATTTCCGAAAAGGAGGGCAGCAGGCGCGAGTCAAAAACTCTCTCCCTCTCTCTCTCTCTCTCTCTCACTCCCTCTCTCTCTCACTCTCTCTCTCTCTC
>NW_016908335.1:1930234-1951692 GCF_001483705.2 Eufriesea mexicana | reverse complement strand
CTCTCTCTCTCTCTCTCCCTGAATTGTTGCTGTGTCTGTTTATTCGATTCCGCGGATCACGCCTGCGCGTACGTTCCTTGGACTCTTTACTGGCAAAGATCGCTCTTGAAGCGCACCACCTCCTGCGCGTAACCTCGCGCCCCGAAGGAGGATCGGATGAATGATAGCGTACGAGCTTCGGCGAGATTGCTACGGACGAACATCGAACCGGGGACAGATGGCGAGCGTGTAGCGAGGTTCGAAGGCTCTCCTCGAGGGAGATCCGAAGGTTTCGCTAGCAGAAGAGATCGATCGACGCGAGGGACGCTGTTTATTCGTCTTCCCGTTGGAGCGAGAGGAGAGGAAGCTCTGTCCTCCGGAGAAGAGAGAAGCGTGGAAGGGTGAGGCGAGATTTCGGGGCTGGAATTTAGCCCCGATGAAGCGCGTCGTGTGGCCGTGGCGAACGATCGAACGATAGGACGAGACAAAGGGAAGCCGGAGGTTGCGAGAAAGGCGAGAAAGGCGACGAAAGAGAGAGGAAGGAGCTCGGCGAAAGGGCGAGAGAAGGGAGCGCAGGTTGCGCGGTCGGAGTTGGGAAAGAAGGACGTCGGGAGGAACGAAGCTGGGCCACCCCAAAGGTTTTCCTCTCTCTATGATCCCGCGCACTTGGTCGAACGAGCTAATGGAAAATCCCGTGCACACGACCGAACCTGAGCCTGGGAGGATCGAGCACTCTCGCTCCGATGACTGATGACGAGCACGACGACAGGCGACGGCCGATGGGCGACAGGCGACGGGCGACGCGCGGCTACGATTACCAACCGAGTGCAATGCACACACCTCGACGAACGCCGACGTACCAACAACCGACGGACCAACCGACCAACCAACCAACTATATCCAGTCACCGAGTGCGCGACCAAGAAGGCTCACCTGCTGGAGAGGTGGTTGGCTGAAGGTTCTCGCGGTGACTGCACCCAGGGTTCGGCGGAAAAGGGTGTGAAGCGGAGAGACGGAGAAGGGATGGAGGATGGAAGGTCGGCGAGAGAAAGAGGAAGTTGATGCTGTCGGGAGAGGAGAGGGGACGAGGGCTAGGCAGACACGGAGAAAGGGGTTAGGGAGAGGGAGAGTAAGACGGAGATAGAGCACGTAGGTCGCGCGGAACGTGGAACTGGGAGGAAAGGAGAGGAAGAGAAAGGAAAGACGGGGGTGGACGAATGGATAGGTAAATAAAGATGGAGACCGGGAGAGGGAGACAGACGGACGCGTAGATAGAGACAGAGACAGATGGAAAGAGAGAGAGAGAGAGAGAGAGAGAGAGAGAGAAAGAGAAAGAGAGAGAGGTAGACACCGAAAGGGAGTCTACCTTAGGATAGAGGACGTAAACACAAGCGTCGAGGGTTAATCCGAGAGGAACGGGAGCAGAACGAGAGACGGACGGACGGACGGACAGCAGCCGAGCGAGATGGACTATGTTATCGGAGCACGATGAAATGGGGGTAGAATCACGATCGCCGCCCCCAGCATCCCGGAGACTGAGGCTGGCCGGGAGGTCTCTTCCCGGGCAGCGGCAGCTTCTTGCACAAGCGCACTGCGATCCGCGGCTTTCACTCTATACATCGCTCTTTTCGCCTATCCCTTTCTCGCACCCGGCGCCCCTTTTTCTCTCCGATATCTCGCGTCTCCTTCTCGCCGTCTTTCCCCACGGTGTCTCCCGTCTTTTTCACCCCTTTCGCGCGCCCCTTGCCTCCTCTCCCGCCCCCCGTCCTCCTTCCACGTCGTCCCTTCTCTCTCCGCCCCTGGCTGTGGTCTCCTACGCCGAGGTCCAACGAGAATCCTCCACCATGATTCCTCTCGGCTGCCAAGCTACCCAGGCTGGGACTCCCTTTGTTCCCTCGGAATCTCGCGTCGCGTCATGAATTTTTCCATTTCCACGCGAATACCGCGTAACCGCGAGGAACCCCGTGGCTCCGCTTCTTCTACCACTTCTCCTCCGCGATCCAACGTCGATCACGGGCGACACGGGCGGCACCCCGTCGTCGTTCGATCCGCGCTTTCCTTTTCAGCTTTTCCGCCAACGTCTCGACTCTCGCCGAGCGCCGTACCCCGCTCGTAATCGCGGTCACTGGGTTTTCGGAGTAGCGTCGCGGGCTCGCGAGCTTTTCCGCATTTTCTCTCCCCGCCCCTCTCGTTTCACCGCCGTTTCCACGCACCCACCGCGGCTCGCATCTTCCCGTTCTCTTCCCTCCGCGGCTTTTCGTCCGTAGTCGCGTTTCGCTGAAAACGCGACAGCGAAAACCGCAGCGCGAACAGAAACGCACCCCCTTGCACCCCCCGTTTTCGCCCCGCAGTTCATTCAGCGCCGACCCGCCAATGATAAACGCTGAATAAATATTCAGGCAACGTCCTCCTTTTCCATTTTTATCCCCAACGATATCTCGGGTTATTTAAATATCCTTTCACGTCTATTTCCAGCCTCCCGGACATGGTGGATGCTAAAGACACGGCATCGATGCGTTTACGAGACCCCTTTGCGCGGCTCCTCCGCCTGCTCCAGCAGAGGCGCTGTCTACGGTTAGAGGGAATCGCTGAAGCACCCTTTGCTCGCAGGTAACTCGTCCTGTATCGTCCAGGCAGTCTTTTGTCTACTGCGAATTCTCTGTGGCAAACGCGTGCGCTATCGCCGATTCCCCTCGAGGCCGTTTTCGCGATCAATTCTCCCTAAACTCGAACCCTAAACGCCGCTCGTCGCGATTCCTCCCTGGATATCCATCCGAGATATCTGTCCTAAATTTTCTCGCCACCCTTTTCTATCCCGGTGATACATCACTGATCTCTTTCTCGGATAAATGTTTTAATTTTCAAAGAGAGAGAAGCGTGTGAGAGAGAGGGGGGTAGAGGAAGAAAGTCCTCTACATCCATGTTAGCGAATCGAAGGCGTTCCCTGGAAGTTGGCCACGACTTGTCCCTCGCCCCCCGGATGACGGGACCGCGAGCTTTTTTAATTTCAAGAGAGCCTCTTTATTTTGGAAAGCGAGTCGGAAGCGGTGGACGGAAGTTGGGAGCGTCTGGCGCGCACATTCGGCTGCGTTCCCACGGGAGGATCCGGAACAGCGAGAGAGAGTAGGAGACCTGGATGGCGGCTGGAGAGGGAACGATATGCTCTGTGGTTCTGCGACCCACTGACCCGCTCGATAACGCTAGCACCGAGGTCAGTAACCTTACCCTACCACAAAATTCTCCATCGTGCGACCCTTTCGTCCCGACTTCGCTGGAATCAACCCCTGATTACGATCGCGATCGGAGATTATCTTTCGCCCCGTCGAAGATTGCCGAGGCTTTGTGCTGTCCGTCGATGTGCCTTGTTGCGCCCTGTTCTCCTCTATGTGCATATCCTGTCCTCTGTGAAGAATCCATTAGAGAATTCTTCTCTTCCCTCGTTCCCAGTCCCCCTCTGAAGAAAAATTCCTGCGAATCCGCGTAACCACTGTTTCGCGACGATAGGGGATGTTTGCCAATGGGAGGCCCCCCTGTCAGGCGTGATAAAGGCTGGCTAAGGGTTGTTTTCGTGATTTCAGAGGTCGACGACCGGTTGGACGATCGAGATACCTGGCAAACATCCATCGAATCTACGAATGCCAAGCTCGGTTATGGTTTTCCCGCTTTTTAGAGCGCTTTTTTCCCGACGCGGCATGGCGTCGTAGACACGAGGAGCAATCGGTATAGTAATCCGCGCGAATGGTCACGCGAGAAAGTTACCGTGTCACGCGATACGGTATGCGTTCGCGTGTTTTTTTCCGTTCCGCATTCCTTTTTCCTTGTTTTCACGGTTCCTGGGACTACGAGATGGCAGCTAGGGGTGCAAGACCGCAGAAGATCGCCGGACGTGGAGCAACGCGCGGCCGATCGCGTTCCCAGCGATGATGATCCGAACCGGGTCACCGATACGGCGCAATACCGGTGTCCCTAGCATTTTTCTGCGTGTTGTAATATCGCGTTGCAAGGATTGCGACAGGCCAGACTCACGCACAGCGAGTATTGATTTCGAGTCTCGCTGGCAGTGCTGCCACGATTCCGCGTCTCTAGAACTAAACTCTGGATGAGAGCTTGGGCAAAGATCAGTAAAATCGCGTCCTCTCTCGATTTTCTCTGCTCTTTCACTCGCTGCGGTTGTCTCTTTCATGAATTTCGCGTTAATAGAGATGCTTTTGATGATTGAAAATTCTCCTCGATCGGTAAAACAGCGAACCTTCGAGTAATTTGCCAGTTTTATTCGTCTGTATTTGTATTTGCACATCGTTATTCGAATCGAGGCTGTCCAGTGGGATAGAAATTCGTTGCTTTCCGAATTTTAGAAATGGAAGCATCGTTCTCGAAGGATTTAATTAAACCCTCGGGTAATTTGTTATTTGTATCCGTTTATAATAACTCGGTGATTTTTGTATTTAAATACAGTTATCCAAATTGGTGTTGTCGAATAAAAATTCTTGCTATTTAAAATTTTCAGAAACGTTCGACTTTCGCGAAATTCGATTCCTCGAGTAATTTGTTATTTTTCTTCGTTTCTATTCATCTATAGCGAATTTTGGATTTAGGTATCGTTGCTCGAACCGATGTCCCATCCTTTTCTCTATCGAGTTCATCATTGTCGGTTCTTCGAATAATTTCTTATTCATATTTATTCGCACGTGCACAGTGGCTCTCGCGTCCGGAATGTTGGAACTCGTTACGCAATGGGATAAAAATCCTTCGAAATTTTCCAGTTATCCGCCATTCCTTTTTCCTCTCCGACCTGCGCGATCCTTTTAAAGAAATTCGAGCAAGTTCGCCCGGTTTTTTGCCCCGGATCGGTGCACCTCGAGGTCGTCGACGCAGCTCACCTTCTTCGGATGCACCTTGCATCGCCGGAGGGTTTCAAACATGGCGTTCCTCTTTAACCGTGCATATTAACGAGAGTAAATCTCCATGCAGAGGAGGTTCACCCCGCGCGTAACACGTTCGTCCACAGACGCAACTTCTTCGTCACACGAACACGTGGTTTCCAAACTTGACGCGGGGTCCTCGCCTTAGCCCTTAGCTCTGCGATTCGAGTGCCATAATCAACGGCAAAGTCGGCCACGCCATTTCAAAAATACCGCGCGACAGAGACGGAAAAAGAATCGGCGAAAATTAACCACGAGCCTGACCCGTGTCGCGTACGTTCGACCCAATCTATGAATCACGTCTCTCACACGTGATACTCATCTTCGACCCGATTACTTTTCGAGTCTCGACGAGAAGGCGTTAACCCTTTCGTCTACGATATCCCGCGATACTCGTGGCAAGGAACTCGGGTCAAACGTGAGTATCTTCTAGATGGGACTCGACGTAAATAACGAATGAGTCAGGCTTAGTCAGATTCGTAGTTAATTTCCGCCGATGTCCTTCTATCTCCGTTACGCGTTATTCTTGCTAGCATTCGGCGTGTGATTGATTACGCCGTTGATTATGGCACTCGCCACCGGGACTCGAATCGTAAGTCAAGGAGTTAATCACGCCCCATTCTCGTCGGTCCGAGCTTACCGACCGAGCGCGTCTTAACTTCCGATTCAGGCTCGCAGAATCGGTCCCGGTCGCATTCTCGCGTGCACACCCTAACTCGCGAGCTTGTTTACCGCGGGTCCGTGCCCCGTTTCCGTTTCTGGCAAGATCTTGCCCGAAATAACCGATTCCCGCAGACGTCCACGACCCCGTGAAGCTCTGTTCATCGATGCCTTCTGCGCGTGTTACGCGAGGCGATCGTAAACCGTGGAAACGCGTCGGCAGGCGTTATTTTCGGCCGACCAAGGGGTGTACCGGGAGCCGTTTCGCGATAGCGGAAGCACCGGGAAGCCGACGTGCCTGCACGTGGCCGATAATCGTGTCCCGCGACGACTCGACACGCGTGCAAATCGTATACAACCTTCACCGGCCTGTCGATATTCTTTCCTCCGAGTCCGTAATACCCTATTTTTATCCGCGCGTGGACGTCCGCGCGGCAAACAAAGAGTGCATGGCGGGTCCGCGTCGCGACGGTGGCCGTGTAAGAGCAATTAGACGGCAGCCGCGGACGCGTCGCGAAGCCATGGCGAAACTGCGTCGCGTCTCCGCGGTACGTGGCGCGAAAGGAGGCCCTCGCGAAGGCCTTTCGTCGCCTCGAGGATCTTAAGAATGCACTCGTAAGAATGTACTCACTTTGCGTTCTTTGGCAGCGTGCCAGTGGTCGGGCCAGAGTGCGTAGGGGTGAGGCAGTGGGGTGGGTTGTTCGCGTTTTGAGGCACCAGGGGCTGCCTCGCGTGCGCCGGCGACGTGTGCGAGCCGTAGCCATCGGAATTCAGCTGCAAGCGAGAAATTAAATAGCGAAGGTCGATAGTCCGATGAGCAGGCTGCTGGGTCGAAGATGAATTTCAGGGATGGCGTGGTTTCAGGCTGGATCTCGTAGGTTTGGGACAGGGGGTGCAACGTCTCTGCAGGATGCGCCACTGTTCTTCGTCTTTTGGCAGTGAGTGGTCGGGAAAGTTCGCGAAGATGTCCAGTTGGGACGGTAGATTTTGGACAACCTGGTATTCGCGCATGGTCGACGACCATGTATCGCATTGCTACCAAGTTGAGTCTTATGTTAAACCTGATCGATGAAATTTGTCCGATCGTATCCAACTAATTGGTATTTTATTTTACAGGTGCAGTGCAACAGTTGGGAATGCGTGGCCTCAATTATGACCGTACCTCGCGTATGTCAGTTGGGAACTATCGCGAATTAATTTTCGCGCAGTGAGAAAACTCGCTGGCACGTGCATTGGACAGAGTCGATGAACGGATTACGGTGCTGTATCAACCGAATCAGTCTTGAAATAATTTTCAACGTTCCTGCGACATGCCCATATTAATCGTTGAATTTAATTCGACAGGCATCGCGAATGAAGAAATCGTGAGCGCATCGAGTTTGGACAGTCGATGAATGGACAACTAGGTTAGCTGTCGAGAAGACAGGTAGAGATCGATGAACCGACGAGTTTAGTCGGGATTGAACGACTCGAACCGTGGGTGGAGAAAGCGAAAGCAAGGTCGAAACTCTTGGACCTGGCCAGGTGGTCGGAGGGAAGCCCTGGAAAAGGACGTACCTTGACGACGGTGCCGATGAGCGAATCAGGCGGCATTTCCGGTGGTTCCGGTATGACCCCGGGGTTCGTGTGAGCAGGGTAATCGTTGTGCAGATTGGGCTCCTTGACAGGAGTGCCATCGAGCCGCTCCATGTCCAGGCTGTCTGTCGGTGTCGGCTGCGAGAGCAGGCGCTCCTTCATCTCGTGGAGATACGGACACCGCTGCATCTCTTCAGAATTGTTCCTCGGTCGATCTGCGAAGCAATCAGGCATCGTCCCGTTAAGCGCTAGCTAGTGGCCGGTCGTTTCTTTCGGTCTCGTTGCCGATCGCCAACGACGTTCTCTCATCGACAGTCGTCCCGTGTCCCTGCCGAACGATATCTTTAATTACGCGACTCGTGAATAATTCATGCTAACTATCGATCGACCGGTCGTCCTCGTTTCCGGCCCTCGGCCGGGCAATCGATTCGGATCGGGGCTCTCGAGATCGTAGGACGTCTCCGGCTACTTGGTCACTATGTCCCGGACAATCGAATCAAACAACGGAGCAAAGGCTTCCGCGCACTCAGCCTCCGCCCATACCCCTGGGATTAGAGGCATTTCGCCTCGTCAAGTTCCATCGAGCGCGTATTTGCCGGCCTCGTGAACCTCCTCCGCGCGATTCACCTATTCACGCGACAGTGGTGGCACTCTTCGCGTGGGATCGCCTTAACGCATCTACCTTTTCGTCCTCTTCTCTCCATCCGCTCGACGACTAGTCGTCCGACGGCGAGCAACGAGCACATATTCCGCGTGGGAAGTGGGAAGAAAGATAAAAGAAAGTTCAGGGTTCACCGAATCGCCACCGTATTAACCGTCGACGTTGAACTTACTCGACATCGCGCTGGTGTCCATCGCGTGCTAGAGAGCTAGCCAGAGGTCTCGGATAAATGTCGGAAAAAGTGACGGAAAACCGGCGACGATGGCGCGAGACCGAGACCACTGTGCGTAGAAGCGTGACGCGGCGCGGTCTAGCCGTTGGACGATGGCGTAAACGCGATCGGATCGGCACTGGTTCAAGGGGAAGTCTCATCCTCGTGACGAGTCGCGGCGGCTCGCTCTCTCCCCGTAGCAGAGATCGCCAAACATGGCACTGCGATCGAGCAGCGAGCGGTCCGCTAGTCACGTGCGTTCATCTTTCCGCGCGGACACGCTTCGAGGAACTCGTGGTGCACGAGACGGGAAAGCGAATGAGAGCCATCGAACACGCGTCGAAGCCTGCTCGAGTTCTTTTTAAGTCCTCGTCGAGTGGCGCTGAACGGAATGGCCGTATCGAGCGGGACTTTGCGCCAATTACGTTACGTCCATTCCCATTGGAATTTCCACGCATTCGCTTCTTCTATCTATTTATTTATCTATTTGCTCGTCTATCCGCCTATCGGGTCTTCGTACCACGACCACGCTTCGTACCACGATATCGGGGAAACCTCTCCGCGCGATCTATTTATCGAGAGGTATACCTGTACGTTGAAAGTTGCTCGCTGAAAATTAGCGCTTAATTAATATCGACTCGACGCGCGCTTAATTACCAGCGAAACCGGATTAACGGGCGAGCGGCGGGCGACAAACGGACAGGATAAACAGAAGAAAGTGGATATCGGGGTCGGGGATGGATTTTTAATATTTGCTCGGCGTTTGAGTTACGGTTTGCTGGAAACGGCACGGTTCGCCCCGGTGAAAAGCTATCGATTCTCGAACGCGCCGCGAAATAGGTCATCCGACGCAGTGACGGGTAATTAGCAGGAGTAGCGAGTTTACGTAAGAACGGCTCGTTGCGCGTTTCGCCGAACGTTCGCGGGCGTTTCGCGTGCGTTTCGCGCGCGTTTCTCAGTTATCTCGTTTTCGCGGAAAGGTGTCGATTGCCCTGGGTATCGCGCGATTAACTGGGTCACCTGTGCTGGAGCCCCGTGTCGCTCTCGCGTTCCATCATCTACCCAATATACACCGGCCAGACCTAAATTTGGAACCCCTTTGTTTTCCTCGTCGCGGAGAACCGGCTGAAATTACGTAGCACGCCGTCGAACCCGACCACGCGCCTACGAATACTCCTTACTCTATATTTACCCGAGGATATCGCCGGCACCGGTTTTCACAGGAAAAAGCTATCGATTATCGAACGTCGTCGCGCGCGATGTCAACGGAAGCGGTTATTTATACCGGCCAGGGAACCGATGACACCGACGCGAATAATAAATAAGCTCGTCGAATAAGGCGATCTCCTACTGATAGCTCCTTCCACTCTTCAGAATCATGCAACGCGAGGGACACGAGAAAGAAGAGAAAATGGAACGAGGAGGAAAAATTCGGCCAGAGTCTGGACACGTGCGGAGCTGACGCTTCGACGCGAGTCGGTTTTCCGAAGTGGCTTTTTTCGAGAGACCACTCGAAGCAGGACGTGACGGCACTGGTATTTTTAGCCCGCGAACGTAGTTGGCGATCGCTAGAATCGTTTGCGAGTGTAATACAGAGAGCGTGGAATTAGGCGAAGCCGGGTGTCGAAAGAAACGATCGAGGCGATGCTAGACCATTGACAAGCCACGTGTAAATGTTTGCCCGCTGTCGCGAGCTCGGAATAAATTACAGCCGCGAGCGTGCCTCCGCGCTCGTTTCGCGCATACTAAGCTATTTTCCCGACACGATCTGCATCCGTTTCTGCTCGCTGAATCTTTCCGATTTAACGCCCGTTCTCGGGAATGTTCCCCGTGTCGTGGCCGATATTTCCAGCGCCTCGAGATCTCCGCTTTCCCATCCGAATCGGGGGAGGCGACAGATAAATAGCGAAGATGGATGCACGACATGTAGGTACACGCAGCGGCGGGGAAATCGGAAAGTAGCTCGTAAAGCAGGGAAATAGCGAAGGACTGAATGAAACTAGAAACAGAGCAGGAGGGTGGAGGGTGGCGGAAGCGGGTAGGTCGGAGTTGCCGACCTACCTCTAGTCACGATTGCGAGGCATGTACGCGAGGAGCAGAAGGAAATACCAGAGGGGTGGCAACAACCGACCGCAAGGTAAATACAGCGTCTCGGTGAGGGAACAAAAGAGGGTGCAAGGGGTCGGCGAAGTCGTCGCGAGAAAGACTCGAGTCACGCGGAGAGATACTTCGTCCTTTCGTGCCCATTGTTTCGTCTGGGCTGGTAGCACAATCCGGCAATAATCCGACGATAATCGGTTAAGAGCGCCGTAAGAACCGGGGTCGCGACGGGGGCGAGATGGACGAATGGAGGAACAGAACGATCTCGAGAATCGATCTATACGCGTAAACGTGGAAGCGGTGGCGTGACGCGGGCATGAGCGGGTACGAGCGGCTAGGAACGCGGTGCCAGAGAGTCGTACAAGGGGGAATTCAACAAGTGCAGGAACGGTTAAACGGAATAATCGGTCCGGTTAGGGAGGCGCGTGGTAGGGGTGGAAGGAGCGCGAGGAAACGCGGTCCGGGTGACACAAGGACACTCGCGACAAATTTCGGTTGGTCGTCGGTGAACGAACAAACGATCGAGCGGGATAAAAGAGAGAGGGACGAAGAGAGAGAGAGAGAGAGAGAGAGAGAGTTGGGCAAACAGAGAGGGAGAGAGGATGACAGACAAGCAAAGTAATCGGAAAATCCTTGGTTACCTGTGTGCGAGAAAGGCTGATACAGGATTCTAACGCGAACCCGCCGGCAGCTAGTTTGTTCCCCGATAACTGACCTATCCGAACGCGCGTCCGGGTGACGCCGCGGCGTCGCGGTGCCCACTGCGAGCTCACGTTCCATTCGTTCTCTCTCGAGACGCGATCGCGAGTCGTGCTGCTTGCCTCCTATTCTTGCACATCGCCGGCTATATATTTAGAAATCCGCGGTTCGTCGCCGTCACAAGCTTTAATCACGATCCTGGGGGGGTCGGCTATCACTCTTCCACCTCCTTCCTATATTTTTTCCTCCCCCTTTTATTCGCCGTGTGCACACTCTATCCTCTATCTCTCCTCTCCGTTGGCTCGTGCTGACTCGGGCTGCTTCTCCTCTTTCACCTCCCGTTCGTTTTCTGTCGCTCTCTCCGCGTTCGTTCCCGTTTTTCGGCAGCTCGCGTGCGCGCGTGTGTGTCTGTCTGTCTGTCTATTCGCGTGTCGCGAAATAGCAACGAAAAGGGGCACACGTGTGCGCACGTGTGCGGGCCTGAGGCGTGTGACACGTGCGAGCCAGCTCGGCAAATGTGGAATTATTTCTGCCTTTTGCCACGTACCCCTACCTGCCTCTTCCCACGCTACCTTGCTTCCCCCTTCCTTCGTACCTGCCTTCCAACGACGCTTGCTCGCTCGTGAGCCCGACGACGGCGTCGACGCCGATACCGGCCGCCGGAACGTTCGCCGACCATTCCGCCATTCCGCGCGATTCACCGATCGCTATTACAGATCTCCTCTTGTCAGCCAACGCGTTCGCCAACCCCACCTCCGATCCCACTCCCTCTTACTCATCGATCCACACGCTAGACCCGCTAATGGAACACCGGCATGGGAAACTTAATTTACTCCCTTGTCGCTGTTCAGACCCGCCAACGATTCGCGTGGATCTCGCTTTTTTCCTTCCTCGCTCTCCTTCGCTCTCCTTTACCCTTTTCCTCTCCACTTTCTCCTACTCGCTTCACTGCGTCGTCCGTGATCGGAATCCGCGGCTATTTCATCGATCGTCCTCTATTTTATCGCTACTTTATCCCTACTTTATCGCTACTTTATCCCTTCTTTGTCCCTGTTTTATCCCTATTTCACCCCCTGCGCGACCCCGTTCGATACTTGCACGCGTTCGAACGTCGAATTCCGCCCGCGCTTTCAGACGCGAGCCGGCTTAACGAGCACACCCTCTCTGGATCCGCTCGAGGGCGGTTCGCGTGCAATCCGGCAGTGGCGCGACAGCGTCGACGTGCTCGCGGATTCCTCTAGTCCCCGCGGGCCACGTAAACGCTTTAATTGCGCGCGCGTGGATCAAAGATCCCGAACGCGTCCCGGAATACGGAGTTCCACTCGCGTCAGCTTCCTTCGCGTTCGGCTGAACCGTCGTCGTCACGGCTCGTAATGGATCAAACTCGCGCGAGTTCTCGCGTACGGTAGGAATGCTCGCGGCGATATCGATGGATCGATAGGCCCGGGCCGGTTAATGGATTCCGGGGTCGCGAGGCCGCCATCGAGACTGCATTGTGCTCCCGATGGAATTCTAGAAACGTCGCCAATTACCGTATCGTCGATCGGCTGAAGAATTCCTTGGAAATTGCTAATATCGATGCCTAATTAATTTCTTTCCTTCCACGGTACTTCCAACGCCGTTCGTACTACCCCGGAATTAGCATTTGAAATGGCGCCCAGGCCGAGTTCCCTTTTCTCTCCCTACTTCTCGTTTATTAATATTCCCCCCCGCGGCCCGTTCACCCGCCATTTCTTTCTGCCTTTCGGTCCCGTTCCGTTTCCAGACCGCGGATTTTCGATTCAATTTGTCTCTTCAACCCCATTCGCCAGCGTCTCCCGCATCGAAGATCGTCGACCCGGAATAAGCTCCTCTCCGCGTTCGAAAGCGCGCGACGAGCGAGTTTTCTTTGCTGCGCACAGGTCTAAACAGAGAGATTTAAAACGAGCGAAGGAGCCACGTCGTCGAGCTTCCACGCTGACACACTTTCGCGAGTAATTTTAATACCGATGCTCGTTGCATTATGCACCGATTATCCGCCTCGCGAGGCGCGCGAGTACGATAACGACCAGGCGAATCGAGGCTGGAATTTTAAACCGTCCCACAGCCAATCTCGGGTCTACCTGTCTCTTTGTCAGCCCTCGACAACCACGGTCTGCAATTAAGAGTCCTCCTCTCCGGTGTCAACGATTATCCAACAATTACTGCGCCGCTCAAACGCGAGACGGTCCTCTCGCGACCCCGCGATGGCCTCCGCGAGATGAAACACCGGCATACGATTGTCCGTGTGGTCGAACACACAGATGCAACTCGATTGCTGCGAGCGGCTAACCCAGTTTCGCGTTTAATTCCAAACTCGCCGGCCGATTTTACCAGCCTCGCTGTCTTTTTTAATCTCGCCGCGACGCGCTAACGAATCGCGAGTGAAAGTTCGTTGTTCGATCCGGCCCGTTCGCGTTCGCGAAACTCCGCTCCGTGTTCCGCGCGCGCTGGCGAGAAGTTGCGCGCCGTCGAGAGGAACAAAGCGTGTAATTAAAAACGAAGCACGTCCTTCTCTGCAATCGCGACGAGCCTCGAGATTCTGTCGTTTCTCGCCTTCTTTCCCCACGCGTTCCGGATTCCGGTATACCGCGTTTAGGAGAATGGTAACGAGCCTTGTCCGCGAGACGGCGGAAACGCGTGAAATTTCTGGCATTGAGAGAACGGACGGGGAAACGGCGACGTGGCTTCTTTCAGAGATGGGAAAAATTTGTGAAATTCTCGACGCTCGCGCTGACAATGAGAGACTGGCACGGAGCTGGGAAATGGCGGCGGATCTTGTCCCCGAAGTGGTAAAAATTTTTGGAATTCGCGACACTCGTGCTGACAATCGGAGACAAAGACAGAGCGGAGAAATGGCGAAATGATAAAAATTTGGGAAATTCTTGACACTCGTGATAACAATCGGAGACACGGATAAAACAGAAATGGCGACGCGTCTGGCCCGCGAAATGGTAAAAGTTTGTGAAATTCTCGGCACTGGTACTAACAATCGGAGATAAGGCCAGAGCTGGGAAATGGCGACGTGTCCTGCCCACGAAATGGTAAAAATTTGTGAAATTCTCGCCCCTCGTCCTGACAATCGTGGATAAAGGCAAAGCGAAGAAATGGCGACGAATCTTGCCCAGGAAATGTTAAAAATTAGTGAAATTCTCGTCCCTCGTGCTAACAACCTTAGACAGGGACACAACAGAGAAATGGCGACGCGTCTTACCCGCGAAATGGCAAAATTTCGTGAAAATCTCGGCACTCGTAACAATCAGAGGCAATCAGGTAAAGACCGGGGAAATGGCGCCGAGTGTTATCCGCGAAATGGTAATCGATGAAATGCTCAACATCCGTAGGAAGAAGAACAGGGAATAACGAGGAAACGACACGACTGCACGAGACAATAGCTCGAAGAGCGGCAAATGGCACACGGGAGAGCACGGACACGCTGCTCTAAAGGGTATCGGCTGGCGCATGAAGCCGACGTGTGCATAGATGTAGGGATTCGCGCGATGTCAGCGGAGCAACACGTATCGGGCTGGAAGGTGGCAAGAGGTCTCAATGAGTCGTCCACGCGAGAACGTATACGGTCACGGATAGTACGGTGGTCTCGGGAAACAAAAACACCACGGAGTTATCGCGCCGGCTCCGCCCGCACTCGCGGCCCGAGTCTGATCGATATGCCCGCTCGTTCGACGTTTTCCCGAAATATCGAACGCGACCTGGGTATCTCGGTCCACGGGATGCTGCTGTCGGAATGCACCACCGTTCTCCCCTCGTTTTCCCCGCTCTATTCCTCCATCCCTTGCCCCACCGAAAACGTTTGCACCCAACGGCGAACTGGTGTTTCCCCGTGGAAAAACATCAGTCCGAATCGAATCGGTCTGTTTTCCACTTCCCTCTCTGTATTTTCGTTTTCGTGGATCGGTTCTCTATCGGATCTCTCGGGAAAACAAATTTTCCCTGTTTACGACGCCTGGTCGAACGAGCGTCCACAGGGTCGAACAGGTTAGCCTCGAAATAGGTTAGGGTGCGCCACCCTTGGCAGCATCCCTGCGGACCATCCACCCTCGTATTTTGCCTCGCGTCGTTGAAACGTCCACTCGTAAACATTCACTACTGTACCACGCAACCAGCTACGTCGACCGTTTCGCGATTTCTCATCCCGATGCTCCTCGCGTCCGACGCGTTATCCGCGGAGCAGCCGTGTCCCGCGGGTGGCTGTCATACGGAAGAAAGGTTAGGGGAAGGGCAAGGCTGCGACGAGGCGTTGCGTAAGGTCCGAAGACGAAGAGAGAGGGAGGCTTACGGTGGTCCTTTCGTGGAGGTGGCCGAGGATAGGCAGGCCTGGACGCCGGTGGCAGCGTGGTTCCCGGCGCGGTACGCGGCGTCACAACAATCGGACGCCGGAAGCGGCGGCGTCGTCGCCGGCAACGGAGGCGGTGGATCGATTCGGCCGGCCGGTCGTGGACCTCGAAAAAGCGTCACGCCGAGCTGCTGCCGCGGCATCCGACACGAAACACGGCCAGACTGCATGGCGACCACCTGTGAGCTTCGTGCCGGCGCCGGCGTCGCGACGCCCACGTACCGTCCATCGACCCAACCGCGCCGACGAGATGCCGCGACCTCGCTCGACCGAACCTCGGCACCCGGGACCGATCGCGGGTCCGCGCATGCACGTGCCCCGTTTCGCGTCGCACCTGGCCGCGAACAGGGCTGTTTCACCGTTTCCACCATGCGGGTGCAATTTCTACTCCTTTCCCTCCTTTTCCATTTTATTTTTCTATTTCTCTTTGGTGCAAAAGTTTCAGATTTGGAATGTGAATTATAGAATTATAGAATCGCTGACTATTAGAGCTATTGCGTAATGGAGAATAGTTTTGGTTAAAGGAAATTATTTTCACCTATTTTCCTTCTATTTTTCAATTTTTTTTCTAGTAAATTTTTAATTTTTTAAATTTTATGAATTTTTTCTAATCTAATTCTTTTTTTCTAGTGATGATGCTGGAGATTTGGACTTTGGATAGAGAATATTCTTAATTGTTAGAGCCCTAAATGGAAGAGAATGGCTGTGGTTAAGCAGGGGCTGGTTAGATTGGTGGGATCTTCGCTTTTAAGGTATGGTATTAGAATTTTTATATTTTTTCTTTTTCTCTATATTTCTTCCCCTTTTTTTTTATACAGAAAATACTAACAGTTTCAGATTTGATTATGTAACTCTACTGTATCAGAGCTTCTAAATGAAAGAAAATGATGGGAGACATCTTGGTTTTGACTGAAGAAGAACTACATAGAAAGGATTGTGGTCCAAGTCTCATTTAGATCCAAACATTATCCTTCCTCGCTTTTTTTTTTATACAGAAAATGCTGAAAATTTCAGACTTGTGTATGTAACTTTCGTCTATCGTAGCTTCCAAATGAAAGAAAATGGTGGGAGACAGTTTGGTTTGGATTAAAGAAGATCTACGTAGAAAGGATTGTGTTCCACGTCTCGCTCAGATTCAAATATTGTTCTCCCTATCAAGAATTCTCCATTTCTTCTTTATTTTCCTCCATAACATGCATTCTTGCAAACAATTTCTCATCGAACCTTCAAATTTTTGGCAATAGTGTCTCTTCGTTTAAAAACCAGATCTTAAATCTCTAAGAAAATTGTTTATATCGGCTATATCTGCATTTGTATCATACATAACCTAACAAACTGACGTATTTTTATTTTTTGTTTATACACTAATGGGTTTTACTACCCGTAAATTATTATTAACCCTTTGCACTCGGCGATTGTTTGGCTAAAGAAATGTAGGAGTTCGAAGATTTTCTGCTATAAAATTGACGATATTTTGTAGAGCAATAGATAAGGAATAGTGTAATAATTGATACGTAGAATTATTTGATTTCGATATCTCGCACACCGTTACATTATTCTAAATTTGACATATTAATTAATACCGATCTTCGAATTTTTATCAAATGGCGAGTGAAGGGTTAAATAAATAAATAATAATAAAAATATTGGAAATTTAGATCGCGAATAGGATCAATTGAATAACAACAGAATAATAGAATAATTAATAGAATAAATCATTATTAAACAAATAAATAAATAAATAATGATGAAAATATTGGAAATTTAGACCGCGAATCGGATCAATTGTCACCTACTACATCTCCCAAATAAAACCAAATAACTTCGTTATTTCTTCCGGATCCACCCAGAAAACCGCGAACATTTTTCCCGAAAATAGAAATGGCGGAATAAAAGCGCCCCTCGTTTAAACGCGAATTAATACGAATCCGCTATTCCGGTTCTCTTTGCTTCGGAGAAATGGGGCAATGGCGTACACGGCGTTACACCGTGCCGGAGACTCGCAAACACCCATTGTCTGTCAGTTGCAGCGCAACCAAAACTTTCATTCGCGCTACGGGTTCATTGAATCCGATCCACCTTTGATCCAGCCAAAGCGCGTGTTTTTCTCTCAGCCGGCGCCAGTTTCTAAGGAATGGCGGATCGTTCCGGTTCACGGTGCCGTTTGACGATTTCGGTACCCTGTCCCTCGCGATTCCCTCGTTCTTCCCAGTGCGGCATTAACGCTCGTAAATTCAGCCACCGAGCCGCTTCGGAAGGCTGATATTTGCAGCGGTGGTATCGCGCTCGCGAGATAATAATCGCGGTAATTACGATGATTACAACCGCCATTGTTCTTCCTCGTCCGATATTATCCGCTTTCCGCGCTTCCCGGTATTTTCTGCTTCCACGAAGCGGCGAGTGCCGCGGATGCCGGTCGAGAGAAGCAAACGAGGAGGGGGGTCGGGAAAAATAGGAAAAAGCGTCGGAGGGGGGTCGGAAGAAATAGGAAAAAGCGTCGGAGGGGGGTCGGAAAAAATAGGTAAAAGCTTCGGAGGGGGGTCGGGAAAAATGGGAGAAAAACGTCGGAGGGGGGTCGAGAAAAAATAGGAAAAAGCGTCGGAGGAGGGGGGGAAGTTCGGTGGAAAAGAACTAGGTCATCGGGATGGACGGTGTGCTGGAATCGGGAACAACGCGTCGAGTAGCTCGCTCGATATTCCAGCGAACGAATGTTTAGACGAGTTGCGAGAGCGTCGCGGAGAACCGACGAGGTCTATGAAACGAGAGACGACATTCGATCAGATCCCACGTCGCCCTGAGAAAAAATTCCATTACGACGGATCTGTTACCGTCGGTTTACTCGAGCGGTTCTCGCGCGACGACGAGCGCAGCCGGCGCGAGCTTTCACCAGACCGCGGAAAACCTCGCGATCGGGGAACAATGAAGGAGAAATCGCGGTTCCAACTGTGGAGGAATTATTTAATATACTTTAATTGCCATTGAATCGAAATTCGCGCGTGCGAATTGCTATAAACGTAACCTCAACTTGTGATCTAAGTCTCCATTTTTTATTTTTCATTTGCCACGGTTCGAACTGTGGATGAATTAATTAATATACTTTAATTGCCATCGAATCGAAATTCGCGCGTGCCATTCGCTATAAACATAACCTCAACTTGTGATCTAAGTCTCCATTTTTTATTTTTCATTTGCCACGGTTCGAACTGTGGATGAATTAATTAATATACTTTAATTGCCATCGAATCGAAATTCGCGCGTGCCATTCGCTATAAACATAACCTCAACTTGTGATCTAAGTCTCCATTTTTTATTTTTCATTTGCCACGGTTCGAACTGTGGATGAATTAATTAATATACTTTAATTGCCATCGAATCGAAATTCGCGCGTGCGAATTGCTATGAACATAACCTCAACTTGTAATCTAAGTCTCCATTTTTTATTTTTCATTTGCCACGGTTCGAACTGTGGATGAATTAATTAATATACTTTAATTGCCATCGAATCGAAATTCGCGCGTGCGAATTGCTATGAACATAACCTCAACTTGTAATCTAAGTCTCCATTTTTAATTTTTCATTTGCCCACCCGATTTCGCGATCTTTCCTGATACAGCGTGCAATCGATTCTTCGATATTTTCTCTCGTGACATTTTCTTGTCAATTTTCCATTTTGCCTCTTTTCACTCATCGATCATTAAATCGATTATGCCAGGTTTGAGGTTAACCCCCTGGGTACCGATTTATTCGAAAACAATTTCGCAAGTGGAACAGATCCACTCTTCCAATGCTCGAACTAACATGTAAAAATTGATTTATTAACACTTTGACTGCCACTTCAAAATCACATGTTTCCTTCAGGACATCATGGGAGTGCATCGCTAGATGTAAGATTTGTTCTAATATGTTTTTGATGTCCTAATAAAAATTTTTAATCGTTCAATGGTGCACTGTTTATTTCAAAGTGTCTTCTAATTAGCGGTCATATTCGAAATGCACTAACTGTCAATTTTCATTCAATGTAGTTCAATGTATTTCGAGTAGTTCAAGCACTCCGGTCACCAATGGCCACCGTGGCGTCACAGGAGAAACCGTGGCCGGTTATATATGAACAATGTGGCAGTCAAAGTATTAATACACTCAAATTGACATCGAATCGAAATTGTCGCGTGCGAATTGCTATAAACGTAACCTCGACTTGTAATCTAAGTCTCCATTTTTAATTTTTCACTTTGCCCACCTGATTTCGCCATTTTTTCTGATACACCGTGCAATCTATTCTTCCATATCTTCTCTCGTGACATTTTCTTGTCGATTTTTCATTCTTCCTCTTTTCACTCATCGATCAGTAGATAGATTATGCTAAGTTTGACGTGACCCCCTGCGTACCGATTTATTCGAAAACAATTTCGCAAGTGGAACAGATCCACTCTTCCAATGCTCGAAGTAACATATACAAATTGATATATTAAAAGAAAAATAATTAGTATTGGAAATATAAATTTTGCACGTCGGGTCTCTACCATCAAATGTACCCATGGGGTTAATAAAATTTATTATGATATACTGTTTAAGGTATTCTTGACTAGACTATGACAACTTTGCAGTCACCTTACCTCCATAACGAATTTCGATCTGGTCCGAAAATAAACCCAATGGCGAAGTTCACTGTGAAACCCAGCTTCGTTCGAAGCTACGCGCCCGTGTCTTCGAGGTCTAACAGATTTCGCGAAATGAGAACCTCGCGGTGGTGTCACCAGGGGTGTGTTTCGCGCGGAGGAACGGAAAACTGTCTGGCTTGGCTGCCCTCTCGAATCCCGTAATTGTCAGCCGCGTGGCGAGGCACTCGCGTCGCGATTGGCGGCTCGCACACGAATAATCGTGGTTTTATGATGGGCGCCCGATACTTCGTTCCTTTCTCTTCGCGATTCGCGGCTTCCCCTCGGCTCTTGCCGCTTCACGCTTCCCGCGTGCACGAAATTTTGCACCATCGATCGCCACGACCGCTTCCATCCAATTCCGTCATTCCTGCCTTCTTCCTGCACGATGTTTCGAATTACTTTTTGTCGCGAGTACGCCTGATAAAGCTCTAGAAAGCGAAGCGAGCACCGCTTCTCCCATCCTCGAGGTCTCGCGTTCTCTCGATTGCCGCGCGGAGATCAGCTTGTCCGCTCGGCAACGCGAGATGGAGACGCGTTACGCGTCGTATAGGAAGCTCGGATACAGAGTTGTAGGTGATTTGGGACTCAAGAGTGGGTTACCTTCGTTGGGTGTTCTGTGTACGAAGGGTTGCTCTTACACAGGGTGTCTTGACTGGGTTCGGATGATGCGCACTTTGCTTGTGCGCAGGGATCAGGAAACGGTGATCCGCTCCTGTTCCGACCGTGCACCCTTCGTGCTAGTTCTCGTTGAATGAAGTATAGGTGTAAGTATAGGAGGAGTAGGACGTTAAGAGAAGTGGAAGGAATAGTCCAAGCTTGCTGCCTGGGCCTGATAGCGGACACTTCGGTCAGCTGACAGACTACTAGCATACTCGAGATTACTATTGCAGTTCTTACTTTTCGCGTAATAATTTTAGTCGAAAATATAAAGAAAATAAAAATATTTTTACATACTTATACGTTTCATGAAGATCTATTCTAGGAAAGTGCGAATGCAGCTTTAGTTTATAAAGAATGTGTAAATTATTAAATTTATTGTTAATAACAAATTGTTCACAACGTAAATTAATAATAAAAGTGAAAGAATTAATAAATTACTGATTACTACTTGAACTTACAACGTGCTTGTGATAAAATGCATTCGTAACTTTCAAAAAGTTAATAAATTAATAAATTTATTGTTAATAACAAATTAAAATCATTGATAACAAATAGTTTGCAACGTATATTAACGATAAAAGTCAAAAAAGTTAATGAATTATTAGTTAATACAGCGGAAAAGTAACTCTTAAAGGAATCGGTAAAGTTCGGAAATTTTCGCCGATCTTCGGCCGGCCGTCGGTATATAAGGGGCCCACGTGCAGGCTCGAGCCAGTTGTCGGTTCGACTTCGGAGGGTCCGCGTTAATATTTTTTTTTTTCAGGTACTAATTATTTTTTGTTTCAGGTTTTAATTATCTTTCTTCTTTCAGATTCTATTTCTTTTATTCTAGATTTCATTATTTGTGCATTCGAGTATTTTGTATAATATTCGAATGCTTCGTCGTTGGTTTATTTTATATCATCGTTGGCTAGATCAATGGCTATTCAGTGGCCATTGTCCACTCTCTTAAATAATTTAA
>NW_016908335.1:1922584-1929584 GCF_001483705.2 Eufriesea mexicana | reverse complement strand
CGAGTGCGACAGTGACTGGAATTGAGCTAGGCCCGATCGGGAGGGTGCCGAGGTATGAAGTTATCTCTGTACACGGGAGTGCATCGCCTAGGCTAGTCGGTCTTTCGAATAATCGCGAACTCGTTCGGGCGCGTCGCGATTTTCTATTAGCTCGCGTGTTTGATATTTCATTCCCTATTTTTATGGGAACTTGAAAATATCTTAGCGTTGCGACAGTAGAGTTTCAGTATACCGAACCGATACCCCTTTTGTAAGACACGAAATATAATAAAGTGTCAGTAGAGTCATTTTAACTTAATTCGCTCCAAGTTAGATTAGGGTACCTTTTTATACAGGTAGCGCCAGTAGGATGCGCCACTAGGGCGCATGTCGGGTCTCGATGCGTAGCCACCTCCTCGTGGTGAGACCTGGAAATTGGTATCGTTTTCCAAAGAATAATTTTTGAAAAACGATACCAAGCTGAGAGCTACGCACAAAGTTTAAGATATTTCCTATTTCTTGTAAATTTTCAAAGTTTCCTTTGAGTTTTGGAAATAAAACATAGCAAAAAGTTTGATGGATAGAATCCATGGAAATTTTTGTCACTTTGTCGGGAATCTGTCAATGTGACCTTCTGTCAACGTTATATTCGCCTAATCGAAAATCGCTTATTTCTATTTATTTATTTGTAATTATATTTCCTAGGCAGTCCATAATATATTCACCAAATTGTATTATAATTATTTTCAACGTAGCCTATAAACGTTTGTATATTCGTTATAAAAATGTCGCTGTATTGAAAATAAATAAAAAATAAAAAAACATAGTTTCTATTTTTCTCCACCCTATTAATAACGATAACAATGATTATAGTTAGTCCTGTACAAACGACATAACTCTCTTCAGTATTTCAATGCCCAATTTATTGTGTATAATCTTTAACAGAACGCTACATAAAGAACTGAGTAAACATCACGACATCCTGTTCTTCGAAATATAAATTCAATATGCCCCTAATGCAAGCGGTTAGAAAAGGGTAGAGACGACCCCGCAGCGAAAAATCAGAAATTTACAAGCTTTTATAGTTGCATCGGAAATCTGAATCCTTGGGCAACATTCTTATATAATTTTTGTAAATAATTTTATGCCAGTTAGTTGTTAATAATTATTTGAAGGCGAGCGTGATTTGGTAACAACGAACGCCATGATTGTTCATTAAAATATTTAATAATGAACAAAACTAGAAGCAACGTATGAACAAAAGTGGTATGAGAATATGTGCTGGAATATTGTTTCCATATTGAGTTCATGAATATCACAAATTAATTGCATAGAAGATAGTAATTAATGAAAAATTGTCAGTATGTTCGGCATTAGTTCAACATTCTGTGAAGCAGTTCAAACACTCTGTGAAATAATTATTAATAATTAATTAATTCGAGAGAAATTTATATCTAAAATAACATTGGAAATTTCTCTAAGGACACATCTATACGATGCAATTCTAAAAGTTCACAAATTAGTCGTGGAAACTTGGTAATTTGTGATTTTCCACCATGGCGTCGTCTCTGTCCTTTTTTAACTGCTTGCTATCCTTGTCTATCGTGTGACGAGGTTTATACAACCTCCTCGCATATTCTATATTCCTATTACTTTTCGAAGCGTCGGGTCTAAAATCATAGATGGCGCTGAATGCAAGTTTTCTGATTGGCGGAAGTACCACGGAAGTTCCGCCAATCAGAAAGACTTGTGATCAACGCCATCTATGATTCTTAACTCGAAGCTCGAGAATGCAATAGGAGCACAGAATGAGCGAGGAGGTCGTCTAAACCTCTTCACATGATAAACAAGGACAGAAGACGGACAGAAAAGGACAGAAAGGCTCCGGCAGTAAAAATTAACAAATTACTCAATTGCTGTGATTAATTTATGAACTTTTATAGCCTCATCGAAAAGTTAAAACTCTGAGCAATATTCTTATGCAATGGTTGTGCATAATTTAATGGTAATCAGTATGTTATTAATAATTATTGGATGGTGTGAGTGATTTGATAACAACAACGACCATGATTGGCGGTTAAGGTGTTTAATTATGAACTAAACGAGAAGTAAAATGTGATTAAAAATTATATGGGAATATTGCTAAGAACATTGTTTTTCTAATGCGTGTATGTAATTCATAAATTAACTGCATAGAAAACAATTATTAATGATAAACTATTACGTTCTTCAGCAACATTTCGAATACGGGATGAAATAATTATTAATAATCAATTAATTAAGAGGTAATTATTAACCAAAGTTATATTGGAAAGTTCTTGAAGGTTGCGCCTTTACGATGCAATTATAAAAGTTCACAAATTCATCACAAAAATCCAGTAATTTGTTAATTTTCCACTGCTCAATTGATTTATTACGAAGTATAGGAGCACATAACCAGGGTAAGTAACCTATTCTAATAAAATCACCAGGAGATCGTTTAAAACCACGTGACATGAGGGACGAAATAAATAAAACAATAAAACGACATACATAACTAATACACATTCTTTTCCCTTCTTATTCACCTAAGAACACCATAAAGTTTTCTACATTCTTTAACCAGTTCAGCCCACACAGTGGTTTTAATTGGACAATCAGCATTCGCTTCTTTACCTCGCACATGACAAGTCTGCAAGGGTATGCCTTTACAACGTAATTATAATAGTTCATGAATTAATCACAGAAACTGTGTAATTTATTAATTTTTCCCTAAGTGTACAGGAGAGTGCATGGGAAATGAGAAAAGAATTGCCAAGAAACGCAAGGAGCATTGTTGTGTCCATGGAGGTGTGCCTGCATCACGCAAATGAATGTAAGTCTTTGTATTCACATAACCTTAAGTTGTAAATAAATATTGTAAGATATAAGCCATTGTTTTTCTATCTTTTATTAGTGATCGCAGAGCCTGATTTAAGAAAACAATACTTTGTTGAAATATATAACCACGTGCAACAGGAGAAAAATATTGGACTTGTGGAATATGACCAGCGTAGAGTGAATAGGTGCCAAAAATTATTTTTTCTAGTGAGAAAAAATTGAAGTAGTAATAAAAATATGTAAGATATGATGTCTCTATTGGATTCTAGGTTGGCTAACTATATGACATACAAAATACAAATATCTGGTGATGAAATAAACGTTGAGAAAAGGGAGATGGTTTAGGCAGACAAAAAGGAATAAAATTAATTTAGGTGATAACCTCTTGTAACAACAATATATAGATAATGCAGTTACACTAAAGGGTATGTTATATTTCTTATCAGAATAAATAATAATATCAGTGGTCAAAGTCATTGGTCATCATTAATTTGTCAAGTTTCAGAATAATGGAGCTGATGTATATAAAGAAAGGAGTTTAAATGAAAGCTGTAAGAAGAAAAATGCATATTATGTGGAATGAAGAAACAAGTAGGAGCCAGCATATGTTTCAACAGAGAAAGATGTATAGTATCGATGTGCAAATATGAGGATCATTTACGAGATGGAGAATGCATAATTGGTAATAGTTATGAAAAGCAAAGATAAATCTTGAGTATAGACTGTGAATGCTGCTTTATGCCAAAAATCTGTAGAAATATCAAATAGGAACTTTGAAACTATGAAAACAGCAAAAATAATGGGCTGTGACACATGAACTTGATTGAACCAATAAAGCCAATGTCCAAAGGAGGTAAGAGATACATCTTATCTGTTGATGATTATTCGAGAGTGATTATTTTTTTTTTTCTCTTATAGGAAAAGGGTCAGAGAGCTGAGGAAATAAAAATATTGGTAACATTTAAAGAAAATCAATCTGTCAAGAAGTTGAGAAGTACTTATATGCTTAGACAATGGAGGTGAGTTTGTGAGACAAGACTTCTAGGTTTATTTAAATCAAAAAGCAATAAAACATGATTTCAGTCCAGCAAGGACACCATAATGCAATAGGGTTGCTGTGAGGAAGAATAGATCCATCAAAGAGATGACAAAAGCACTTATGATGCATTCAAATTTGCCAGTGTATTTTTGGGCAGAAGCAGTGAGAACAGCTATCCATATAAAAAACTGAACAAAGTTAGCTGACCATCCAAAACTCCTTATGAGGTTTAGGAAGAGAGAAAGCCAAACATAAGGTATATGAAAAGATTTGTTAGCATTGTCTGTTGGTTTAGTACACAAACTTGAAGCAAAATCTCACAAATATTTTCAGGATATGTACCAAATAATACATATTGAATATGCTGACCAGAAAAGGACTAGGTGAAGAATAAGTGCTATGTGAAATTGAATGGGGCTGTAACATATGGACTTGATTGGACTAATAAAGCCAATGTCCGAAGGAGGTAAAAGGTACATTTTGTCTACTGATGATTATTGGAGAGTGATTATTCTTTTCTTTCTTTTATAGGAAGAGGGTCAGACAGCTGAGGAAATAAAAATGTTGGTAGCATTGAAAGAAAATTAATCTATCAAGAAGTTGAAAAGTACTTATATGTTCAGACAATGAAGGTGAGTTTGTAGGACACGACCTCCAGATTTGGTTAAATCAAAAGAAAATAAAACATGATTTGATTCCAGACAAGATACTGCAGTACATTGTAGTTGCTGAGAGGAAGGACAAATCCGCTATAGCTTAATCCAAGATAAACACATATCAAGAATTATTAGGGAAACTCATATATTTGAATACCTATGTCTGGCCAGACATCTCATTTGCAGTAGGATATTTGTCATAGTTTAATCATAATCCTAAAATGATGGACATGAATGGTTGGAAGGGGGTAATAAGATATTTGAGGGAGTGTATTGTTTTGAATTAATAAATTGTCCTGAATTGAAAAATGTACAAAATTAAATCTAAGCTTTTACACAGAAAAATGTTGTTATATAAGGGATATAGTAAAAACTAAGAACTTACAAATTTGTTATGCTCCAGATAAAGAAACGAATGCTAATTGTCTAACTAAATCACTGAGTGGCCCAAATTTGTTAAAGAATATGAAAAGCTTTATGGGGGTGTTAAGAGAATAGAAAGAAGGGAAGAGATTGTATGATAGTTATTTATATCGTTTTATTGTTTTATTATTCCCACCCATCACAGCATGAGTTAGGTAAACTGTTTTACCAAAAGTACTATTTAATCACTCTTAATTTTAACAATAACATTTTAATATTGTCATAAGCATACTTCAAACTGAACATAAATCCATCTTATTAGCAATAGAAAAAATATTTGTAGCTTTATTATAACCGAGTGATATATACTTTCTTTGGATAAGTCTGACTAAATGGCATTGTTGAAATAATAGTTTCAACCACTTATACATTGGAAACCAATGTTTTCAAGAAGTATGTTCAAAAAAGGTGATCACAATGCTCATGTATCAAATTATGTAAGTAATGTATAATACATATTATCATATATTATATTTTTGATACTAACGTTATAATTAATATTATTAATTTATAACGTCTTTGTAGTAGAAATTTGTCATTTTTATAACAGAAATATATTTATTTTTGGTTCATTGATATTAATAAATATAAGAGACATCGTTTGATATTTTAGGGCAATGCTATTTCAAAGACGCAGAATTTTCCCGCCACAAAGTACGTGACATATCCGGCCACAGCCAGCTTCCAGTTGGCGGCAAAGCAGCGTACCGGTAACAAATGGTGGAATATTCTCGTGCGTCAAAGCAAAATATTAAAGATTTCTTCCAAAGGCTTTGTGAAGTCGTGATATCGCTAATCAACGTTTTAATTACTACAATTGAGGAAATATACATTTGAGAAAAATAACGCAACCTGTCCGATATTAGTTCGTACCATTCCAGTTGTGGGTAACCTTCGCAGCATTATCATAATATTTACGAATGGGACACAAGGTTAAGAAGTTGTGAGAAGTTTACGAAGTTCAATATTACTAACTATGAACATTTCTGTGGTGGTAAGAAGCACATATGAGATAAACTGACAATAGTGTCTATGCCTGTAAAATTGTGCTACAAAGTTTACTTTTTCGTATGTATTTCCGCAATTAGGCTTTTCGATTAGCTCTTTTCGGTATAACAGCATTGATTATGCTCTTCTTTAACTAATTTACCGACTTTTCATCGGTCAGTGTCGATATAGAGTGCTGGAAATGTAATTGGCGGACAGATTGTGCGGCCTAGTAGACTTTTTTAATTTTGATCGTCGAAATTTCGCGTCGGGACCGGTTTTTTTTCATCGATCCCGGTAGAGTGAACTGTCCTCTAACAAGATTGGTGATTTTTTTCGCGTTTCGAGTTATCAGTGCCGCATTATAGTCCCGAAAGTGCGGGCGCGTGACAGGTTGTGCTGCGTAATAGACTTTCTGGATTTTGATCTTCGGAATTTCGCTACTGGACCGGATTTTTTCCATCGATCCCAGTACAGTGAACAGTCCTCTAACAAGATTGGTGATTTTTTTCGCGTTTCGAGTTATCAGTGCCGTATAATAGTGCCGAAAGTGCGGGCGCGTGACAGGTCGTGCTGCATAATAGACTTTTTTGATTTCGATCTTCGAAATTTCGCTGCTGGACCGGATATTTCTCAACGATCCCAGTAGAGTGAACTGTCCTCTAAAAAGATTGGTGATTTTTTTCGCGTTTCGAGTTTTCAGTGCCGTATAATAGTGCCGAAAGTGCGGGCGCGTGACAGGTCGTGCTGCGTAATAGGCTTTTTTGATTTCGATCTTCGTAATTTCGTGCCTGGACCTGATTTTTTCCACCTATCCTCGTAGAGTGAAGTGTCCTCTATCGAGATTACCGATTTTTTTCGCGTTTCGCGTGTTCAGTGTCGTGTAATAGTGCCGAAAGTGCGGGCGCGTGACAGCTCGTGCTGCGTAATAGACTTTTTTGATTTCGATCTTCGTAATTTTGTGTCTAGACCTGATTTTTTCCACCTATCCTCGTAGAGTGAAGTGTCCTCTATCGAGATTACCGACTTTTTTCGCGTTTCGCGTGTTCAGTGCCGT
>NW_016908335.1:1921848-1922429 GCF_001483705.2 Eufriesea mexicana | reverse complement strand
TTTCGCGTTTCGAGTTATCAGTGCCGTATAATAGTGCCGAAAGTGCGGGCGCGTGACAGGTCGTGCTGCGTAATAGACTTTCTTGATTTCGATCTTCGAAATTTCGCTGCTGGACCGGATTTTTTTCATCGATCCCAGTAGAGTGAACTGTCCTCTAAAAAGATTGGTGATTTTTTTCGCGTTTCGCGTGTTCAGTGCCGTATAATAGTGCCGAAAGTGCGGGCGCGTGACAGGTCGTGCTGCGTAATAGACTTTCTTGATTTCGATCTTCGAAATTTCGCTGCTGGACCGGATATTTCTCAACGATCCCAGTAGAGTGAACTGTCCTCTAACAAGATGGGTGATTTTTTTCGCGTTTCGAGTTATCAGTGCCGTATAATAGTGCCGAAAGTGCGGGCGCGTGACAGGTCGTGCTGCGTAATAGACTTTTTCGATTTCGATCTTCGAAACTTCGCTGCTGGACCTGATTTTTGCCACCTATCCTCGTAGAGTGAAGTGTCCTCTATCGAGATTACCGATTTTTTTCGCGTTTCGCGTGTTCAGTGCCGTATAATAGTGCCGAAAGTGCGGGCGCGTGACAG
>NW_016908335.1:1906135-1917573 GCF_001483705.2 Eufriesea mexicana | reverse complement strand
CCTTGGTCCACGTGTAAGTCTTGGCGAGTGCGACAGTGACTGGAATTGAGCTAGGCCCGATCGGGAGGGTGCCGAGGTATGAAGTTATCTCTGTACACGGGAGTACATCGCCTAGGCTAGTCGGTCTTTCGAATAATCGCGAACTCGTTCGGGCGCGTCGCGATTTTCTATTTGCTCGCGTGTTTGATATTTCGTTCCCTATTTTTATGGGAACTTGAAAATATCTTAGCGTTGCAACAGTAGAGTTTCAGTATACCGAACCGAAACCCCTTTTGTAAGACACGAAATATAATAAGGTGTCAGTAGAGTCATTTCAACTTAATTCGCTCCAAGTTAGATTAGGTTACCTTTGATACAGGTAGCGCCAGCAGGCTGCGCCACTAGGGCGCATGTCGGGTCTCGATGCGTAGCCACCTCCTCGTGGTGAGACCTGGAAATTGGTATCGTTTTCCAAAGAAAAGTCTTTGGGAAACGGTACCAAGCTAAGAGCTACGCACAAAATTTAAGATATTTCCTATGTCTTGTAAATTTTCAATGTTCTGCTTGAACTTTGAAAATAAAGAGTAGGCAATATCTGATAAAGTAATATGTAAATTACGAAGAATGAAGAAGAACATAGGTAAGTAAAGGAAGTAAGGTAAGGAAGGTAAGGAAGGTAAGTAAAATAATAAAAATCTCCTGGAGTAGGTAGACTATATATACAGTGTAATATTCTCGTAAAGACTGAAAATTTTATTCGTTAGATCTAGTGAATCATGACGTCATTTCTTGGAATATTGTAAAAGATCGACCCCCTTTCATGTTATGTTATCCTGATACAAAATCACGAAATTGACGAAAAATTTTTCGCAGAGGTTGCAAAAGTATTATCCGAGAATTCTTGGAAATGACGTCATTTCTTGGAACTGCTTCGACGATAGACCTCTTTGCATGTTATGTTATCCTGATACAAAATCGCAAAATCGGACAAATATTTCTCGCAAAAGCTTTAAAAGTATTCTCCGAGAATTCCTGGAAATGACGTAATTTCTTGGAACGGTCCCGGTAAGCGACCTCCTGACATATTATGTACTCCTGATACAAAATCGCGAAATTGGCCAGAAACTTTTCTTTAAAGCGGCGAAGGTATTGTCCGAGAATTCTTGGAACTGACGTCATTTCTCGGAATTGGCTCGGCGATGTACCTCCTCGCATGTTATGTTCTCCTGATACAAAATCGTGAAATCGGCCAAAAATTTGTCTTCGAGACCGCCAAAGTTTTGACCACCGAAACGGCAAAAGTATTGTCCAGATGTGGCAAAAGTATTGTCCAGATGTGGCAAAAGTATTGTCCAGATGTGGCAAAAGTATTGTCCAGATGTGGCAAAAGTATTGTCCAGAGGCGGCAAAAGTATTGTCCATCGAAGTCGGAAAATTATTGTCCGTGTCGGCTGCAAAAGTATTGTCCAGGAGATTCTTGGAAATGACGTCATTTCTCGGAATTGGCTCGGCGATAGACCTCCTTGCATGTTATGTTCTCCTGATACAAAATCGTGAAATTCTCCACAGATTTCTCGCCGAGACTGCAAAAGTATTATCCAGGAAGTTCTTGGAAATGACGTCATTTCTCGGAACTTGCTCGGCGATAGACCTCCTTGCATGTTATGTTCTCCTGATACAAAATCGTGAATTTCGCCATAGATTTCTCGCCGAGGCTGCCAAACTATTGTCCAGGAAATTCTTGGAAATGACGTCATTTCTCGGAACTGGCTCGGCGATAGACCTCCTCGCATGTTATGTTCTCCTGATACAAAATCGTGAATTTCGCCACAGATTTCTCGCCGAGGCTGCAAAAGTATTGTCCAGGAAGTTCTTGGAAATGACGTCATTTCTCGGAACTGGCTCGGCAATTGACCTCCTTACATGTTATGTTCTCCTGATACAAAATCGTGAAATCGATCAGAAATTTTTCTTCGAGACGGCAAAAGTATTGTCCAAAACTGCTGCTCTTCGCATTGAAGAGAGCATAGGGCCGTTTTCTGAATTAAGAGGGGGTGGTAGTAGCAAAAGAGAAGATCGAGATGATAGCATTTTTATAATGCGTTCAGAGTTTACTGGGATACTTTTCTCTCAAACGCTACTTATTGAAATTAAATCGGGAACTTCTATTTATATGATGCTAGCGGTGTATCAAGTCACTTGCGAGAAACTCCATCGTCCCAGAATCCCTCTGGCGGAGAGTGCCCGAACTATGAGATCGTTACACTATTGATAATTACAACAAAGGACAGAGATAAATCCTTCATAAACGATGAATCCTTGTGTCGGAATCCTCCACGATCGGCGTATCTGAGTTGAATATGCTCCCTGGTAAGCCAAAGTTAAGTACCCTGAAGTTAGTGAATATTCAAAGTCAATTTTCTCAACTACGAAGCTTCCAAGGAATAAATTTTATTCTTCATTTTCCATTTGTCTTTTCAAGTAGAATCATCCATTCTCAATTGCACTGTCCATTCTTCTATACCACGATTAATTCGTACCGCGTTATATGTAACTCGCGTTGTAAAAACACCGAGTTACAGGAGACTCAACTGTACTACGAGTTCCAACCCACCCTGTATATCCTCTCTCGTAGCTCCAACGTTCAAACACTCAGTCAGGAAGATCCACGTGTGCCTGTCTTTATATATACACGTGATTAGGCCAATATACCACCGCTGGGTTGCCAATTATATACGTCTGACATCTGCAAAGCTCGCTGCCGTTCCCATTAGCTCGCGTACATCGGAAGCTCGAATTATGCGGGATTTCCAGTCTGAAAATCCTCGTTGTTCGCTCACAAGGGACGCAGTCCTCAGGAGACGCCCCAGAAAATTTCTCCTTTCGTGACTTTAATCTTGAACGCCGCAAAGCGTCCTCCTGTGCGACGAGATTCTTTGACGCGTGCTAGGCGTCACCGAGTACTTTTCCCATCCAGGTCCTCGCTCAAAGTAGAAAGAACGTTGTGTTAGATTAGACACCTCTGCATATACGCCGCGAACCCAGCACGTTGTCAAAGCGGTCCTCGTAATTGACACCCAGCCACCGGTGTGTACAAACAGCGGCCATTCGGAACGATTTCGAAGACCGAATGTGAATTAAAATACGCGTTGGTTGTCGATAAATCCTCTTTTGAAGACCATTGATTCCTCGTCGTCCCATATCGCGCTGGACTCACGTTCTATTTTGATCCATCTATACTTGCTTTAAGTGAGAGATATATTTTTACGTGATAGTATAACCTGACGTTACGAGATCCATAGGAACTCTATTTTTATGTACAGCCAAACTTTCATGTTAGCTGCGAATCAATTGGAATGAAACTTTAAGTACAATTTGAATCGTAGATGGTTGATTTATCGTACTTGAAACCTGTGCTTCTTTGAATGACAGCAATTGTTAATTCTAATATTACTTTGCCTTCAATTTAATTTGTAATAAATATCTTTTAAAATTGACATCTTTCTCCTTAAACCATGAACTATACAATTAACCTCGAGTACAATTTGCAACGCAAATGGTTGATTTTTCATATTTGAAACTTGTGCTTCTTTGAATGACAGCAGTGTAACGAGAGTTGATGCAGTTGTTAATTTTAATACTACTTTGTCTTCAATTTAATTTGTAATAAATATATTTTAAAATTGACATCTTTCTCCTCAAACCATGTTCTATACAATTAACTTCGAGTACAATTTGCAACGCAAATGGTTGATTTTTCATACTTGAAACTCATGCTTCTTTGAATGAGAGCAATTGTTAAATCTAATATTACTTTGCCTTCAATTTAATTCATAATAAATATATTTTAAAATTGACATCTTTTTCTTCAAATCATTTTCTATACAATTAACTTCGAGTACAATTTGCAACGCAAATGGTTGATTTTTCATAATTGAAATTTGTGCTTCTTTGAATGACAGCAGTGTAACGAGAGTTGATGCAATTGTTAATTGTAATATTACTTTGTCTTCAATTTAATTTGTAATAAATATATTTTAAAATTGACATCTTTCTCCTCAAACCATGTTCTATACAATTAACTTCGAGTACAATTTGCAACGCAAAAGGTTAATTTTTCATAATTGAAAGTTGTGCTTGTTTAAATGATAGCAATTGTTAATTCTAATATTACTTTGCCCTCAATTTAATTGGTAATAAATACTTTAAAAATTGACATCTTTTTCCTCAAACCATGTTCTATACAATTAACTTTAAGTACCATTTGAATTGTAAATGGTTGATTTTTCATACTTGAAACTCATGCTCTTTTGAATGACAGCAATTGTTAATTCTAATATTACTTTGCTTTTAATTTAATCCGTAATAAACATTTTTAAAATTGACATCCTTTTCCTCACACCGTATCCTATTCAATTCTTTCGAAGTATAGCGTTCGAACACCTTCGCGAGCCACCCTATACACGAAACGAAGAACGAGGTGCATCTATTTTACAACAGAAGCCACTGAACCGGTTTGGAAGCTCCAGTGTTGACAACCTGCCAAGAGCGAAGCTATTAGTTCCCGGTTAAGGAGCGATTACGCGATTCTCGACGTTATAGCCGTGCACGAGTATATTTTACGAGCGCCTAAAACGAAGAGTGCGTGTTCGCGGAGGCCACCCCTCGCAGCCCACCCCATTTTCTGCCCCCTCGCTCGACTTCTGCACCGACCTCGGCAGCACGCGGTTCAATGCCACGGCCCGATGAACCTAGACACCCGGTATACACCCGACGCACGCACACGCGTCATCTTTCGCGTACGTGTTGCAACGAGACCGTGATTTTTATCTGCCGGACCTTGACTCGATTTTTGGCCCGCGAAATTTGGCAGTGCCCGCGGTGCGTTCTTCGCCACGACGCCAGCATTTTCGACCACGGCAACACGTTAATTGCCCGTTATCGATTATGGCTGTTCCCGGCGAAGGTTGCGTGTCAGGGAGCAATGGACAGGCCAAATATTTACTTTCCGCGTTGTCCCGACTTCCCGGCAATTTTTTAATCGTCTCGTGCATCGAGTTGGTGAATAGGATGTGGGAGGGTTGGGAGAAAATAGTGATACGTGAATCGAGAGAAAAAATTGGGAGAAGAGAGGAGATTGAGAGAGAAATTTTACGAATTTGACGATTAGTATTTTTTAATTGTTATACATTTCGTTTGAAGTAGAATGTATTTGAAAATTAGGATGGCAGGGAATTATGCGTGTTTTTGGACGAAGATGATGTGTCAGAAAGGAATTCGAGTATTGGCACCTAGGAATTAGTATTTTTTAATTGTTCTATACTTTGTTTGAAATAGAATATATTTGCAAAAATAAGGAAGATGAGGAATTATGTTTGTGTTTGAGGATGATGTAGGAATCAGACAATTAGTATTTTCTAATTATTATATATTTTATTTTAAGTAGAATTTATTTAAAATATGGAAGACAAGGAATTATGCGTGTTTTGGACGAAGATTGTACATTAGAAAGGAATTTAAGAATTAGCGACCAGGAATTAGTATTTTGTAATTATTCTACACCTTGTTTAAAATAGAATATATGCAAAAATGAGGAAGGCAGGAAATTATGCGAATTTTTGGTGAAGATTTACGAACCTGACAATTAGTATTTTCTAATTACTATTTACTTCCTTTAAAGTAGAATATATTAAAAATAAGGAAGACAGGGAATTATGCGAATTTTTGGTGAAGATTTACGAACCTGACAATTAGTATTTTCTAATTCCTATTTCCTTCGTTTGAAGTAGAATATATTCAATATAAGGAAGACAGGGAATTATTCGTGTCTCTGACGAAGATGACACTATTAGGAAGGAATTTGACAATTAGTATCCGCAAATTAGTATGTTTCAATTATTCTACACCTCGTTTAAAGTAGAACATATACAAGAATAAGGAAGATAGGAAATTATGAGGAATTTTTGGTGAAGATTTACGAACCTGACAGTTAGTATTTTCTAATTCCTATTTCCTTCCTTTAAAGTAGAATATATTAAAAATAAGGAAGACAGGGAATTATGCGAATATTTGGTGAAGATTTACGAACCTGACAATTAATATTTTTTAATTAATATTTACTTCGTTTAAAGTGGAATATATTCAAAATAAGGAAGACAGGGAATTATGTGTGTTTTTAACAAAAATTTCCGACATTTCCCATTAATATCCAGGAACTACTATTATTTTTTTATCTACTATACACCTCATTTAAAATAGAATATATACAAAAATAAGAAAGTCCCGAAGGTATATATATTTTCCAGAATATTTAACAATCGTCTGACATCTTTACTCTTTTCGTGGAGCCCAAAACCTGTTTAAGTACACAGGAAAGAAGCCAGAAAGCAGCAAGTACCGAAAACCGATTACAATCTCGAATATTTTTGGCACGGAACATGTATCAGTGCTCGATATGACGAACGAGTCGAATATTTCCTTCCACCAAGCAATTCCCACGGGGCTAAAACAGCGATAGGCAAAAGAAAGGGGGCAGCGAAAGGAGGTAGGAAGCAGCGATCGAGAAGCTCGCAAGTTTCCACGTCACGGAGGCTAATTAACGTCGATCTGTTTGTCACGTTCGCTTATCGATTAGCGGCACGTTATCCTGTAATCGGACAGTGTTGCGCAAGTAAATAGCTCGACCTCCGATGCTATTATCCCGGCTGTTATATACACCGGTACCTGATGCGTTCGCTACACGCGACCGGCTCGGCAATCGATAAAGCTCGCGTGGAAATTGTTTTGCCGTGAAAAGTCGTTGACCGCGAAAGCGTCGTCCGAAATCCGCGTCCCGTGGCCTCGCGTTGTTTTCGCGCCTTCCGCGACCGACATGGCCAAACCATAAATTCTCTAATTGGCCACGCTCGCCTCAGCCGTCACGCGTCTCCAACGCCATACTCGATTCACCGATTTTCCCAAAAAATTCGAAAACCCAATCCTTCGCTTCGATAATCGAATCTCCCTTTTATTCGAAGCGATTTCGAGCCGATTCGCTTCTCGAACATTCGCACACACGCGCAGGAAGCGGTACGCGAGCGTCGTCGCAGCATGGCGAGCGTTTCACCCGACACCTTATAGGGTGCGTCATTAGACGCAGGAGCGCGGGAAAAATTCGCACGGCCCTGACAGCATCGACTTTCCGAATGGACGAAGGTTCCACTCGTTAACGGTGTACGATTAAACATAACTATACCAACGCGAGGCATTTTCCTCGGAAGAGGTTCCAGATGACAGTTGACAGAGACTAGGCGTGCAAGGCAAGCAACACGCACGCTCGAAGGACGGGGTAGAAGAGAGGCAAGCAAGAAAGCGACGCAACGTGCACTCCCGAGAATACTAGACACTCACCCGTCCATTAAGCGACGAAGATGCGGCCCTGGAACGCCATGAATCGCCGATGGCCCGGTTCAATTGTCACCCCGTCGCAGAACTGTCAACTCCTACCCGCAGGAAGCCACGCTCGAGGTTCTTCCTGTTGTTCCACTGGAATCGCGGTTTTCCTTCTGGTCACGCTGCCACGTTCTCGTCACTGCTCGGGTTATTTTCCTCGAGCAACGTGCTTCCTCTGCGGCGTTCGGCGAATGTAAACAAGGTGTTCGGAGCTTGCGCCGTGCCCGGAAGCTTCGCCGCGAACCACACAGGCCTTTCTGCTCGTGCACGCGACTTCTACGCTGCTTTTCTTTCTCTCTCTCTCTAGCTCGTTTCCTCTACTTCTCTGCCTCTCTCTCCCTCTCCCCTTTTTTCTCCCTTTTCCTTTGCCAATTCGCCCCCGCGCCCCTGTCCAGGCCCAGCTTACGCTCGGCCACCGTCTTCGTCGCGCAGCCCGCGTCCGTCTTTCTCCTGTCAAACGGAAAACGCACCCTTCGCAGCCCCTCCGTGTTACGGTCCGTGGCTCGAGAAGTTCGGCCGCTTTTACCGTCGCTGCCGCCTCGTCCCCGTGCCATCCATGGCGCTGTAATGGCGACGCAACGGTTATGGGGGTCGCCGCGCGCGAAGCCACCCCCATGCACGATGGGGAAGCACGATCAATACCTTAACCCCCGCGATACGCTTTTCCACTCCGTGACGCTTGCCTGTCCCCCGACGATGTACCTTGCCCGTTCACCCTACCCTCCTCTCTCTCGCTCTCCCGCAAATTCGCTCTCTCCTTTACCCCCGAGCTCTACGTCCCGCTTCCACCCTCGTCCACCATCTCGGTCTCACCCTACCACACTCGGTCCTGTATCGAGTCGAATCGGTCGTCGAGACCAGACCCTACCTCCATCAGCTTTTGTCCTCCATCATCCCCGTCGCTCTTCCTTCTCTCCTCGATGAAACGCCTCGAAATGTTGCGAATCGCGTCGAGCACCGCGACTTCCAGTCACCTCGCGGCCCTTTATCTTCCCCGATGCGATTGCATCGGAGGGTGGCCTCGAGTGGCCGCAGTGACGGCTTAATCGGGGCTCCGGCAACGTTTCAAGGCGCTTCTCCTGCCCGCAGAATCCGTTTCTCGTGATCGGGGGTGCGGTGTTTCCACGCTGCTTCCAGTCCGCGAGTATCGATTGCGTGGCTTTTAAACCCCGTGATTTCCCGGCATTTTACTCTGGCCGGGTAATTCGACCGTGCTGTCCTCGAAACCTGCGAATGACACTCGGTCGAAGCGTTCCTTCCTTCGTTTTTATTTTTCCTTTTCATCGGTGTCGTATCGCGAACGCGTTGCATCGGAGAGGGTGCATCGTTGGCGATCGAATTGCCGCGGCTCTAGTGCCTTTTCGAATAAATAAACGCCGTCGAGAGGGGGCGAGAAGCCGGGTTCCGTCATCCATGGATGAAAACGCGCGAGGCGAATCGCGCGGATATTCCTTCGCGGTTATTGATTTTTTCCATTGCGATTTAAACGGGCCGCAGTAACGATGGGCACGAGAGCGTATTACGGAGAGTTTGACGGCTAAAGTACACCCTCGTCGCAACGGCGGGAGCCCGACAACGCCCATGAGGGTTGAATTTAGCCCTTAATTACGGGGACCGGCTCACGAACGATCAGCCACCAGAATGTTTGGCTCGTCGAGGGTTTCCTCGATCACGCTCAGCTTGATGCTCGGCGTGCAAAAAGAACGATATTCTTCTTCTTCGCTTTCTTTTCCTAGGTTTCTAACGAAATCGATGAGAAATCGTTAACGGGGGTGCGAGTCGAGTTGAAACGCGTGGATGATTGTAGATATGTGGGGAAGTACGAGATTCTGTAGGTTGAGTGTGAAGAATGAATAGGTTAGGCTGATATCTAGGTGATTAGAGGATTAGATAGTTAAGGGGGGTGCTGATACAGAACGCTGAAAATGTGCGGATTTTGGGAATTTTTCTCGAAGAAAGTGTTTAATTTATCAATCTAAAAAGTATGAGATTTTATTAAGTAATCATAAGAGTATTAAGAGAATTTTTTTACATTCTGGAAAATATTGTAATTTGGAATTATAATAGTTTCTTTTCTAATGACAAGATATAACGAGATCTGAAAATGTGTGAAATTTGGGAATTTTTTTCGGAGAAAGTATTTAATTGATTATTCTATAAAGTACGAGGTTTTATTAAGTGACTGTAAGAGTATTAAAAGAATTTTTCTCCATTCTGGAAAATATTGTAATTTGAGGTTATAATAGCTTCTTTTCTAATGCCAAGATAACGAGATCTGAAAATATGAGAATTTTGGGAATTTTTCTTGGAGAAAGTATTTAATTCATTATTCTATAAAGTACGAAGTTTTATTAAGTAATCATGAGAGTATTAAAAGAATTTTTCTCCATTCTGGAAAATATTATAATTTGAGGTTATAATAGCTTCTTTTCTAATGCCAAGATAACGAGATCTGAAAATATGAGAATTTTGGGAATTTTTTTTGGAGAAAGTATTTAATTGATTATTCCATAAAGTACGAGGTTTTATTAAGTGACTGTAAGAGTATTAAAAGAATTCTTCTCCACTCTGGAAAATATTGGAATTTGGGGTTATAATAGCTTCTTTTCTAATGCCAGAATATAACGGGATCTGAAAATGTGTGAAATTTGGGAATTTTTTTCGGACAAAGTATTTAATTGATCACTCTGAAAAGTGCATGGTTTTGTTAAGTAACCATAAGAGTATTAAGAGAATTTTTTTACACTTTGGGAAATGTTACAAATTGGAGTTACAACAGCTTACTAGTGGAGCTTCAATATCGAGATTTAAAATTGGTAGGAGCCATAGGTCCTTCTAATATTTAAAAAAAGCAAGATTCTCGAGATACTCCAATAAATACTCTTCCCACCCCTATCTTTGAGGGTTGTCTACACCCCTTTAATATACGATGATCGATAAATAAAAAATACGCGTGAAATATTTGTTTGAAAACTATCTCTCGCATAAATTTCATCAAATTCGTCGCGTCCAATTGGATATATTCCCTATTATAATTCGATACCATGCAAAACCAATGATTCCTATTCCCCGAATTTCACGCAAGAAGTAATTTTAACAGAAAATACAGATTTTTAATTAACAATTGTAAATATTTCTCATCAACAAAGACGTATTATTCTTTCCTGTAGAGCTCCATTTTTAATAACCCTGAACTGACAACTGTCACGTTGTCTTCTCTTTTCATTGACAACAGTTTACCACGGAAATTCGCGCAAAATTCGAATCTTGCGTGAATTATGGGACACCCTATACAGCACGCAGAGTATCGACTCCGTCGTTGGATCAGCGCCCCGTGGACACGAATAGTCATTCAACGACGTCTGTTTTATACTATTCTCCTCGTGACCAATTTATCGGCCCCGTGGCAGGAACAACGTACACACCCGCGTCGATCCACCTGCCGGAGAACGTTACTATGGCGGGTGCAAAGGGTCGTCCCGTTCGCACGCTCTCTAATCCTCCTCTATCGCGCGCCGCAGCAAAAATGCAGCGCGTGCACGCCGAGCGTTCGAGACGATCCCCGATTTCATCCGGCGAAGGTCGCCTTCCCTGCTCGATTAATTCTCGTGTTAATTCCGCCGCGTGATCAATTTGCGAATCCGCTTGATCGTTTAGGGCGGCAGTAGCGCTCATGCTTGGCGCAGGTCGGAAAACCTGGTCTAGATCCGTTTCATTCTAAAACGTAATGCACGATGATTGGCTCGTAGCTTGAAATAAGGTATCGGTTGTGAATATTATATTTACATGAATATATTAAATATTTATTTAACAATTTTATGCGACAGAGTAAAAATTGTCGACGAAATAATTAGGTAAATTATGGTTACTTCTTTGTACGATATTTATCTAACAGAAATGTAATATAAATCTAGAAATAAGTAATTAAATAATTATTATAATAATCTATTTTATAATAGAAATCTAATAGAAATAAATAATTAAATAATTATTATAGTAATCTATTTTATAATAGAAATCTAATAGAA
>NW_016908335.1:1888690-1903254 GCF_001483705.2 Eufriesea mexicana | reverse complement strand
ATTAAGAAAGAACTGTAATCGATATATTCACTCGTATTCATCGTATCGCTGAAATTACTATAATCTGTGCACGTTATAGTTAGGTACCCATTAAAGATCGGTAGTTCTAGTGTTAAAAGGGAGTTGTTTATTAGGCAAATTAGCAAAAAGTCCTACAGTTAGAGGTATCGTCGCCTTTTAACTCATTGTCAACCCAGTTCTCCAGCACAGAAGTAAATATAGGCAATGATAAACCTGACTCCGTCTATACTCGTCTCTCTAATCCACGAGAATCCAGTATTTTCCTCCGAATGGCCATAATATTTTATTTAAATAAACTTGTTTTATTATTAACACTAGAACTACCAACCCAGTCAAAATGACTGGTCCCAGAATTTTCCTTTCTGCAATCACCGAACACGTACACCTGCTTTAAGAATAAAATTGGTATCAACTTGTATTAAGAAAGGACTGTAATCGATATATTCGCTCGTGTTCGTCGTATCGCTGAAATTCCTATAATCTGTGCACGTTATAGTTAGGTACCCATTGAAGATCGGTAGTTCTAGTGTTAAAAAGGAGTTGTTGTTTATTAGACAAATTAGGAAAAAGTCCTACAGTTAGAGGTATCGTCGCCTTTTAACTCATTGTCAACCCAGTTCTCCAGCACAGAAGTAAATATAGGCAATGATAAACCTGACTCTGTCTATACTCGTCTCTCTAATCCACGAGAATCCAGTATTTTCCTCCGAACGATCATAATGTTTTATTTAAATAAACTTGTTTTATTATTAACACTAGAACTACCAACCTAGTCAAAATCATTGGTCCCAGAATTTTCCTTTCTGCAATCACCGAACACGTACACCTGCTTTAAGAATAAAATTGGTATCAACTTGTATTAAGAAAGGGCTGTAATCGATATATTCGTTCGTATTCGTCGTACCGTTGAAATTACTATAATCTGTGCACGTTATAGTTAGGTACCCATTGAAGATCGGTAGTTCTAGTGTTAATGGTTCACCAGAAGTTTGTAGAACCAGTGGATTGTAACGTGGGATTGGAATTATGGAATCAAAATTATGGGATAAATATGGGATATGGAAGTAATCATTGTCGGTGTCATTGTCAAGACATGTCGGAAGACTGTGTGCTTCGTCCTGAAACACAATGAAACACAATGCGATGAAAAGTTTTCCCAAGTAGGAATAAAATCTATCGCATGGGTCCCACTCTCCCCTTCACTCTCTCTCTCTCTCTCCTCTCTCTTTCTCTCACTTTACGATATCTAGAAATATTTTCCAGGAATAGAAATTAGAAAACGAAGAGAAAATTAATTCTTGGCATTCCAATAGCGGAAGTGTCAAAACATTGATAATTCGCGATATACTTTATGGCGTTTTTCAGAGATAAAAATTAGAAAATAAATTCACAAAGATTGAAGCTTCCTTTGGCAAAGACAAAAATTATAAATATTATTCTTCCTCAATTTCTAATTTTTATTCCTAAAAGGAAAGAATCATTAAATTCACCGCAAATTATCGGTGTTTTCATAGTTCCGCCATTGGAAAGCAAATTTCCTTTTTCTTTTAGGAATAAAAATTAGAAATTGAGGAAGAATATTGTATAAATTAATATATAATTGTTTAAAATTTTTGTCTTTGGCGAAGGAAGTTTCAATCTTTGCGAATCTTCAATCTTTTCATTGTACAATGAAAAGTTGGAATTGTTGATCGATTAAATAAGAAAATTCGGAGGGGGGAAATTTTCTTTTTCTTTTAGGAATAAAAATGAAAAATTGAGGAAGAATATTGTATAAATTAATATATAATTATATTTATAATTTTTGTCTTTGGCGAAGGAAGCTTCAATCTTTGCGAATCTTCAATCTTTTCATTGTACAATGAAAAGTTGGAATTGTTGACCGATTAAATAAGAAAATTCGGAGGGGAAAAATTCGGATGGAATTGCGGAAAATTAAAGTACTAAAATGCTAAAAAATAAATAATTTAAACATATCATTTTGACCCTCCTAATGGTTTTTCCCATCAAAATGACAGGTGTCTGGTTTTCCATTTTCAAAATTATTAAAAATATACGGATTATATTTTTAATAGAATTTCTGGTGACTTTTATTGAGACGAGAGACCAATTTCATTTTCATTATTCCATTTCAATTATAATCGTGCATGTGTGTCAATTAATATACTAATCGATCGATAGAATCGAATTAACTGTATTATTACCATTTATCGAGATTTCCCAAACCAAAATAAAACGATATAAGAGTTTTCAACTATGTATCCTTCTTTTCGAAATAAAAGGAGCGTGATCGTGCCGCTTGAAACTTGTCGAACATTATTCAAAAAGAAACTAACGAGGCCACCAAAGTTTCTTCTTCTTTGACTGAATTTCTGCTATTCTCCTCGAATGACCGTGGACTCGAGACTACCTCAACGTCGAGAGATCACGGACTCCGGAGTCGAGACCGGAATCAAAGGTATTTAGGTCGATTCTTGGCCTAACAGCCTCGCCACTCTACACTGCCTCGTAATATCGATAAACTTTTCCATATACAAGAATCTTTCCCATAATTATTCCAAATAATTCCCACAGCTTCCAATACAATTAATTCCAAAATAACTAAAAACTAAAAACAATCTTAAACAAAAATTACAAAAATTTGGACATAAAACTCGTTGCTGTTTAATTTCTACATCAAAATTTCGTACCATCTCTCTGTCATGGAGAAACAAAATTTTGGTTACACATGCTCTACCAGAGCTCGGGTTATACATTCGGTACAGCGTAACCATCGCTGGCAAATTTCCAAGCACCATCCACCACGCGCATTTGCCACTATTATTAGCTGGAAAATTCCACAACGAAATAATTATTTCGCAATTTCGCGGATAAATAATAATTTTCGATGCTTTACCTGCACCGAGGAATTTGCACGAATCTGTTTGCGGGGAAAAAGGCAGCGAAGAGGAGATGGCAATACGGATATTGCATTCGTGGCGTGGTAGTAATATTTCTTATTGCTGCGGCAAATGCGTATAGCAAACGGTGTCCCCGGATCTGTTGGATTCATTACTCGGAGTAGGTGTATTCGAGGAATAAGCAACGCGAGTACTGCTGCGCGATGCATGGTCGCAAAGAACGAGAGCAGGTTATTATTGCGGACGAGTGTATTGCAATTCGTAAGGTACAAATAGTACAAAGGGTATAAGAGTACAAACATTGCGTAGGAACTAGAGTATGCGGACATAGAAAAAGTACAGTTTAGAGACGTGACATAGAAGGGTATCGTTTTCCCGTTCACCCTCGTCGAATTTCGAATTGCGCACATCGTGACTTACCTCCGATTTTCGTTTCGTGTTTCGCCTCGGTTTCGGTTAAAGACTCGTGCCGAGATCGTTGCCTGACTGGCTTCGCGGATCGCGAAAATCGTGAAGAATCGGACAGAGTGTCGAATAGAGAACCAAGAGCCTGGTGGAAAGCGGTGGATCGTGGGGGGCGAGGGTGCAGAAAAGACGAAAAGAAGGGAAAGGGTGGGTGGAGGAGAAGGATGAATCTCGACACGAGCCCCCGATCAATAAACGTAACGTGTCGCGCGTAAATCCTATATCTGATAATACAATAAATATTATAATAGAATAACGCAATAATAAATATATTTATATTTGTATATATATGTGTATATATTATATATAATATAGGAAGAAACATGTCGACACAACTAGCTCTAAACACCGAGAGGATCCATATCTTGTTTCCCTTTTCCCTTCGCTTTATCCATCTTGCGTTCCCTTTGCTCTCAATCCCGTATTTACAGCCGCCTCGCAATCGAATTTACATCTTACAAAAGAATCAACCGGTTCAACTATGCAGCCTAGACTCGCGGTATCGCTGAACGTGATCGTTATCGACGAAGAAGAAAAGCGTCTATCTCGTGAAACGCGCGTGAACTAGAAGAAAAAGTGTCTCTACTGAAAATGCTTTTACCCTTTCGATGCTCTTTCGTTCCCATCCTCTCTCTCTCTCTCTCTCTCTCTCGATCACTCTCTTGTTCGCTCTTCCTCTCTCCTGACCATTCGATTTGCTCCCGATGGACACGCACATATCGCTACGCAGCGGTCGCACACAACACGCGGAAAACAGTCATACAGGCGCATTCTCGCAGAACAATAGTATCGCATACCGGTCGATCAGGGTACGACCCGATTCGATTCGCACTGTCGACGGATCGATCTCATCCAAGCGACCGTCTGTTGAGCAGAAATTGTACGAAACACACTCGACCAGCTCGTCCCGGCGTATTCCTTCGAGGTTGCAATCGATCGCGATTATTTCATCCCCCTTCGTTCGTCCATTTTGTTCTTCCTTCTAATTATTCGCAGCTTGGACAGCACACTCGACGGATTAAGGCTTAATGATATGATTCGCCATTGTACTCTGTTCCTCCTTCGAACGTTATCTTCCTATCTCTCCTTATACCTCTCTCTCTCTCTCTCTCTCTCTCTTCTCTTTAAATTTTTTCTTTATTTTTAAATCATCCCCTATCGTCTCTCTGAACCTATGGGAGTCTGCTTTTGCATTATTGTCACCGTTCGTACGATCCTTTCCGGACACTCGTGGTAAACGCATCTGCTGGTGCTTATGGTGTATGGAAACGGCTGGAAATAACGCACGAAGCATCGACTCGGTGCTATCTTTAAAACTGATCTCTCCCATTCCCGCTTCGCTCCGATATTTCGAATTTAGATTCGCGGCTAACATGCAACGCCCCGCGAGGAACCGTTAAAAATTCGTAATTTCGATGTGATTCTAGTGGACGTGTGTAAGGATAACCGTTGGCTGCCTGCATGCTCGAAATGCGAACGATCGATCGATCGCCAGACGTTGGCAGAATCGCGAGAAACAGACTATACCTACAGAGACATGTCATCGTACCGAGTCATACGACGCGTCGCGCTTTCGCGGAATAGCTTACCGACTTCGCGTTTACGTTTTGTCGAGTAAAGTGATTTAGTACAACGAGAACGAGTCTACGTAATAACAATATAAAAATCTATTCGGGATCTATAAAAATCTGACCACCCTTGTCAGGGTTTCGCAATCGGGTTAATCTGTTTCTCACGATCGATAGATTTCCTCCTATTTTTCCTTCCTTCGTCTTCATTCCTCTTTCAATTATCTTTTGAATTATCTACTTGGACACGAGAGACGCTACGTTAAGTTGCAGTTTTGTACTACGTGGAAGACGGATGTCCGTGAGAGTATTCGAGTAACATCGAAGGACAGATCGATCAGGGGTTCACTGGGTAAACGCGGATTATTCCTTGGTCGACTTGCGTGAGAAACGGAATCGTTCTTCTATCACCATAACCATCGTCCTAATGGTTGCTTAGATTTCAGTCTTACAAACGTTCGCGATTCGAGGAAGGAGGAAGGGAACCCTCTCTCCGACTCTCTCGCATGCACGCACTCTTCCTCTCATTCGCCATTTTGATCAGTAGAAAATCGCCTTAACGCTTACATATCGAACAGAAATCATATTGTTCCCGGGAGAATCGAAGGAACAACCGTTGCTTCGACGATTCTAAGCGACTAATCGTCTACGTCTAACCTCGGTAAAAATTGTGCGTCGTTAATCGTGCCTCCTCCACGTTCTTTCCTCTTTCCGTTCGCTGCCTCCGTTGCTACCCTCGCTCGCGAAAGGCCTCGAGGTGCACGCGCGCTCGATCGCGGTCCATTCTCGAATCCTTTCACGGACCAACTGTGTATATACATCGCGTATCGGGATCGTGTTCGTGACGCGAGGACGATTCGACGAAAGCTTACGACTATCTAAACGCTGACGAATTAACGCAACCCCTCGACGATCCGAAAACAAACGCCGACCACGTCTCCTCTGCGATTCGCTGGGCCCCATCGTACGCTTCACCCGCGTCGAATCGCGCCGTTGATCGACCTGGAACAACGCCTGCCGTGCAACCGATTCGTGAACACCGGTGCGCTTAAATCGTTTCAGCAGCCTTGCAAGACCTCGGGTGTGCGGGATGCGACGAAGAAGAGACGAAAGGACGTGGACCATCAGCCATCGGCTATGGTAGCGAGAAGAACCGCTGCGATTACATGAAGTAAACAGGATCGTTCTCCGCGATGGCGTCCAGCCTGGCCGGCAGGGTTTTCGGTCGCTGAGGAGCCACGGTCTTGTGCACGACCTCACGGGACCCCTTGCGTCACATGTAGGTAGGTTTCACCTTGTACGCTCTTTTCCAGACCTCGCATAGGCAAACGGTGCTGTGGAACCTGTAGAAGATCGCCAGGGGCATCGAGACGTGCGTGATGATCGTCCATGCCCACAGGCCGTAGAAGTGCAGCTGCACAGGGTGCGACTCTGCTCGCGACTTCTCCAAGGTGTTGATCGCCCACATGGCTAGATTCGTGACCAACAGGAACGTCACGATCTCTCTGCCCGGTTTCCTTCTGATCTGCTTCGCCGTGGCGACCGATCGCCTGGACGCGTCTAGGATGAAGATGGTCTGAAAGGTGGTCTGCAGCACGCTGGCCAGGGCTGTGACCAGCACCAGGACCGTGTGCTTGGCCAGGGTAAACTGGGCACCGATGATCGTGAACGTCGAGTAGATGAACATTCCCGTTTGCGCGGCTACCAGCAGGATGTTGTCCAATTCTAGGTTCCTGTTGCCGTCGTAACGCAGCTTCCGCATCTGGAACATCCCTATCAGCGTGGCCATCGTTGACATGCCGTAGAGGGTGAGCTCGCAGACGTTCACTTCTGTCACGGCGAAGCTGACTAATTCTGGACGCGATATCAGCACGAAGAACAGGATCAGGGATATGATGGTTAGCACCAGGATCAGGATGCCCACGAACAGACCTTTGTGAGCGCGGGCGCAGTCCACGCTGTAGTGATGTGGCGATCTCCTGAAGAAACGAAGCGAGGTTAAAATTGGTGAATAATCGTAGATCGGTATTGGATAATTTCGATCTTACTCGCGGATCCCCTACGATTTACCTGTAGGCGTGAGCCTGGTGTCGCGATCCCGGCGGCGTCTTGGGCTGGGAGAACGCAGCCTTGGATATGTTCTTCCACATGACGTAGAGTATCGCGGCGCAGATCAAGCTGTACTCGATGGTGCAAGGGAAGAGGAACGGGCTGGCGTCCTGGACTAACGATCCCATTATGTTCGTTCGTCGGCACTCGTACATGTGATGCGGACCTTTCAGGCCCCTCGGGAGCCTCAAGTGTTCGCCGTGGTGGTAATGATTATGTCCCCCGAGGTTAAGATTGCTCTTCGCACCTAATTTCGTTTCAACTTCAATCTCCGTTCGACCTCGTTCATCCGAGCTTCGTTATGCTCGTGAGACGGCGTGATTATCTAGATACTAGCGGCTACGTGTGCATGCAACCTGCGACTCCTACCTAATCTGTGGGAGATCTTCAGCGTGTTGTTCTCCGGGTTGTAGAACGTCAATATCTCGTGTTTCGTTTCCTGTACAAGGACGTTCAGCCAGACCGACAGATTCGTACCGATCATGTGCATCAGCCCGAAACGCGCGACCACCCGATGACGGTAAACTTTCATTTGCTGTCAAAGAGAACGGAGATTAAAGTCTGCGAGAGATTCGGGGAAAGGAAAGAGAGTGGTTGGTGCAGAGGAACGGAGGAAAGAGAAATGGCCCTCGAAGCGTGACCAGGGAATGCCAGCGATCGATCAGACGTCGGTGCAGAATAATTTGATAATCGTTCGAACGGATCTCTCCGGGGGCCGGGAGCCAGAGGTCGAAGTCATATTTAGAGGACGTTAAACGATCGGCGAGCTGCCGGGATTCCCGATCGAGAATCCTTCAACGGGAAGTTTTAATCAAAAGCGGTCGAGTGCGGCGAGAGATATTCATCTGTCGCGGGGCAAAGGAAAGAGCAAAGCTGGCCAGGGTAGCTCGACGGACGACTCGTGTTCCAGTATTAGTTTCAGGGTTGTTCACCCTTCCGTTTCATTAACCTTTCCAGCCGAGCTTCTCGTTTTGCATCGACGCTTTCGCTCTTTCATTACGTGCCGCGCACCGATCTCTGCACCATCCATGCCACCGTTATTTTTAGCCCCTTCACCTACTGAGCATCCACTCTCCCCGTGATTTTCACTTAACCGTCCCCTTTTACGCAACATCTTCTGCGTGAAAAACGACCAACCGAATCGCCGCCGTTCCCTTGTCTCTTCCGAAGGACTTCCACAGATCCCTAAACTTCCATACGTTTACTGCAACGCAGCTTCGCTATTTTCGTCCACCTGGCTTCTCTCACATGCACCATAATGGCTGCTCTAGGGTTCGCGGTTTGGTACCGCATCTCAACATTTATGTGCTCAACCTGACTTCTAAGAATTAAACCTATATAATTGTTACATGTATATACACGCGGTGTATAGATTTTCTGGGTCTGAAGAGAGTGCAAGCTAAGGTGCATTTTTCCAAAAGATTTAATCTCATCGGCGGAAAGACGAAAGAAAGTATCGGCTCAGTCGATCGAGTCTTGACAGTCTATCGAAAACCATATTCTAAGCAAGTTGAATAAAGTCGTAGTCTAAAACAGTGTTCAATTATTTCAATACCTTTGAATACAAGAATTCCTTTATTTTGGCAGGATGTGAACAACGCAATAATAAATATATTTATATTTGTATATATATGTGTATATATTATATATAATATAGGAAGAAACATGTCGACACAACTAGCTCTAAACACCGAGAGGATCCATATCTTGTTTCCCTTTTCCCTTCGCTTTATCCATCTTGCGTTCCCTTTGCTCTCAATCCCGTATTTACAGCCGCCTCGCAATCGAATTTACATCTTACAAAAGAATCAACCGGTTCAACTATGCAGCCTAGACTCGCGGTATCGCTGAACGTGATCGTTATCGACGAAGAAGAAAAGCGTCTATCTCGTGAAACGCGCGTGAACTAGAAGAAAAAGTGTCTCTACTGAAAATGCTTTTACCCTTTCGATGCTCTTTCGTTCCCATCCTCTCTCTCTCTCTCTCTCTCTCTCGATCACTCTCTTGTTCGCTCTTCCTCTCTCCTGACCATTCGATTTGCTCCCGATGGACACGCACATATCGCTACGCAGCGGTCGCACACAACACGCGGAAAACAGTCATACAGGCGCATTCTCGCAGAACAATAGTATCGCATACCGGTCGATCAGGGTACGACCCGATTCGATTCGCACTGTCGACGGATCGATCTCATCCAAGCGACCGTCTGTTGAGCAGAAATTGTACGAAACACACTCGACCAGCTCGTCCCGGCGTATTCCTTCGAGGTTGCAATCGATCGCGATTATTTCATCCCCCTTCGTTCGTCCATTTTGTTCTTCCTTCTAATTATTCGCAGCTTGGACAGCACACTCGACGGATTAAGGCTTAATGATATGATTCGCCATTGTACTCTGTTCCTCCTTCGAACGTTATCTTCCTATCTCTCCTTATACCTCTCTCTCTCTCTCTCTCTCTCTCTTCTCTTTAAATTTTTTCTTTATTTTTAAATCATCCCCTATCGTCTCTCTGAACCTATGGGAGTCTGCTTTTGCATTATTGTCACCGTTCGTACGATCCTTTCCGGACACTCGTGGTAAACGCATCTGCTGGTGCTTATGGTGTATGGAAACGGCTGGAAATAACGCACGAAGCATCGACTCGGTGCTATCTTTAAAACTGATCTCTCCCATTCCCGCTTCGCTCCGATATTTCGAATTTAGATTCGCGGCTAACATGCAACGCCCCGCGAGGAACCGTTAAAAATTCGTAATTTCGATGTGATTCTAGTGGACGTGTGTAAGGATAACCGTTGGCTGCCTGCATGCTCGAAATGCGAACGATCGATCGATCGCCAGACGTTGGCAGAATCGCGAGAAACAGACTATACCTACAGAGACATGTCATCGTACCGAGTCATACGACGCGTCGCGCTTTCGCGGAATAGCTTACCGACTTCGCGTTTACGTTTTGTCGAGTAAAGTGATTTAGTACAACGAGAACGAGTCTACGTAATAACAATATAAAAATCTATTCGGGATCTATAAAAATCTGACCACCCTTGTCAGGGTTTCGCAATCGGGTTAATCTGTTTCTCACGATCGATAGATTTCCTCCTATTTTTCCTTCCTTCGTCTTCATTCCTCTTTCAATTATCTTTTGAATTATCTACTTGGACACGAGAGACGCTACGTTAAGTTGCAGTTTTGTACTACGTGGAAGACGGATGTCCGTGAGAGTATTCGAGTAACATCGAAGGACAGATCGATCAGGGGTTCACTGGGTAAACGCGGATTATTCCTTGGTCGACTTGCGTGAGAAACGGAATCGTTCTTCTATCACCATAACCATCGTCCTAATGGTTGCTTAGATTTCAGTCTTACAAACGTTCGCGATTCGAGGAAGGAGGAAGGGAACCCTCTCTCCGACTCTCTCGCATGCACGCACTCTTCCTCTCATTCGCCATTTTGATCAGTAGAAAATCGCCTTAACGCTTACATATCGAACAGAAATCATATTGTTCCCGGGAGAATCGAAGGAACAACCGTTGCTTCGACGATTCTAAGCGACTAATCGTCTACGTCTAACCTCGGTAAAAATTGTGCGTCGTTAATCGTGCCTCCTCCACGTTCTTTCCTCTTTCCGTTCGCTGCCTCCGTTGCTACCCTCGCTCGCGAAAGGCCTCGAGGTGCACGCGCGCTCGATCGCGGTCCATTCTCGAATCCTTTCACGGACCAACTGTGTATATACATCGCGTATCGGGATCGTGTTCGTGACGCGAGGACGATTCGACGAAAGCTTACGACTATCTAAACGCTGACGAATTAACGCAACCCCTCGACGATCCGAAAACAAACGCCGACCACGTCTCCTCTGCGATTCGCTGGGCCCCATCGTACGCTTCACCCGCGTCGAATCGCGCCGTTGATCGACCTGGAACAACGCCTGCCGTGCAACCGATTCGTGAACACCGGTGCGCTTAAATCGTTTCAGCAGCCTTGCAAGACCTCGGGTGTGCGGGATGCGACGAAGAAGAGACGAAAGGACGTGGACCATCAGCCATCGGCTATGGTAGCGAGAAGAACCGCTGCGATTACATGAAGTAAACAGGATCGTTCTCCGCGATGGCGTCCAGCCTGGCCGGCAGGGTTTTCGGTCGCTGAGGAGCCACGGTCTTGTGCACGACCTCACGGGACCCCTTGCGTCACATGTAGGTAGGTTTCACCTTGTACGCTCTTTTCCAGACCTCGCATAGGCAAACGGTGCTGTGGAACCTGTAGAAGATCGCCAGGGGCATCGAGACGTGCGTGATGATCGTCCATGCCCACAGGCCGTAGAAGTGCAGCTGCACAGGGTGCGACTCTGCTCGCGACTTCTCCAAGGTGTTGATCGCCCACATGGCTAGATTCGTGACCAACAGGAACGTCACGATCTCTCTGCCCGGTTTCCTTCTGATCTGCTTCGCCGTGGCGACCGATCGCCTGGACGCGTCTAGGATGAAGATGGTCTGAAAGGTGGTCTGCAGCACGCTGGCCAGGGCTGTGACCAGCACCAGGACCGTGTGCTTGGCCAGGGTAAACTGGGCACCGATGATCGTGAACGTCGAGTAGATGAACATTCCCGTTTGCGCGGCTACCAGCAGGATGTTGTCCAATTCTAGGTTCCTGTTGCCGTCGTAACGCAGCTTCCGCATCTGGAACATCCCTATCAGCGTGGCCATCGTTGACATGCCGTAGAGGGTGAGCTCGCAGACGTTCACTTCTGTCACGGCGAAGCTGACTAATTCTGGACGCGATATCAGCACGAAGAACAGGATCAGGGATATGATGGTTAGCACCAGGATCAGGATGCCCACGAACAGACCTTTGTGAGCGCGGGCGCAGTCCACGCTGTAGTGATGTGGCGATCTCCTGAAGAAACGAAGCGAGGTTAAAATTGGTGAATAATCGTAGATCGGTATTGGATAATTTCGATCTTACTCGCGGATCCCCTACGATTTACCTGTAGGCGTGAGCCTGGTGTCGCGATCCCGGCGGCGTCTTGGGCTGGGAGAACGCAGCCTTGGATATGTTCTTCCACATGACGTAGAGTATCGCGGCGCAGATCAAGCTGTACTCGATGGTGCAAGGGAAGAGGAACGGGCTGGCGTCCTGGACTAACGATCCCATTATGTTCGTTCGTCGGCACTCGTACATGTGATGCGGACCTTTCAGGCCCCTCGGGAGCCTCAAGTGTTCGCCGTGGTGGTAATGATTATGTCCCCCGAGGTTAAGATTGCTCTTCGCACCTAATTTCGTTTCAACTTCAATCTCCGTTCGACCTCGTTCATCCGAGCTTCGTTATGCTCGTGAGACGGCGTGATTATCTAGATACTAGCGGCTACGTGTGCATGCAACCTGCGACTCCTACCTAATCTGTGGGAGATCTTCAGCGTGTTGTTCTCCGGGTTGTAGAACGTCAATATCTCGTGTTTCGTTTCCTGTACAAGGACGTTCAGCCAGACCGACAGATTCGTACCGATCATGTGCATCAGCCCGAAACGCGCGACCACCCGATGACGGTAAACTTTCATTTGCTGTCAAAGAGAACGGAGATTAAAGTCTGCGAGAGATTCGGGGAAAGGAAAGAGAGTGGTTGGTGCAGAGGAACGGAGGAAAGAGAAATGGCCCTCGAAGCGTGACCAGGGAATGCCAGCGATCGATCAGACGTCGGTGCAGAATAATTTGATAATCGTTCGAACGGATCTCTCCGGGGGCCGGGAGCCAGAGGTCGAAGTCATATTTAGAGGACGTTAAACGATCGGCGAGCTGCCGGGATTCCCGATCGAGAATCCTTCAACGGGAAGTTTTAATCAAAAGCGGTCGAGTGCGGCGAGAGATATTCATCTGTCGCGGGGCAAAGGAAAGAGCAAAGCTGGCCAGGGTAGCTCGACGGACGACTCGTGTTCCAGTATTAGTTTCAGGGTTGTTCACCCTTCCGTTTCATTAACCTTTCCAGCCGAGCTTCTCGTTTTGCATCGACGCTTTCGCTCTTTCATTACGTGCCGCGCACCGATCTCTGCACCATCCATGCCACCGTTATTTTTAGCCCCTTCACCTACTGAGCATCCACTCTCCCCGTGATTTTCACTTAACCGTCCCCTTTTACGCAACATCTTCTGCGTGAAAAACGACCAACCGAATCGCCGCCGTTCCCTTGTCTCTTCCGAAGGACTTCCACAGATCCCTAAACTTCCATACGTTTACTGCAACGCAGCTTCGCTATTTTCGTCCACCTGGCTTCTCTCACATGCACCATAATGGCTGCTCTAGGGTTCGCGGTTTGGTACCGCATCTCAACATTTATGTGCTCAACCTGACTTCTAAGAATTAAACCTATATAATTGTTACATGTATATACACGCGGTGTATAGATTTTCTGGGTCTGAAGAGAGTGCAAGCTAAGGTGCATTTTTCCAAAAGATTTAATCTCATCGGCGGAAAGACGAAAGAAAGTATCGGCTCAGTCGATCGAGTCTTGACAGTCTATCGAAAACCATATTCTAAGCAAGTTGAATAATGTCGTAGTCTAAAACAGTGCTCAATTATTTCAATACCTTTGAATACAAAAATTCCTTTATTCTGACAGGATTTTAACCTGAACCTGGTCTAACTTCGATACCTTTGAATACAAGAATTCCTTCATTCTAACATGATCTTGACTTGAATGCGGCCTAACTTCGATACCTTTGAATACAAAAATTTCTTTATTCTGACAGGATTTTAATCTGTACGTGGCCTAACTTCAATGCCATTGAATACAAGAATTCCTTTATTCCGATAGAATCTTGACCTGAATGTGGCCTAACTTCAGTGCCATTGAATACAAAAATTCCTTTATTCTGACAGGATTTTAATCTGTACGTGGCCTAGCTTCAATACCTCTGAATACAAGAATTCCTTTATTCTGATAGAATCTTGACCTGAATGTGGCCTAACTTCAGTGCCATTGAATACAAAAATTCCTTTATTCTGACAGGATTTTAATCTGTACGTGGCCTAACTTCAATACCTCTGAATACAAGAATTCTTTTATTCTTACAGAATCTTGACCTAAATATTGTTTAACTTTGATATTTTTGAATTCAAGAATTCCTTTATTCTATCAGGATATTGACCTGAACGTAGCCTAACTTCAATACCTTTGAATACAAAAATTTCTTTATGCCGACAGGATCTTAATCTGTACCTGGCCTAACTTCAATACCTTTGAATATAAGAAATCTTTTATTCTAACAGGCTCATGACCTGTATGTGGCTTAACTTTGATACCTTTGAATACAAGAATTCCTTTATTCTGACAAGATATTAACCCGAACCTGGCCTAATTTCAATACTTTTGAATACAAAAATTCCTTTATTCTGACAGGATATTAATCTATACCTGGCCTAACTTCAATACCTTTGAATACAAGAATTCCTTTATTCTGACAGAATCTTAATCTGTACCTGACCTAACTTCAATACCTTTGAATACAGGAATG
>NW_016908335.1:1793797-1888653 GCF_001483705.2 Eufriesea mexicana | reverse complement strand
AATGCCTTTATTCTGACAGGATATTAACCTAAACGTACCTTAACTTCAATACCTTTGAATACAAAAATTCCTTTATTCTGACAGGATCTTATCCTGAACGTGGCCTAACGTGTCCCTGTATAGATACCTATCAACAACAAATTAGGTCCTCCGCTCCATTAGGTTCTACTCCATGGGTCCGAGATCCGCGAATTCCTAGGATCAGCAGGGATAAGAGTGGACATTGAATGGGTAAAGATTGGAATACTAACCTCGTTGTTCAGAAATATAAAGTACATCTGTATAAAGATGAACGCCATCCTCGTGGCCGGAGTGAGGGCAAGCATGATGTTGTGGCACTTGGTGTTTCGTTCCAGCTCGAAGTACTGGCCGAACTCTAGGCCGGAGTAGATCATCGAGCCGATTCCGAACGCCACAGCACCCATGCGTAGATAGAAACTGCCATAATGCTGGGCCGGTCTGACGGCAGTCACGTGCGGGCAAGCAGCGTCCGCGGCGTCGCTGTCGCCACCGGCGCCGCTCGACGATCGCGACGAGTCCAGGTCGCACACGTCCTTTCGCTTCTCTTCTCATGCAAATTTATGGTAATCGGCCGGTTAAGATTAATGCGATTTTAACGGGGCCGAGCTCGCCGCTTCCGTCGTCGGAAGCGGATTGAAAGCTAGTGCGCGAGCTGCCCGCTTCGCCATTGCTATGCAACGAGACTTAACCCTTTTATACCAGGCTCTCATGGTCTTCTCGTTCGCGGGCGTACGCGTATTTTTCTATTTCTATTCGGCTACGGAGGTTAGGTTAGGTTAGGTGTCTGAGTATTCGTGCATGCGGTTGTATTACGTGCTGTTACGCATTTCCCGTTACGCGTTTTCCACTAATTTCTGATATAATTAACCCCTTGCACTGGGGAGGCGACCCTCGCTCGCTGTAATTCAATAAAATCCCAAAGGTCGATATTAATTTTATTTGATCTATTTTTAAAAATATCGCAGATTTCGTAGCAGAAAGTCCTCCAACTGCTATTTCTCTGTGTCCCTGTGACGGGAAAAATTGCACAGTGCAAGGGGTTGAAATAATAAATAATCAGAGCTGCGTTAACCCCTTGCCTCATTTCTCCAGAAATTTCTTTAGATTTTAGATTTCCCTCGAAATTACTCGATTTAGCTGATACGAGTATGCACGACGAGCCGAGGCTAAAGCTAGAGCTGGACTGGAAGCTACGATCTCTGATACCGGTGTGACTCGATGGTATAAAGCAAGGGGTTAAGAGGTTGGTTAATGGCGAGTAAGGGTGAGGAACAGGTTACGGAAAAAGTAAAAGAACAATGTGTGATTATGTAAGAAACGAAGCGATTTCAGCGAGTTAGCGTGACTACGGTTTTGTGCAGAAAGGAATTACCTACTCGTAAAACAACACGCTGCGGACGTTCCTGAAACGTCAAGTTAAATGTATTCATTCTATCGTGTTCATAGTCGTTGATCGCGAGTGTCGGTAAAATGAGGAAGAAAAAAAAAGAAAGAAAAGAAAAGAAGAAATGGGCAGGAGAAAGAATTTCCCGCGACCAGGACGATCGACTTACTTGACTTCGGCTTGCCATCGCGAAGCAAAGTGGCGTACATGTAGACGAGGAAGATCATGCTGCCGAAGTAGAGGTAAAGGTAGAATCCTTCGTAGAACGACGGCGGTATGTAGGTGGATATTACTTCTGCCATGGGGAAAGCGATTCCCATGACGACCAGCAGCTTTCCGTAGAGAGCGCTAAAAGTCGTGGCCAGGGCGTCGCTGTGCAACAAACGGAAATTGTGCTTGAACGAGAGAGCGGTCGACTCTCGTGCGAGTCCATACGTTCGATTTCTCTCCAGCAGGGAAATTGCGCTATTTCCGGCCCTACCTGTTGTCGCTTTCTTCGACTCGCAGCACCACCACCCCGTGGCCGTCGCCGCCGCCATCGACGTTCATCTTTCGACGTAGCGAGACGTGGCGAGAAGTAACACGTGCGAGTAATTATTTATTTATTCCGGCCGTTCTCTCGCAGGACGTGGCCGGATCGATCGGAACACGCGAGCGAGAAACGAACGTTTGCCGGATGAAAAAGAAACGACGCGGCCCCGGAATGAAGCGTCGGGAAGCGTCAGTGGAGATACCATTGGCCGCAAATACATCCACCCCCGTAAGAATTGGCTCAATTACGGGTAATCGTGTGCTCGACCGTGCGCGTGTGTGTTTGATTCATAAAGTACCGGTAATTGCGGTGCAGACGTCGGTCAGGATAACCCGGAGGATCACGTGAAATTTCCGTGGTGACCGGCATATATGCCCCCCTCTTCGCGTTAATTCGCTCGGGATGGAAATCATTCGAGATGAAATCTTTCGGTCGATCAGTGCGCGCGCGCTAATGGCGCGTTTAAACGTCGAACCGTGAATACGACCCGATTTACTCGCCCATATATCCATCGTTTCTTCCTCGCTCGTGTCCGGCTGCTTTTCTATACGTACACAGAGCGACTCGATCGAAACGCGAACGAAATCACTGCGTTTTTCCTTCGCTTCTATATGCATTCGAGAGATATCGAGTCACCCCGTAGGATGGAACTCGCGACGCAATTTAATTGGAGAGAGATCGAGAGAGGAGCTGAAAAACAGAGGACTCACCATCCGAGCTTCTTCCACTTCCGGTCGTCGGAGACGTCGAGGAAGGCCGGTGCCGGGTAGCATCCCGCTGAAATCGGCTGCGAGGAGCATCGGGCCAGGTCGAACTTTGGCGGCCGGTGAGCGCGGGAGGGTGAGCTGCTGCTGTGTTTGGACAGCGTTTCCGGTGAAACGATTACCGCGGACAGTGAAGCCGGTAGCGTAGCGGACGGCAGCGCAGCCGGCAATCTTGGCCAGCTGAACAGACCGTGTTTCCTCGTTATTTCTACCCTGTCCTTGGCCGATCGATTCGTCGGTATCGACGGCTCGATTACCGGGGATAATTACCGGCTCGGGGGGGCCCGAGCTAGACCGATAAACCGATTCGTCCCGTCGTTCTCCTAATGCGCGCGACTTTAACGTCCTTTTTATCGTCCTCGTCGGAGTGCTCTAACTCGCCGTGATTGCCTACGCGACGTGATACTACGCGTCGTATCGAACGCGCCATTCCCGGATGCTGGTTAGGTTAGGTTAGGTACCGATCGCTCGGAGACACTTGGAATCGGTTCGCAGCGCCGGCATTAGGATCGCGCGAATCCGCATCGATCGATCTTCTCGCGACCCGTGCTAATCCCCGCGTAGCAATTTTCGCCCACGTTCCACGGGAATTTTCCCGGCGCGAAGCAATTTATCCGGAAAGCGTTCAGCGGCCGGGCTTATCGCTCTCGAACGAACTCGCGTTACCGCGGCCTGCCCCCGTAATTCGTTTAAGCTAGTTTCCCCGAGTGCCGGGCCCGTCGGCCTTCGGCTGGAACGGCGCGCGCGTGGCCCGAACTTGGCGAACATGGCGAAACTGGCTGTCGTTACTCGCCGTCAATCGGAACTCGTTAAACTGCGCCCGACAAATGGCCGGAAAAGTTTGCAGGACAGCGGAATTTCCACTCGCGGCCGCCATTGTAAGAACCGCGGCAATACGCTACGAGTATTCGTTACTCGCGGCTGAAAGGCGGCCGCGCGGACAGGGCAAGGAGTAATTAAGCGCGTTGCCGGGGAAAAATATTTCCCCACCGGTTTTCCCCGCGCGGTTCGCTTAATGAAACAGGGATCCGTCGTGTTACGCCACTCTAGTTCCGCTAGTTTCCTCTTTTTCCTCCCTTTCGCCCCCCTTTTCCACCTTTTTCCCTCTTCTCGAGCCGCGAACGCCAGTAATTAAAGAGGGCGTGACTTCTCGCATTTGCTCGATCGCGCTCCCCGTTTTTCACCCCGTTTCCCACCAGCCACGCCGCTGCCCGGTGGAAATTTCGTTTTCCCTTATTATTCGTTAAAAAAGGGGTGAAGGGAAACGAGGACAATTAACGGGTTGGTAACGTTAATAGGATGAATGTCGAGCGGCGTGCGTGCACGGCCGCAGCTCGTAGCTCGGCAACAACGGCTGCCAACTAAAAGTTTCGAGGAATTCAAAGGGGAGCTCCGTAAACGGTCTCGCGCGTCTAATTTAAGGTCAACGTGGTGCCGTAACGTTTGATACACGTCACATTGACACTGGCTGCAGGAAGAGACCTACTATAGAGCGCGGACGGTTTCGCGAGCGTCATTAATCCGACGACTTTCGAACCGGTGGACGTTTATCTAATGATAATCCCTCCTCCGATCCGGTGGTCGGCGAAACACGACCGAGCCCGTTTCTCACACACGTGCCTCGAGAATTCGCCCCCGTTCGCTCCTCCGGAGCCGGAGCGAGTCGCCGGTTACCATGGAATTCGCCGCGACAACTTATCCGCGCCGCGGTCGAACGGCAAGAGGAACGTAAATTATTTTCACCACCGGCGTCGCCGACGTCGCAGCCGCGATATTGCGTCGACGTATCGGGGCGAAATTTCAATTTACCGCAGGCACCGTTCACCCCCGACCACCGAAGGGTGGTGCCACCCGTCGCGAAGAAGAATTTTCTCCATTCCCGAATTCCCGGAGCCACGCGGCAAATTCGCAAATGTTCGCGCCGAACCGACTAATTTCTTCCTCGCCGACTCGATCGACGCCGACTGATCGAGTTAATCTCCAATTCGCGAACGTGAATTTGGCATACGTTCCCTTTCGGAAACGGGTCAATTTCTATTCCCGTATCCGGAGCTCGCCGTTGAGTTCGGGTGCCCTCGGTGACGAGCGAGATCCTCCGAGTCTCGTTTAATATTCCAGTAGACTTGGTGGCACGTATCCAGCGAGGAATTAAGCTCGCGGGATAAACGCGATCGCGAGGCGAGCTCGCTGAAAGGCACCTATCCACGGAAGCTTCGTGCGATCCCTGTCTCTGAATACAAGCGAAATCGGGAGATGGTTGTTCCGCGCGTTTAAGAAGGTAAACGAGGCGCCGCGTAAAGCGACCTACCCCTACGAGGCCGATAGCACGCGTCGAGAGGGACGTGGATAAGTTTCGTCCACGCAGGGGCGATGCGAGGGTAGATGCGCGCGTTTCCACGCAGCGCGAAAGAGAATCGCTAGAGGAAAGAGGTAGTCGACCGTGGAGGAGATACGGCGGATAAGAGAGAGAGAGAGAGAGAGAGAGAAAGAGAAAGGGAGATAGGGGACGGCTGGTCTCTTGGCTTCGAGCTTTTTGAAATAATCACGTAGCGTTGAAGAAGCAGAAGAGCGCGAGAGGGTGTTGCCGGACGAGAGGGAGCCCGTGGAGGGGTGCAAGAGGGCACTGAGGGGTTGATTCAGTGGCTGAGTGCCGTTCCCTCATTGTGGCACGAGTGTATCCGTGGCTCAAGGACTCGGGGCCTGGCTCACCCTTGTTTCGGTGGCTTCGCCACTCCGCCACCCCTTCGGGGTATCCCGAAGGAATCTATTCCGCGTCTTCCTTCTTCCCTCCCTCTGTCCCGCCCTCCGCCCTTCCTCCTCTTTACGTGCTCGGACTCGCGCCGCCGGAGAGACCTCCTTTTAATCGTTTCTCCAGCCAAACTTCCGCCACGTAAATACTCGCTAAACGTTTTCCACCCTTCCACCCTCTTTCCCGCCGGTTTTTGCGTGCAGACAGCGGGGCCACGCGTTTTCGTTTCCTCGATTATCGCGCACTCTCGACCCGCCGGGGATTACGCTTTTGGCGTCCCATCCTGCCCCGGGGGTGAGCCTGGCTCCGTTCGATACGGCGAATCTGTTTCATCTTGGATTTATTCTCGATCGCGTTACCTTCCGTTCCCAAAACGATCGCTGCACCCTGGTCCAGAGGATTTCCCAACGCCCGTTAATCGCCGGTCGATTCGTCGATCCTCGATTTTTCCCGAGCTACCCGAAGCATCCATCGATCAGCCTTACCCGAGGCGAGCGAAATTCCCACCCCGTCCGCGAAACAACTTCCAACTAGACCGTTTCCTAGCGTTCCAACGGCCCCCATCCACCCTCCCTCGCGGGAAAGCATTCGTGGCACACGAGGACGACGTCCTCGTCGCCGTCGTGCCATCGGAAATCGTAGACGGACGCGGTGCGTCGGTGTGCGTGCGCGATTTCAGGATTCCCGACGAGTCGTCTGGGGCGAGAAACGGCGAGAGAAAGAGCGAGAGAGGAGCGACCGGATCGATTCGCGGTCTCGGCAGGGTGGAATCGTACTACCTGAGGGAGGTCTTGATGAGCATATCCGTGACCTTGGCTGGCGGTTTCCTCGACCGTCTCGGCGGAATGTTAGCTGCTGAACTCACCCAGCGGATCGCACAGTCACGGCCCTGCGGCTCGTGTCACGGCACTCTCGGACCCCGCATCACAAACTGAAGCCCTGCACTCTCGCGACTAGCCGCTCTCTCTCGGCTAATCTTCTCTCTCCTTGTCCCTCTTTTTCTCTCCCCATCCTACTCGCCGGCTGTCCATCGTCTCTGGATACGCGGCCGTTTGATAGCGAGCTCGTTACCCGAATGAGATTCGCAGTGGCGTAACGCTCGCGGAAGGACCGAGGTCCGAGATTCTACGCCACGAGGCCATCCATGGACCAGGCATCACCTGGATGGACAGACGCGACCGGTGGGTGACCGGTTCATTTCGTCGTGAAATCAACGTCGCGGAAGCCCGGAGACGAAGGTCGAATGGGAAATCGGGGGTTCGACGGAACCCCTGAACTGGACTGGAATTCGAAAATTTTTTCTCCTACACGGGGGGCACTTTCGCACCCCTGTCTCTCGATCGTTCCTCGGTCGCAAAGAAGAACGGGGGATACTCGGATCGCGAACTTCCGGGAGCCTCGCGCTGTGAAAGAAGCTGCGAAAAGAAGAGGATGGAGGAGAGGAAGGGGAGACGGTTTCCTTCGCTGCTGCTCCCTCCTCACCCCTGCGTGGGTTTGCTTCAAAGGATTCGGGCGTCGAGTGCGCGTGTACCCTGATGAAATCTGCATGTAAATCGACGGAATAGGCCAGTCTTCCTGCTCTCGTTCGGGGCGAAGGAGAGGACGGTCCACCGGGGGTTCCGGTGAAACGGGAAAGGAGAGAGCTGGTCGCGTGGTGCGAGAGGGAGAAAAAGGGACGAGCTGCGGAGCGCGAAGGGGGACTGGGGGAGCTGTTGGATGAGAGGAGAGGAGAGACAGTCGGGAGAGGGAAGCGAGATAGAGGCGGCACGAAGGTCGTCCGTTGGCCATAACGAAGCGACAGGTCAATATTATCTTCGACGGCGCTGGCCACTCGTGCGTTCGCGAATTCGCGTTCGATATCCGGCGGAAGTAATCGAGTTGGGTGCGAAATGGAGGCGGTGGAGGCTGGCCACGGATCGGGTGCCCTGGGTCGATGGAAATTGCCGTAGCAGCGGCGATTAATCGGCCGATTCGTCGCGTCGAGGAACGAGCAAACAATGGATTCGCGTTTCGGATGATAGAAGCGGAAATCGCGAAACGATTGGCGTGACACCGCGATTAACGTCGGCGGAGAAGCACGCCTAGTCCATCGCGATACGCGTCTCTTCTCGTTCCTTTGCGCGTTAAATCCGAGAGAAGAGGCAATTTCGCGGATCGGGGTCAGTGTTTCGCTTGGGTCGAAGCTTCGTTTCGTTTGCGATTCGCCCCTTTTTCGTACGGTCGACCACGAGTTTGGTCCTGACCACGCTCCGGGAACCAGTTCGCGACGGCACTTCCGGTCGGCCGAGAACTCGAGTAGGAATTGATGGAGCGAAACGGAGATCCTCGCGATACTATTTTTCACGATCAAGTTCAATCGTCGACGATGTACAAACCGCTGCCAGACGCTTCCCTGCTGGATACAAGGGAGCAGAGGGATGCGCGTTAATCGTGGACAGTGACTAATGTTCCATGGCTGTGAATAGTGGCGGTGGTCATTCGAATGAAGAGACAAGCAGGAACGTGGCCGTTTAGGGGGAACGGTAATTCACGTCGTGACGTTACGTACGGACCTGCAAAGCGAGAAATAACGAACGAGTACGCGAAGGGATTCGTCTAAAAGCGAGTTTCGTCTAAAAGCTTCCAAGATCTTGTAAACGAACGGGGATCTGGACCTAGGAAGAATCTCTGTTTAACCCTGAGACGCTCGAGGGCTTCCAAGCTTCGAATAAATCGGCTTATGGAGGGTCATTTTGCGTCCTAAACCTGTTACCCCCTCATCTGAATATTCTTTTATTAGAAAAATAAAGCATCCAAGACATTCCCCTTTATTTCTTCGCTATTTAGATATCATGCACGTAAATAACTGTACGATATTAATTTCTCTTTCGATACCACGTTGTAAATTTTGTTCCATGTCCTCATCACTGAGCATGAGAATGGCCAAGAATGTGAATAAATAAATATTCGAACTCCATACATATTTCAAGGAAATACTATAAATGAAAAATTCGGATTTTAATGGAAGTATATGCGTATGCAAAGCACAACGAGTTACACATGGATCAATTTATAGTCATTAATTCTTGTTATATAATTTTTAACCCTTTGCACTCGACGATTTTTTGGCTAGAGAAGAGTAGAACTTCAATGATTCTGTACTACAAAATTGACGATACTCTTTTGAGCAGTAAATAAAGAATTATATAATAGCAGAATTGTAAAATTATTTGATTTCGATACCTCGCACACTGTTACATTATATTAAATTTGATATATTAATTAATATCGATCTTCCAAATTTTATGAAACGATGGCTGAAGCTTACGTCTCGAGAGTAAAGGGTTAATATTTATCAATTTATATTATATTGTATATAATATTTATTCGCAGATGTTACTTCACGATCTTTGTGAGGGTGAAATCATTGTTCAAAGATGCAGTCCAATCTCTGTTTTTATTTTCAATATAATTGTACAATGGCACCCTGTGAAATTTCATTTAAAAAACCAAAGAATTGTCAAAAGTTTAATCGTTGATTTCACCCCCTCAGAGTCATTTTCTACGGAAAGAAAAATGACTTCCTCTGTAACTCGTTATACTTCAGATGCACACAAACCTCTATTAAAATCAGAATTTTTGGATCAGAAAATTCTTTGAGAAACGTTCGAATAATTTCTGGAGCTACTGTCTATCTAACTTAACCCTTTACACTCGATAGGCCACCTTCAGTCACCATTTCATAAAATTTGGAAGATTAATTAATATATCAAATTTAATATAATATAACAGTGTGCGAGGTATCGAAACCAAATAATTCTACAATTCTATTATTATTCAATTCTTTCTTTACTGCTCAAAAAAGTATCGTCAGTTTTTTAGTAGAGAATCTTTGAATTTCTACTCTTCTCTAGCCAAAAAATCGTCGAGTGCAAAGGGTTAATCGTTGATATTGATCAAGTATGATCATTTCCTGACACAAAACCAGGTGATCGACCATCTGCTCGAATCTTTTCTTAAGAAACTTCGTATTTCCAAGATATTGGACACTTTTGACCCTCCCTAAAGCGTCATAGGATTCAGAAACGGCGCTGTTCTCTCGGCTGGAGCCGGTCGAATCGTCGAAGACGAATCTCAATTCGGACTTCCTGCTAGCGATAGGTGGTCGCGTCATCGCGTTAATATTATCATCGGTTGTCACGCTCGTCGCCGTTTCTTTACGAGTTCCCGCAATGAGGCTGTACCTCGCGAGTTTGCACACGCGTAGGAAATATTTTCCCTCGCGTTCCTCGCGCTTTGTTCACCGGGACGCCGTCACTCTGTGTACCTACTTAACCGACCACGTTTTCTTCCCCTTTTCCCCCTTCTTTTTCACTCGAGCGTCTGAGAAAATCTGCGGGGAGGTCGTCTGAGCGAGACGTATGGGGAATCGTTAATGGGCGGGAATATCGCCGGCAAGGAACGCGGAGGCGGAAGACGCTTAACAGTAGGGGCTGGCGTTAATCGTCGCCCGGTCATTCCTCGCGGTTTCTTTCCGACCATCTTCCCGTTCAAGATGTTTTCATACTGCGTTTTAACGACGTCCCGACGTCGTCTGAATATTGCTCGAAACGCGCGCGAGTACCGACGTCGCTTCTGTGGATGATGGAAGAAAAGAGAGTGGATAAAATCGCATAAACGACCGCGAATATGCAGTCGAATTTTGACAACTCGAAGCTTGATAACTTGAAAGAAGAGCTAAAATCTTGGAGACGTATATAGAGACTTGGAGTAAGCGAGATTTTTGGGTACACTAGGATTAAAAATCGAAAATTCGATGTGAGTGGAAGGTTTCTTTGGGGTACTAAGCTTGTGACGACAGAAGGTATCGTGATTGGAGGAATTATGACACGATGAAATAAAATAATATTAAATATACATGGTACAAATGGAGGTTTTCAAATTTTTAATTAGAAATTTTTGCATTGAATTTTGTTGCTTTAGTCACTTGTCTTTTTGCGATTTTCCTTTTGATATGCGTTGGCTACTGTTGTGACGCAATGGTAGATCTAGTAGTAATTGATCTACGCGTTAGAACCAATTTTTTGATACCTCCTCGTGTTCCATTTGTGTTTAAATTTTCCTTATTTCATTTCTTCTGGGTACACAAGGATTAAAAATCAAAAATTCGATGTGAGTGAAAGGTTTCTTTGGGTAGTAAGCTTGTGACGACAGAAGGTATCGTGATTGGAGGAATTATGACACGATGAAATAAAATAATATTAAATATACATGGTACAAATGGAGGTTTTCAAATTTTTAATTAGAAATTTTTGCATTGAATTTTGTTGCTTTAGTCACTTGTCTTTTTGCGATTTTCCTTTTGATATGCGTTGACTACTGTTGTGACGCAATGGTAGATCTAGTAGTAATTGATCTACGCGTTAGAACCAATTTTTTGATACCTCCTCGTGTTCCATTTGTGTTTAAATTTTCCTTATTTCATTTCTTCTGGGTACACAAGGATTAAAAATCAAAAATTCGATGTGAGTGGAAGGTTTCTTTGGGTACTAAGCTTGTGACGACAGAAGGTATCGTGATTGGAGGAATTATGACACGATGAAATAAAATAATATTAAATATACATGGTACAAATGGAGGTTTTCAAATTTTTAATTAGAAATTTTTGCATTGAATTTTGTTGCTTTAGTCACTTGTCTTTTTGCGATTTTCCTTTTGATATGCGTTGGCTACTGTTGTGACGCAATGGTAGATCTAGTAGTAATTGATCTACGCGTTAGAACCAACTTTTTGATACCTCCTCGTGTTCCATTTGTGTTTAAATTTTCCTTATTTCATTTCTTCTGGGTACACTAGGATTAAAAATCAAAAATTCGATGTGAGTGGAAGGTTTCTTTGGGTACTAAGCTTGTGACGACAGAAGGTATCGTGATTGGAGGAATTATGACACGATGAAATAAAATAATATTAAATATACATGGTACAAACGGAGGTTTTCAAATTTTTAATTAGAAATTTTTGCATTGAATTTTGTTGCTTTAGTCACTTGTCTTTTTGCGATTTTCCTTTTGATATGCGTTGGCTAATGTTGTGACGCAATGGTGGATCTAGTAGTAATTGATCTATTCACTGGCTAGGTAGATCTAGCGGTAATTGATCTACGCATTAGAACCAATTTTTTGATACCTCCTCGTGTTCCATTTGTGTTTAAATTTTCCTTATTTTATTTCTTCTGGGTACACTAGGATTAAAAATCGAAAATTCGATGCGAGTGGAAGGTTTGTTGGGGTACTAAGCTTGTGACGACAGAAGGTATCGCGATTGGAGGAACTATGACATGATGAAATAAAATAATATTAACCCTTTGCATTCGAGAGGTGACCCTCAGTCACCGTTTAATCAGATTCTAAAGATCGACGTTAATTAATATATTAAATTTATAATTACCTAACGATGTGAGGAATGTCGAAGAAAAATAATTCTACGTCTTAATTTGCATATGATTTCGTATGTACCATTTTAAAAATATCGTCGACTGTATGATAGAAGGTCTTCGAATTACTATTCTTCTGTAATGAAAAAGTCGTCGAGCGCAAAGGGTTAAATATACATGGTGACAAATGGAGGTTCCTAAAATTTTAATTAAAAATTTTTGCATTGAATTTTGTTGCTTTAGTCACTTGTCTTTTTGCGATTTTCCTTTTGATATGCGTTGACTACTGTTGTGACGCAATGGTAGATCTAGTAGTAATTGATCTACGCGTTAGAACCAACTTTTTGATACCTCCTCGTGTTCCATTTGTGTTTAAATTTTCCTTATTTCATTTCTTCTGGGTACACAAGGATTAAAAATCAAAAATTCGATGTGAGTGAAAGGTTTCTTTGGGTAGTAAGCTTGTGACGACAGAAGGTATCGTGATTGGAGGAATTATGACACGATGAAATAAAATAATATTAAATATACATGGTACAAATGGAGGTTTTCAAATTTTTAATTAGAAATTATTGCATTCAATGCTGTTGCTTTGGTCAATTGTCTTTTTGCGATTTTTCTATTGATATGCGTTGGCTACTGTTGTGACGCAATGGTAGATCTAGTAGTAATTGATCTATTCACTGGCTAGGTAGATCTAGCGGTAATTGATCTACGCATTAGAACCAATTTTTTGATACCTCCTCGTGTTCCATTTGTATTTAAATTTTTCTTATTTTATTTCTCCGTCTGCCTGTCACTCGACAGGTCATGATAGGTTTAGTTTATTAAAGAATGCATCTAAATATGTGGCAAATAATTCGAATTACGGTAAGTTCCATTTCTAAACGATTTCTAAATATCTTCCTCTATAAAATAGGAAAAATGAGAGGAAATTTTCGTCGTCCACGAGATTTTGAATTAAAGAGATTCGAGTTATCGAGGTTTGACTGTATCCAGTTCTGTTTTGAATACATCCAAGTCCCATAAAGAGTGTCTTAAAAGAGGAAAATTGGAAAGTTTCCTGAAAAATTCTGGGAGAACGGATAACACAATTCGGAGAAGGATATTTATAAAAGAAATACAGCTTCCTATCTTTTCTCAAGAAGGAAGCACAATCCACCCCTAGTACACCCCCAGCAACATCCAGTCACAAGTCTCGATAGATCACTGAATGAAATACTGGATCAATAATGGATCACTGTACAAGTCCACGAAGCGTGTTAAATAACACGAAACGAAGAAATTTATATATTTTCCAATGCGAAAGCTCGAATACGAATCCACGAGGTAGAATTTCAAAGAAATTCGGAAGGGGAAGAAAGAGTTCATGCAAGTCGCCTGAGAAATTTCGAGGTCTAATTAGAAAAACAGAAGCAAAGAAGACCTTGGACTGACTTTTACACCTCCAGCTCGAAACCGCCGGTTTCCTTCGCTAATATTTGCCCGAACCACCCACTTGCCTTTCCGTCTCAGGTTACGAAACCGAACACCCTCGAATCCGTAACCGCAAATACCCTGGAGGTTGCAGCGTCGCCGGACAATCGGAATCGCGCCTGCCAGGTAGAAAGAGGGACGGCTCGGAAGGAAAAACAAGAAATTCCAATTAAAACGGAGATCTCCGCGCGGCGGATTAAATTATCGCGCGAAGAAACGCGGGGAATTTTATTCCGCAGGATTTCCAGCGCGTACTCACTCTTGCGGCGCGAGCGTGGAGAGCTGGGACGGGGGTTGCCGCGCGGGTTTCTCCGCTTCCGTGTTAATTATTGGGCCCTCGGGTGTTCTCAGCGCGGCCTCCATCGCCGCGGCCTCCTCCTCCTCGCGCAGCTCCTCCGATGCCTCTTCCGGAATCGTCGTGATGTCCTCTATCGGTGGCAGCTCGTTCCCGTTCTCCTCCAAATGACCCTCCATCATCGGGTCCGAGTTCTCACCCGGACGCGTCACCTCCTCGATGTCCGAGTCGATGCCCTGTTCAAATCAATCCTCAATTCTTATCGCGTATATTGACACAGGAATGACGGTATTTCTCCATCAACGGAATATTGGAATATTGCGTCGAATTTTAGGGGTTACTTTGAAAGGAGTGATAGCTTCAACACTGAACCCACCACGACCTAAATGACAATTTTGAAACCTTTGTTTCATAACTTCTCATTCAGTGCTATCGTTTTGGCCACTTGACAGCGTGACTTGTTCTTTAGTATAACTGAAATCAATTTTGCAATATTTTCTCTTGTTTCATTCTTTGCAAATTTTTCTTCCTCCCTCTTTTGCATCTACCGATCAATTTGACCGGTCGTAGCAGGTTTAGTGTTAAACAGTAGAGCGCCATTTCGAATATAGAAAATTAAGTATTAACCCTTTGCGCTCGAGAGGCGAGCTTCAGTCAACATTTCATAAAATTTGAGAGATCGATATTAATTAATATATCAAATTTAATCGTAATGTAACAGTGTGCGAGGTATCGAAATCAAATAATTCTACAATTCTTTATTTACTGCTGAAAAAAGGATCGTCAGTTTTTTAGCAGAGAATCTTTGAATTTCTACTCTTCTTTAGCCAAAAAATCGTCGAGTGCAAAGGGTTAATTGGGTACCTCCTCGTTGTATCAAGATACAGGATTAAACTTCTCGATGACGACGTTTGTGTATCGTAATGACTCTCGCGAGTTCCAATTTTTCACAGAAAAATTTCAACGTTTATTACGCTATAGTGCGTAAAGATGTCGTCAAGATTTGCAAATTAGACGTACTCGAGAAATATGTAAATACGTGAAAGCTACGTTCTTGCAAACCTATTATACTATGCAAAACACCGAGCAGGGAATCGGAAATAATATCCTTGAAGGGCTGCAATAAGCCGATACTTCCTGCTTAATGGAGTTGATCGATTTGGCAAACGACTAGCTCGTACGTATTAATTGTCAACGTACATACGAATGCTCTTCCTCCAGCGATTATTTACCGATAACTTTGGTACTCGATTCGCGAGGCAGCAAGCCTGTGCACGAGAGCCAGGTTAAGTATCCAGAGGAGGTATAATACATTCGGGGAGGCACGTTGGTCTATACGCTGCGCGATTTCCTTTCAAAGTCACCCCGTATCGATGAGAAAGCGAGCTCGTTAAAATTTCATCTCCCCCCGCCGCTTTCGTTTATCTTATCTCTCATCTGCTCCTTACCGAGCACCAGTCGATCATCGCGGATCGAGCGGGCGAAAAGAGCTCGTTGGAGAGGGCCTCACCGACAAAGAGACAGCGAACGCTTATTAATAGAAATTTTCCGCCTTCGCTAGAAGCTGAGGCGGCCATCTATCGAGGATTATCGATGTATCGTGGAATCGGTACCTGAGCAAAGTCCATGTAGAAGGAGTCCCTGGAGTCGGAGCTGCCCCGGCGGAGCCGGAGGCTGAGATCCGGTGAGCTCTCTCCCATCTTTCTTATTTCCTTTCTCGTTCCTCCTCCTTCCTACTCCTGTCTCCTCTCCGCGAGCCTCCCTTGCGCGGCGCCTTCTCTCCACCCCTGCGCTACCAACCCCCTTTGTCTTTTACGAGCTTCTTGCTCCACGGACGGGGAATTCTAAAGAGGGTGGCCCTGCACACACAATCCAGCGAGTTTGCAGCCTGAAAGAATCGTCCTTGAATGACAGATCGTCGTCTCGTTCTATCATCTTCCGCCCTTCCCGCGCTTTTTTCCCGCCCCCACCCTCTCCTCCTATCCGACGCCATCCCCTGCCTCTGTGCCTCTCTGTCGGCCGTTCGTTTCGCGGAACGAGCACGCCGGAGAACAAGAGTTCGTTGGTCGTTGGCGCGAAAGGAAAATGCAGCCGGTGAAAGAAGGGCTGCCGAGTGGTCGTACGTGAGACCGTGAATACCGAATTCCGGATCTCTGAATATCAAACGTCCGCGCGAATTAAAATTTCAACCCTCCTCCGGCCGTGCTACTTTCGCTTGTAAACGACTCGGCCACGCGATTCGGGGACAGCGAAACCATCCCCCCGAGTGAAAAGGGACTCGCCCGGTCGTCGCTGCTCCGCGGAGAGAGCGAACGGAAACAAACTTGGAGTTGCCGTTGTACTTGAAAACAAGAGGGGTTGTCAGGCGTGTTTCCATGTGGACTCGTCGTTCCGTTAGTTTTTCAACCTCGAAAGGGGTAAACGCTCGTGCTCCGCGCTCAGCCACTCTCTCTCTCTCTCTCTCTGTCTTTACACCGATTGATCCTCCACGACTCGGAAGGGTGGCCTTCGAGGTCTCGACGGAGAAGGCGTCGCGGATAGGCGTGATTATCGGGCGGCTGGTAACTGGATTCGGTTACGTCGAAACTAATTACGAAAGCTAGGAAATTCAATGGAGCCACCCGTTTGTCTTCGACTTAATTGCCCCGCGCCGCGACATCCACTGGCTCGCTTTAATTAAAACTACGAGATGTCGGTCTCGCGGCTCCCCACGGGAACGGACGCTCGGAAAAATCTCATTCGCGCCAACGAGCTGCTTCTTTCCCTGCCGCCGTTAATTAAGTTCGACTTGATCGACCCGATCGTGAAACCCGCTGCCGGTCGAAACTCCTCCGCTCGGCAGCTTAGTCCCGTTCCTTCCGAAATGTTAGGCGAGGGCTTAGCGCGACGTCGTCTAGCTGACGGGGTAACAAGATATTCCTCGAGCAACTTCCTTGCGCCGTATACGGTAGCCTGGACCCACGTCTAGCCTGGCGAAACGCGGTGCTCGATACACCTTGCAAGTGCGCGAAACCGTACTCCCCTTTCGACCGAACTCCAGTCCCCGGGGACTTCCGTCAGCTCGCGCTATCGTATTCGCTGCGATTACGCGGTTATCCCGACTATTCGAATTCTCGACGTTGGTAAACGGCGAATTTCGTCGGCTACGAATATTCCGGGGGGGGCCTTGGTCGCGAACCTTCTCCGTGGAAGCATCGGAAACGGACGTCTGCTGCGTAGGGGAAGTGCTTTGCAAGTAAAATTGCTGGATAGCGGATCGAAAACGTGAAGCGGGTCGTACCTTCAGGGAACATTTGTCTTTCCGTGCGCGATCTAGTCGCGGGCCTGTGAGACGCCACTTCGCCAGGATCTCGTAAGCCTGAGCGTCAATGAGCATTCTTCCTGTTCGGGATCAGCCTGTGAACGCCATGCAGCGTAGGACCCTCTCGTTCCGCGTAGGTTTTATGGCCAGGGTGCGTGGCGTGGAATATTTCTCCATCAAATGGCTCCCCGTACACGTCACGGCATTACTACGGGCCATGGGAGAAATAACTTGGGGTAAGATGCTGGCTGTGTCGTGTCGTCCCGACGGGGAAGGTCCGTCGGGGGCTAGGAGGATCGTCGCGCGGATCTGCTGCGAGTTTGCGCCACTGTTGCACCGTTTTTCACGATTTCCTCTACGAACCGAGTCTTGGACGGGGGAAAAGTGCGTCGGTAAATCGCGCGGGAATCGCGGAGGCTAGAGAAGCAGGGAAAATGAAATTGTCTAGGAGGCTAGAGGGAATTTTATCGGCGGTGAATAGGGACACAGCGTGGCGTTAGGCGAAGCGATTTCAAGAAAGGTACGAGTCCGAGAATCGATAGGGAGATTCCATAGGCTGTGGTGCAATTGTTCGAGCGTACGTTTCCCAGCGATCCGCAGCAACGATTTTCCGTCACTTGTATCGCGTGCCGGGAAAGGCAGGTATTTCCATCCGCGTTCATGCTCGCCGGCAGTTCATTGGCTTTTTGCGTCGATAGCTCGTTTCGTTGCTTTATCTAACGCGTGCCGCGAAAACAGGCCTGCGGGACGTGCACGCAACCGATTTGCCACTTTCCGGCGACCTTTATTCGCTATCGGCAAACGTTCTTGCCACCGGCCGATATCCACGGGAAACAAACTTAATTAGGTCGAGATACGATCGAATCTGTCCACGCAATTACGCATGAACGCGGAAGTAAACCTTCCCTTTGGTAGATATGTTACGATGTCTAATAAATCTACGATATCTAACAAAGTCTAATAATTTTACATATCTACCCTCCTTGTTAACCCCCAAAAAGCGAATATTCTCTGTCAAAGAAGAAAGGAAAAGAGACAAAGAAGGCTCCTTATGTATATACGTATAAATGAAAAGAGGAAGAGAGATAGAAGAGATATACAGGAAATCCACTTACGGGGTTTGTATCTCACACGATCGGACGTTCTCCACGCAGCGTATCCTCATTCGTTCATCCCCCCGTGTCGCGGTCCGATTCGTTTTCACTTTCATCCAGCGGCTCGTAGTACCTCCTACCCTCCCACGCGGACATCCGATCGCGCCACGAACCTGTCAGCTAGCCTCCGGTATCCGGAACCTCCGCGGTTCCATGGCCGGCCGCGAAACGGTGTCCAACCACACGAAACCACCCACACCACTGACACACGCAACGGAACACCGAACCGATTGGTCGACAATCGCGGGAAGAGGACTGACGCGGCCGATTGCCGGAGCGCGGACCGGCCACGCACCGTGACCCAGACCGATCGCTACACGCGCGATTCACCACGCGTCTATTTTTCAACGTAGTCGCGCGTGCCGCACGCGCGAGGTTTGTTTTCCCTTTGGTATTAATTTGCAAGCGGCCCGACCGGCCCCGCCGCGGCCGCAAACACGGCCGGAACTTGTTGATACGACCTTGCGCCCGTAATCGAAAGTGTTTTCGAAACGCGGGTTCAGGGACGACGTACGATCAATCGTGGCGTCGAGACCAGCCACCGAGACGACACTCTTTGGCACCCCCCGAAGGGCGCGCCACGCGAGCCATCGACATCCTGCTGCCAGAGCTGCCGGGCTGCTGCGATGGCCCGGGCGTCGCGATCACAGCGCCTGCGACGCCGCCACCCGTCCCACGCTGGCGACGTCGTTGCAGCTACTCCAGGACCGTATCTATCCCGAGCAATTTCTTTCCAATCGATCAGGCAGGGATCCTGTTTCGTCGCGATTTTTTTCCACTTCCGGATTTCGCTCATTCGTTTCTTCCGCTTGTCATAGCTGATGAACGATTTTGGAGGACCGTGAGATTGTTTTTATTTGGACGGATAACGTTTCTGTGGAATACGTTTTATGAAGCTGTAAGGGTGCTTTTGTCCGTTAATTTCTCATTACGACGATCCAGATTGACAACTTTCGATATTGAAATGTGCTTTCGATTAAGTGTAATTATTCGAATCGGATTTGCGCAGGGTGTCCTTCGTTGTAGACACAGGCTATTGGAGGAACGAATGTGTATCGGAGCATGCGCTGGGATCGTAGAAAAACTATAGTACGTCGTTTGGAGACTTCCGCGTGAAAAAAATGTCCCGCGTTCAATGGTCCGGAAGAGATTGTGTAGGTGGTGAATTTTGTCGTAGGTTTGACCAGGGTGAAAGTAAAATGTCTCGATCAGATGGCACAAGTCCAATGGAATCACTCTTGAAAATGAAGAAATACGCGTAATGCGCGTGACCTTCACTTGTTGCACGCAAGAGTATGGTCTCGGAAACGCATAAATGAGTCATTAATTTATATATTGGAATCATTTTATTTGTTTATTAGTTTTCGTTTTCTTTTTTTTTTCCTTTTTTTTTTTGTTAACAGAACGTGAAGATATCGTACAGAATATTGAAGTGACGTTGCTTGGGAAATCAACGACGTGTATATTATTTTTGGTAAGGTAATAAAAATAATATAATCATTATACACAATTATATCTATACATTTCCTAAAAGTATCTTCTTTAATCCTACATTATTTTTGCTTCGTTAAAGCCGTAGAAACGAATTGTATTCCTCAGTTATTCACGCTTAACAGAAACCAAGAAATAAAATACGCACCGTGAATGTTTTTTCGTTTGTTCAAAGTATCTTTTAGATCACATTTTAGAGACACAACGTATTGGTCTGAATGTTACAAAGGTGAATTAATTTCCAACGCATTTTTGCCAAGCCAAGCCTCCGCAAGATATAGATACAATAACATATACGAGAACCTACGAGATTTATAAAATTGTTTGCACTCGATGGATATATTAATATATATTATTTTATCGATCGAATATCGTACTAAGTATCGATTACTTACAATTAGGACGACACCGACAATGACGTAAATTTTTACGTTTTTCCAAAACAATGAGCGTGCCAAATTTCTGCTAGTTTTCCTAAACGTAACCGACTAAAAATATGCAAAACAATTACTTCTGAATTCCCCACCATTCATACCAATTGTAATTTTACTTACATTGGCAGTTAAATTTTCAGTCTTGTTTACAAGCAATTCTAACCGTTCTCCACGCTTTGCCACATTATCCACATTTTTGCTCATTATATCTTTTAATTCGTCGAGGTCATCAAGAACGTTAACTAACGTATCAATTTCTTTATTGGATTCGCTGTAATGTTTCTAAACAAAACATATATGTAAAAACATCAAAGAATAAAGTGAAATAAATTTATGCTTTTTACCATTGCACTAGCTAAGGTTCTAGCAAAATCTGTATTCATTGCATACGGTACTGCGGTTTGAGCATCTTCGCCATAAACAGCCAAAAATCTTCTTTGAATTTCTACTAAATACAAAAATGCTTTAGACTTTTGGAAATCCTGTAATATAAAAATATTAGCTACTGATGAATTATACGATGATGCGCCGCAAACATTACTGGATTTTTCTGATTATTTACATTGTCTGTGATACACATATAAATAATGTTGTTTTCACATATATAGTGAAAAAGATATTGTCCTTGTGAATATGTAAACTTGTGATCTTCAGGTTTCACTTTTGCTAGGAGATTCTCTGTTACTTCGTCAAAATTTCCAACACAAGTAGCATATTTTGCTAACACGATTGTTCCACGAGACACTGCGCTATATAAGAATGGCATGATGGATCCTGAAATAACATACAAATATTACGTTAAATTATAGTTTCTTTGCTTGACAAGTTAATAAATATAATGTCGTTAATTCATAGAAATCTAGTCAATAAATGATAAAATTTTGTTGGGAATTGACTTTTCTTATCTGTTATCATGCTGAGTAATACTAAAAACAAAAAAGATTACAAACGATAGTAACATATCGACACATAAACGATATAGGGATAAATTGTTAAAATTATTGGAAAAATGAAACAAGCATAATAAAAGAAACAATAAGGAAAAGGAATTACTCATATAGATCAGAAAGTAAAACGTCATAATTTCTAACCTATAAGCTGTAACGCATTCACGAATAATTTCGCGTTGCTGTCTGGAGAACACGACCAAAGCGAACAAAAAGTGAAATGAATTTATCTAATGACAATATTCGAATTCAACAAAATTAACAATCAGCTATTTTTTTCACCTACCTGAATTACTGAGGTGACGCAAATAGAGAAAATGATTATACACTTTTTTCGACGTTAACTGCCAGATGATTACTACTTTTTTTATTATACTTGCATTTATGAGTAATACGATATATCAATGATCTGTCATTTCATAAGAAACAATCCACAGAAATGAAAACACAATTGTCCTTTGATCCATCGACAACGTCCAAGACTATCTATAACACATGACAGTTGATTACTACCAGCGTTGTCATCCACTGGTGTACAGTCATGCGTATTACTTGTGGCGCGAATTTTGAAAGAACTTATTTTTCTTCGCTCGATTTTTCTTGCAAAGAAATATCAAGCTTTTATTTTTGAAGATGATTTTATCCTCGACACGGAAAAGATCAATAAGAGGAATAAAACTCATTCAAATACTGTTGAAAATTAAAGTCTTCCCTTATTCATGATTCTGTACTGACACATTCTACATAACTTATCGTTAGGTTTATCGTTATTAACAATTTAAACCAATAAAAAGTTACAAAAGAAAATTACTTGAGAACCTACATATAGAGAACTTCTATTCATTTATTTCTTAGTCGAATTTTGCTCCAGAAAATGATACAAGCGTGAGAAGCTCGTGTTCAGTTTCAAATGTTCGGAACAGGCACGTGGTTGGTTCCAGAGGCGCATGTCAGCAACGTTGAGAAACCGTGGCGTGCCAGTTTCTCCGAGTTTCTCAGTCGCGTATGCCCCGTGCATCGATGCTGTTTACTATAATGGGGAAAGAAGATAGCAGAATGTAAGCGTGGATAAATAACGGTGTCTTCGTCGGGTAGAAGAGACGCGACGCGAGCACGCGGGACCTACATCAGTTCAGTTCGTTGTCGACCGGCAGACATAAGACTAGTTTCGATCCTCTTGTGACCCATTATCCACGATTGTTGCCGTTTCGTCAGTCGTCATTCGTTGTGGGATTCCTGTGACATTGGCAATGATATTGGGTAAATAAATCGTACTATTACCTTGTGGTATTACATTATACTTTAACCTGCACGGGTATCCATGTCCCGCGTGGATTTCAGTCTTGTGTCGGTTATTGATTTCGTCGTAGAAATATATTGTTGACTGCGAAAAATGATATTTCGTTTTAAATTCATTAAATTTCGGTTGACAGAGATTTATGACCTTCGATGAAACCGGTCTACTGTGTTTGCTTTTCTTCGATCTCGATTGGGTACTAATAATAAGGATAGAGAGATGGAATCGTGATTGGTGCGAGAAGACGCGAGTAAATGGAAGAAAATATTTCTTACGATGCGTTTCGTTGTGATTTTTCCATGCAGTTCCATTGTTCAGTTTTTGATGTGTATATTTAGTCCGGGTTATCTCAATGATCCTTCGAAATTGTTTACTGCAGATAAGGTTGTCGTAAAACAAAAATTGTTTTCTAGACTTGTCTTTCGTCTTTACACTTGTGTATATTTAGTCCGGGTTATCTCAATGATCCTTCGAAATTGTTTACTGCAGATAAGGTTGTAAAACAAAAATTGTTTTCTAGACTTGTCTTTCGTCTTTACATAGCCTGTTATGCAACTCTTTTAAACGAAATCATCGACATTCCAGATTCGTTATTTAGAATTGTCGTTAGTGTTATTTGTACAGTGAACCATGTGCCGGCGAGCAACGCCCTTGGTATTGATTTCGGCAAAGGGCTCGTGTGATTTCCCTTCTTTGCGTGACTCTACGATAAAAGGCAAATCGATACTGTCGAATAAAATGCGACACGTTATGTGTACGATTAGATATAACGAGTAAATACGTTGCACCGAATACAAAAATGGCGGATGAAATTGAAAAATTGATGTTTCACGTCCGTCACAGTGAACTGAGTGAGTATACGTACATTCCTTTCATCAATTTATCACGTGACACTTATATAACACACTGTTTTGATTACTACGCAGCATCAACACTAGACGAGGTTAGGATAAGGAATCTATTCCTATCATTAAGCAAACAAAGATGAGGAATTATCGATAACCGGCTGCAAAGGTGTATAAAACGATATACAGGGCAGTTGTAAGAACGATGAAAGGCGGAAACGTAATTCGCGACGTTCGATGTATATTTTCGAAAGCGTGTAGAGGTCTCTGCAGCCTACTTTCCCGCGGCGCTATCAGCGACACGGGACATTTTAGCCGCGAACAAATTGTGCAAATCGTTCAGCGCATGATGATGCGATATATTCCGTTAGATCCGTTCCGATTTCTCGCGATCGAAAGGATGTCATTTCGAATTTCAACTATCTATACTGCAACGTTATTTCATCTGTTTCCGGTTGGCTGAGGAGAACGCTGGTTTCTGTTCTTACGAGTACCGTTAATCGTACCATGTACATTAACGTTCAATTTGCATCGTTCGAGGCTGCCTGTTATAAATTTCTTTGGAATGCAAATAAGAGAAAGACACGGTACACGCCTTGAGGATTTCCATGCAGAAAGATCTTCCGACCACACGGGTGATTCCACATCGTTCGAATGCACTTCGTAGTAGTCACACCGATGATCTTGTTTACTCTTGTTTACTGGCGATAGTTTCGAGGAACGTAGACGCAAAAAATTTCGTGCTCTGTTTGACGCAGGTTTAGGTAGTGACGAAAGGCTCACGCACACCATTCGGCGACGTGAATCTCCCCGGGAGTCTCCTTTTGTCTTTGTTTCGCCCCGAAACCATCCGCTTCGCTGGCGTTTTGCATTGCAAATGCAAAGGCTTCTCGTTCGCGCGGATATTCCCTCGATGTCCTCACTGTAACGTATACACGGACCAAGGTATCGTAAAAGTCTAAAAAAAAAGAGGAATCCAGGCTCCTTTCACAGCTCTGGCTAATTTGGTATTTAAGCAGCTTCAGATTCAGATGATCTTCGTATAAATAGCGCAGACAATGAATACCGGGTGTAGTTAATTCAAATTCAACCACTGTTCGAGCTCTATCAACGGCTTATCTGCACGTTAGATCGTTGCTGCGAGTCGACGATTTTACAACGGAACGTTTTGCATGGCCACTTAACCGTTGAGAATTAATCTCTGGACGTTTCACGAGCAGATAGAACACGGCTGACGTACGTGTCTGCGGCTGTTGTTGGCGCCGGTACCGTGGTCGTCTTCGTCTGGTGGTGGTGGACCAAGAGGCAGAAGGACCGACTGCCAACTCAATGGAGAAAGGTCGGCGAGTTGAGCGACTTGGTCACCTATCCGGTTAAATCGCTTGGACCTGTTCGGATGAACAAGATGGAGTGCACGAAGCTGGGTCTGAAGTCTGGCTGGCTGCGGGACCGAACTCTTATGGTCATCGACCTGAATGGACACTTCGTTACTGCCAGGCAGTGGCCAAAAATGGTCCAGGTAAGAGATTCGAAGCTAATCGATGCTATCTTCAATGCTATCTGCTTTAGCGGCTCTTCTGAACGGTATACTCGATACCTCGAGAGGTAAAGCGGATGGAAATTAGAGAGCCTCTAAAAATACCACTTTTATTTGCGCTGCACGCGATAGTGACGATAATGCGAAGCACAATTACCTCTTCCAGGCACCTCGACATGCTAACAGATGATATTAGATAAGCTTACGATCAGGCAGTTGGTAAATTACCTAATCTGGTTAGCGAATCTCTCACGAGGGGAGAAATTCTTGATTTTTCCAAGGAAACACACGTTTGGCTCGCATGGAATCACGAAGGAGAAGGAATCTCGAGGAGGAATCACCGTGAAAGCTAGCGAATGGATTAGAAACGAATCGATGAGCGATAATCACGATCACCTTTTTCTATTCCCTCTTGTACTCTTCACGAATCGTTAAGTTTCCTCATTTACGCTATCCTGGCAGCTGTCGAACACGATCTGCCTAAGTTTCCTCCTCGAGCTCGAAGAACCGAGCCGCCATTTCTTCCATATGACTGAGGAAACGCGAAACTTTTATAATCGGGATTAACGAGCCGTTTTATCGACGCGAAAACTCCCGGAATTAACTGTTAGAATCGGATGCGAGTAATTATTTCGCCCCACCGTGCATTTTCCTATTCTGTGTAGTCTCCGTTTAGCGAGCTGTTTCCGCTCTGATTGAACAGGTTTTCGTACTTTCAATTGGATGGAAACGTTCTTCGTTTCGAATCCTCTTGAATCGTTAATGAAACAGTGATTGTGATCTTGAAGGTGATGCCCAGCATTTCCGGATCGATCCTCACCTTGTCTGCTCCGGGGATGATGTCCGTGTCGGTTGACTTGTCGCGATTCCAAAGTAAAGGATTTCGCGTGGCAGTTTGGGGACAATCCGTAGCTGGCTGCGATTGCGGCGAGGAAGCTGCCAAGTGGCTGTCCCGGTTTATTCTTCAGGAGGACACTGGATTCAGACTGGTCTATTATCCTTTGGATTATCCCTCGAGGAAGGTCAGAGAGAAGAACAAGAAATTCTTCTTGACATCTGAAGATACCGTAAGTTTTACGATTCAGTCACGCAGAGTGTATATCTCTGAAGAATTGGTCATATCCGTACATTACCCAATGATTTGTTTGTCCAACAGGGTGCTTATCCAGACGCCACCAGCTACTCTTTGATAAACGAAGGTTCAGTAGCTGATCTAGCCTCTCGAGTAGGCGACACGATCACTCCGGATTATTTTCGAGGGAACTTTGTCATTAAAGTCGCCGCCCCGTACGAAGAGGATACCTGGGAGTGGGTGAAGATCGGAGACGTGATCTTCAAAAATGTCATGCCGTGTACCAGATGTATCTTTACTACCATAGATCCGGAGACTGGAACGAAGAATCCGAAAACGGAGCCTTTGAAGACTCTAAAAAGGTTTGGCCTTAAAAATTGGTTCAATTAAAATTTACAGTCAGCATCGTGATAAATAATACTTTATCGGCCATGCTGTTCCATCTCGGGACGAAAATCACGGTATAGAATTTTTTATTACAGTTACAGACAAATAACGGATCCAGTTATTCGTCCATTGGTCGGTGAGAGTCCAGTAATGGGGATTCATCTAGGATTGAGAAGTCCTAACGGCAGCGTGCGATTAGGGGATCCGGTTTACGTTGGTGTATCCGATGATCAGTCATTCTCGCATGCCTCGCGACGGTGGTTTACTCAGTTGGATGACCATATGTTGAACTACGAATTAATCAAGTGATCATTGAAGCGGGACACTTTGTCAACGGATTTGACAAGCAGTGAGGATTCGTAGCCTTGAGCTTAAAATCGCGTGTAGATGGTTGTACAGGTCCTAAAAGACTGTTATACATATAAAACGCATTTGCTGTTCGATCATACTTGTATCGAGTATATAATCGTAAGGAATAAACGAGTAGTAGGGAAATTTGTTTTGAAATTCACGGGGGAGGAAAGAGTGGCAAGAATGATCTAGTTTTTACGACAATAATATTTATTTATTTACACTACCAAAACAACAGGGACGATTTACAATAAAAGAGATATTACGTCCAATTCGAAGATCGACACACTTTTATGGGTATTACTCAACGATGACCATTCCCTTATCCAGCCTCTTCTGGGGCAATTAGAAAAGAGAATGATAACGTTTTATCTCGTATGCGGCGTACAAATGGTCGAATAAATAGTGTCGAGTACCAATTAAAATAATATCAATGTATGCTCTGTTTTATACAAGGGTCATGGGATTCTTTCAGTTTACCAGATGGTCACAGTAATCGCCGCAGTGGGATGGCAGCCCTTGGAGAAGCGACGGACAAGGAAACGCGGGCCGCTGAACGAATAGGAAAACCTATTTACGTGTAAATCGATCGGGAAGGAAGAAAAACAAAACAATCAATGCTTGGCACCGTTGCATTCCGGAAACATCTATATACATTAGTTCATGCGAGATTCTACTCGGCGTCACGCCATATTTTGCAAGGCTAAATTGAAAGGTATCGTTAAGAGTTACATGGAGGGGTTACCAACTGACAAAAATGATGAATTCTACCCGTATAAGATATACAATTTTCGAGGAAAGTTCAAAACCGAAATGAGTCTCGATAATGCGAACTTCCTCGTCGCTACGCAAGTAACCGTAAACTAACAAGAAGAATATACTACGTACAAAATATAGAGAAATAGACATTGGAGAATGTGAGGCAGGAAACGAAGAGAGGAACGAGAAGAGCGAAGCATGACAGAGTGCGAAGGCAGATATCGCGGCGTGGGTATGACGCGAAGTACGAACTCGAAGACGCGAGGTTGGTCTATTTAGTTTAACGAGGACAATTCGGTAGCATCGACGTGACGCTTCGGACCTCGGGGACAAGGGGGCAACGCTGGTCACGTTGCCAACGTCGTACCCGTGTTCCTGTTCGACAATCACGGCTCAGCAATGGCTCTCACGTGGCTCCCGAGCGTTTCAGGACCATCGGATTCTTTCTTATACTTCCACACCCCATCGCTATCGTGCATTATCCTCCTCTAGATAATGGAAGTGATCAGTCTTGCCTTGAAGTTGACGATGCGTTCGCTCGTCGCTGCCAGGCGCTGCAACATGGAACATAACCTATTAGGTCTCGGAGCAAGAACGTGTTACGGTTTCATTCGATTCGCCAAGCGTTTTGACTTTAATTATAAAATAATCTAGGTTAGAATTAAGCGGAAGTGTCGATGCATAAACAGGAAAAAAGAAATTTCTTTCGAATCTCGACCGACTTTTCGATCTCGCAACAGTTCGTAGACATTCCCCGAGCAGCCGACCGGAAAGTTAGATTTTGGGCAAAGAAATCAACGCCCGATTACTGCAAACGATACAAATCTCCATTTCAATTATCCCGATTCTTTTTCCCCGGCGTAACCCCTCGATTGTTCGGCCAGAAAGACAACGTTCGCAACGCTTTCGAGGAGACACGATTCAGCTCCGCTTTCGACACTTCTTATTCTAGCGACCACGGTTTCACCGTGACGAACCAAAGAAACGGTCATCGATCGGTTCAAGATCGTTCGCGGGGACCATTGCACGTTCGCCCCCTCGATCCTCCGGCGCGATCTCCGCAGTCTCTAACGGAGTTTCCGATTTCCCGGCTCCGGGAGAAGCGGACGAATTCCGCGCGATGTACGAAGCGTGAACGCTTTCGAGCCGATGCCCGCTTCTTGCCGGCTAACACGCTCCACGAAGGTTGCGCATAATAAGCGCGATTAAGTTTAATAACACCCGCCGCCGCGATACCCGATCCATGTTTTTCCGTTCGCGCCGTTGCTTTCTCTGGTTTCTCGCCTGGCTAACGTTCTGTCGCCTCTGTACGCCATAATAAAGACATGGTTCCTCAATTCCGCGCGGGGCCCGCCGAGAAAAACGCGGAACGGAACGCCGGCGGATTCGTTTTCACGCGAATTCTTTGCGCCTTCTTTTTCCACCATTTTCTTCCCGCTCGAGTCTGCAATTCGCGCAAACATCTCGCCACGCTCGGCTGCGTTTCCTCTTCACGCTTCGAGGTATCAAGGAGCGATTAATTAGACAAAATTTCGCGATTCTTAGACGGGGGGACGACGTTCCTTCTAACATGGACCATTTCTTGCGAGAGAATTGAACTTCATCGCGAGAGATGTAGCAGTGATAGGCGAGTTGCGAAGGTTTCGAAGCGCGATCAATGGCCTCTAGCCAGCAGGTTTTCCGGTGTTCTCTCGTCGATCGGTTTCGCTTTCGTTCGAGAGTGCATCGCGCGCGAGAGCGAAGCGTGAGTCGCAAGCGGAACGCTTGAATCTTGACTAACGACCGCGATTATCGACCTATTTAGGCTAGACTGTTGTCACGAAATGATGCGGTATTACTTAAATACGAGTATTCTCCTTGTTAACTTTCCGCGAACGCGTGTTTACCAGCCGCTCATGACAATTCCCATTGTGTATCTACAGATCGTTGATTCCGAACTCGGATTTCAATTTTCTTCGAATAACACGTTGTTGTATTTTCACGCGATGACAATCTCGTTCGGAGAGGATTAATTTAATTAATAATTATTCAATTATAATTAAGATCGCGACCTCGATACCAATTTTGGGACCATATTAAAGGGAACGTAACACAGGGTACTTTAGAACCGCATTGTCGCTACTACCGTCACGATCGCGATTTTCTACCAAAGTCGAAGCGTCAGTGAATGGATCCCGCGATCGGAAGGTCGTTGGTAGGCCGAAGGATCAGAAAAGATGGCGATCGCAGGAGCTGGATAACCGTGCCCCTGGCAGTATCGCGTGCCAGGAGCCACGTAGCAGCTGCTTGCATAAGTCAGCCGGCAAATGGACGAGCTATTTCATAGAGAAAGTCGCTTACATTTTTGCTTTCCATCGATCCTGACGGGGATGCTTACGTAATCGGCCGGTTTTATATCTGGAACGACAACGCGTCACGCTCGCGCGACTTTCGGCAAAATCTTCACACGGAGAATGGGACCACGACGAATTCGCAATTTCTCTTGCGGTTCTCCCGTGAAATTGCAAAATTCCAATCTCTTCCACGATCGTTCGAGATTCTTACGGCAACGTTGCCCGATTCGAATCGGCCTTTGAAACCGCGTAATCTATCGCGCGGATATTTCCATCGCGATCGGTTAACGCAGAAGTCATTGAACGTTAGATCAGAGCGAGCAAATTGTTTAATTGGTACTTTGTAACCACGCCGTCGCGATATTTTCATCGCCGTGCACCGATCTTGCCACGTGGCTCAACCTGTTCCGCGCTCGACTTCGGACTGTGTGGAGCGTGGATAATAATCGTGAATCGATCGGTCTTTCTGCATCGATCCAGTAGCCTTGCTATAATTACGATCCCGACCGCCGATAAACCGCATTAACTCGACGCGTTATATTTATCCGAACGAGAGAAAGAGTTAATATCAACAAATCGCTAGCGAGCAGACCGATCTCGATGACGATATCGCAATTTCCCTTCACGAACTAATCGGTTATGTAATACTACGCGTAAAGAGCGCCGCTCTGCGAGGCAGAGTTTAAGTCGGTAGTAAAAAAAAAACAGGACTGCGAATAATTTGCAACAGGTTGATACCGATTTCGATCGACCCGTCACGCTGGTTAACCGGAAAATTTCAAGGAAAGTCACATGCATTGGCTTCGTCGAACGTGTCGTAACCGCGTTTCGGTCAGCCCCGTTTTAAATGCATTTCGCCTCGTCTCTTCCCTGCTTCGTTAAGCATAATCGATTTCTAATCGCGAAGTATGATCGGTGGTTACCGCAACGCGATCGCAACGCTCGGTTTTCATTCATGCCGCCCGTTTCTTCGCGGAGAAACTGTCTTTGTGAAACGTTCCTTTACGATCGTTGTGCAAGGAGACGTAGTGCCGATTTGCAAATTGAATTACTCTAACATGCCGGCTCGTTTGTATCGTAGACTACGCCATCTTTAAACCTCGCGTCTTTTCAAGAGTCGTTATTCACCTCTTTTGTGCTTTCGTTCCTAGTCACTCTGTTTTCGTGTCGTAACGTTAATTAGGTATTGCGGTACGGTCGGAGACCTTCGTGTGCTAACATGGCGCTATGAAATACCCGCGAAACGCGATTTATTCGAATTTTAATTACGAATTTCCCGTTTCCATCGACCTATGAACTGTCACTTTGTCTTTATAGCTTATGTCTTTCTTCTAACAAAGAAGTGTACTCACAAGAATGAGGTCCTGTATGAGATTCGAAATTCCCTTGTTCGCTATGACGAAGAGCCTAGTCACTGGTCCGGGAATCGTCTCTTGAGTTTCATCGACTTTTCCAGCCACGTGACCGGAGGAGTTTCCATGGCTTCCGCTACCAGCCACCAGCTGCAAATAGTCGAGACAAACGTTAGTGAAACTCTCGTCGAGACGGAGATCTTTCTCGGGGAGAGCACGAGAGAAGGTGAATGATAGACGAATTGCGTAGATCGTTCATTGTCATCGATCATCGCGTGAATCGCTGTCATATTTTTTTTTGTTTTCTAATGAGATAGTTGCAGTGTGTAGCAGCTCCACGTCCAGCTTCAGCGCTCCCGACACTACGGTGCTTTTACATCCTGAATCCTACTTGCGGCTACGATCCATCGATCTTGCTGCTACGATCCTTACGTGCGCTCCTTCGGCTCGTGACATTGTTTCGGGTAACTTTATAGGGTGTCCATACAGGGTGCTCAGAATGCCTGCTATGTCTACTCAAATGATAACATCGTTGCTTCGCTACGTGTGCAGACACTGTCGCTGTATGGACAACCTACAGGTGCATCAAAACTAGAAACATATTCACCAGGACCCAAAGAGACAATAACATTACAGTGATAATTACAGGCAGCATGACGCACGCTCGATCCTATACTCACTCTCCAGCCTGGTCCTCGAGGAATCGTACGTCACGCACCGTGCTATCAATTCACTACTAGAAGAATTCGTGTATACGAGGCCAGACGACTCAGCCGCGCGAGGATCCTCGTCCTCGTCTTACGTCTTCGTCAAATTACGTCTTCGTCGAATCAAGAGGATCCGAGGGAGGATCCTAGACTCCTAGACGACGCGAAGCGGACTCGTCTGGCGGCTCGCTGCTCTCGGTGCGTTCCAGCAGCAACGAACGAGCTACAGCTACGTCGCTAACGATATACGGTATAATGTGCAATGGACGAGTACGAGATCACAACAACGAGAGAATCGGCAATCGATCAATGGCTGCCCTGAGATTCCGGGTCGGGATGTCCATCAGCCAGTTGCTTCGCCGAAAGTCTTTAGTCGCTGGTTGTCGGTGTCGCGTCGGGACCGTTGGCCGGGTGGAACGATTGGATAGAAGAGGGTGTTTGGAAGATGACAGAACGAGGTATTCACAGGGCCACTCGATACTTGTCCCGAATCAGAGGGAAGGTTCGATGAACGACGACGATGCTGTTAATGGGAAGATGTGTCGATGGTAAGTGTTAGATGGCCTGCTACGAGGGACTGAAAGGTGAGGGACTCTAGGTGAGATAGTCTTCCGTATCGTACCTCAAATTTCTGCTATACTAGTGAAATTTATCGTATCTCCAACTAGCTTCGAAGAATACGGACGGTCACCTTTCGGTCGCTCGAAACGTGGACACAGGATGAATTGAAGTAGGGGTTGGTTAGTGACAACGATGATGCATTACATCTAAAACCATGAGAAACCGCCGATCGTCGCAAGGATAGCACGCCAGGCTCCTGCAATTATCCTCGTGGCTGATCATCGTTGTTGACAAAACGAAGATCCTGGCGCGATCCTGGCACGATCGAGGCGGGGAGGATCGGCGAAGAAGAAGAGGCTCGGAGAAGACAAGCTACGAAGAGAGAAGAGAGGACAGAGAGACCAGACGAGCTAGGTCCGAGTAGTTAAGTAAACGGAAGACGAAGAACAAACGTGGAACACGTGGGACGAGCAACGTGCGATTAGTCACGTGCGAGGAGTATGGCATGCAGATCAAACACAGTTGGGTGCGTTATGTCGGTGTACAGAGGACTGTACTGTTAAACACGCGGCTGGCTGCTCGCAGACGAGCAAAGTACTTCTTTCGAGAGGGTTGACAAACATTCGACGAGTCGAGCGAGTCATCGCTGTTACTTTAAACGCGTGTCATTCCGAGCTGGAACTGGTCACACGGTAGCCGTGGTACGTACCGCGTCGTGATCGGCAGGGACCATACCCTCGAAAGGAATACTCGCCCGAAAGAGTGCGTGACCACAAAGATCCCGAAACCCCAAAGAATTAACGCGTGACTGAAGGGAAAGCGCCATCCACGAAGCGCCATCGGCAAAGAGAAACAGACAGTGAGTGGAAGCGAGAGCAAACAGAAAGCCGACCAGGTTCCAACAGGCCAACATTCAGCGAAACCACTGAAAATTGTCATTAAGAAACCTGTGGTATCCGTTCACCGAGTGGACAAGTGAGTGTGAGACACAAAGAGTAAAAGAGAAACAGTAGTAGTAGACTCAGAGACAGACAGAAAGAGAGAGAGAGTGAGTGAGACAGGCAGAGAAAGAGAGAGATAGAGAGAGAGAGAGAGAGAGAGAGAGAGTGCAGTTGGCAGTGTCCGTTCGGCTCTGCTCGGAAGGATTGGCGTACCGGTGGTAGGTTGCCGGCTCCTGACGCGGCCGGTGCGCTGGTCGAGGATCCCGCCGTGGTCGAGGAACCAGCTGGAGCGGCAGCAGGGGCGGCACCTTGGGGAACCGGGCCCAAGTCCCGAGAGGCGCTTAAGCCGAGCCCTAGGCTCTGCGTACCTGCCACCACGCGGTACACCGTGCCCGCCGCTCTTGCCGCCCCGTCGGCCGCTTGCTAAACGAGAACAGAGACGAGAACTTTCGTTTACTGATCCGCTCCTCGGGTGTACGCCTGTCTATTTATTCATTCTTTTGCTTTCTTTCGGTCACGGTTCTCACGCCGTTTCGACGACCAACCGATTCTTTTCTCTCCTCTCCTGCGCGCTAGTAGTAGATTCGTATTCGTGGTCGACGGGTAGCTGGCCTGTAAAGCGGCTGAAATGTTTCTTTAGCGAGCGGTTTCGATCGAGGCGAGCCTGTTCCTCGCAATTTCCTGCCATGTTCGCCGATGTCTCTGCTTTTGTTCTACGTCCCTTCAATCGTTCGCCTGGGTCCACATAGGTTTCTCGGGAGATCGTTATTGCGTTTCGTTATCGGGCGAAGAGTGGAGGGTTGAGATCAGACTAGTCTAAGAGGATGCATTTTCGAGGCTGTTACACACACGCATACCGGTTCGATCCGATCCTTCGTGTCAGGCTTACAAGGAAACGAACGGCAGTCTTTCGTCGCCGTAAAAGGAGGCCAGTCTATCGACTAGTTTCGAACGGTCGTGCGTGTTACGAGTGAACACGTAGGAGCTTTGACCAACGCGGACAATGGACCAATGACTGTCATTGGTGTCCAGGAACCTCGCGAGATAGGACAAGCTTCTGCTAGACGAGCAAAACGATCCTCGACTACACTTCCTAATCGTTACCCGAGTTGCGCGAGTTCTTGAACCCAATCCGTTAATGTCATTTTGCAATTTCTATTCCGGAGTAACACGATATTTAAGTCGTCCATTAAAATTCTTCCCGCCCAACGCCGACCCGAAAACCAAAATCAATAACCACTTACGCAACGAATCAACGCAACCGTGGTTTCCAAACAATTTCGTAACTAATCCTCGATCGTGGTAGAGAAAAAATAAAGTCATGGATATCTTCTTCTATAACGTGACTCTCGCGACGCGCTGAATTCCTGATTTCTTCCCACTTGTGCACGAGCGTCGAGGACGTACCGATCTCGTCTAATTGACCGCGAGGTTGGGTCGTGCCTAGGTCAGGAACCTTGGAATAGTAACCAGACGACATAGCAATTCGGTGGAAAACTTTCACCGGTACCAGAGCTAGGCGCCCTTGTTCTCCTCGCCTCTTACTTGAATATTAACACGCTCGCAATTGCACGTAACCGATTCCGCGAATTTCTGTAAAATCGCGTTTTATTCGGACAGTCGTCGCGATTAAGTGACAACACGTGCCAAATTCATCCAGAGAAATTATAAAAATTAATTATCGTTGGATAGATGCGATGCTGGGATCTTAGTAGACATCGATACTCGTTAAACGATCTATCGGCTCGTGCACGATTATTACCATCGAGATAAATGTTTGTCTCCTTGATCCCTGTTTCTTTCGTATAGAAACGATAGCGAACACCTTGACAATTGAAATTCTAGTCTGAGAGACGCGTTACTCTTATTCTAATAGCGACAAACCGAGTTCTCAATCCCATTCAACGGTGTACCGGTTCGCGCAATGTTATTACCGATCCCCGCGTTTCGGACACGAATCTATGCTTCTTCAAACGACATTACTCTATCTTGAATAGCGTGAAACGGAACGGATGGAATCCTCAACCTCGTTTGTTTACATCTGCGTATCGTTCTTAATAGAGACATCGATCAAGGTTGACATGTGCAAAAGGCATCATTTTTCCTCCATTTTTCACCCGACACACGAGAATCGTGGTAGTAAAGGAAATACTTCCCGAGGCTGCGGTAAACTCACCCTGATTATGTCGAAGAGGAAGTTGCCAGAGCCGCCGCTACCGGAACCGCCCAAACCGAAGCCGAAGTTGAGGTACCTTTTGTTCCTGTTCTCGTCGTCCTCGCTCTCAGCTTCGTCGAGAGGCGTCAATGGCGCGGCCGCGTTCTCGTGGCCCTGTTCGTCCGCGAACTGCACTTTGACCTCGTTGTTCTGCGACTCGGCTGCCACCTCGTTCGCTCTGTCCTCCGCTTCCGGGTTCACATCCTGCAAAACAGAAGGTTCACGGTCGACCTCTTCCATTGTTTCTGCGAGAATCGTCGATCGATCGCTGTGGAACTCGGATGGACGTTGGTCGGAACAGGTGGATGTCAGTCAAGGACTGCAAAGCGTGTTTAGGTCGCCGTTTAATCGATGGACCGACGATGAATTATTCATAGAGATCGCCTAGATCGAATTCGATGGCGATCGAGCGACGCTGAAGCAAAAATGTGGTTATTCGGATCGAAGGAGACGAAGCGTGCGTACGCGTTCTCGAGGTGTCTCGTGATCGGAACGCGCGCCGATCGTGAGCGATCGGTGGCTGAGTGGCGATTACACTCGGTAAGCAACGCAGACAGACGCAAGTGGAAGCACTATATTGACGATGGGTCATGGTTACTCAACTAATCGACGATTTCCAATCAGCGTTCCACCTCTGAATCGCTATTGGAGATCGTCGTGCATCATTGGGAAGTCGAATCGATAGATCGTGGTTCGTTCACACCTCCAAAAAAGCTGGGTACTAGATGCGTTACGAGTCCCCGTGGACCTCGTCGTGACTCGTTCCAGCCAGGTTGGACAGTCAGCGGTGTGTAGCAGGGATACGACACCACAGAGGACGTTCACACAGTGAGGACCCAGCTGATCTCGAACATGAGCAAATGCAACGTCGAACGACCATGACGATTGAGCGACGTTGCATCGAGGGACGGAAAAGTTAAACTTTACGATCAGAGGAGATGATCGAGGAGATGAATGACACGGAGTGGAAGATAAATACAGAGTAGAGAACCAAAAGCTCATCGACGTCCGCGAGATCTAGCGGCCTTGAAGCTGCTCACCGATCACGAGGATGATCATCGGGATGACCACTCGAAACGTAAGATCGAGAGAAAGCAAACTTGCTCGATGATCGACGAGAAGATGGAAGCCAGAAGAGAGCGATTAATGTTGAAACAAACCACCAAGTACCTCGCCTCGAAACGTACATGGAGAATGGGAGTTGATGTCGAGACGAAAGAAGAGAGAATGAAGACAAACATAACGTGGGTAGACAGATAGAGAGAGAGACAAAGAAGCGAATAATAGAAGACTATACGAATGGTATACACACGCAAACGCACACAGATAAAGAGGCACGGTTAGCAACAACAAAGAACGTGGACAAAGTATTGGCTCCCGCAGCAGTCCCAATTGCGCGGTGATCATCCCTTCCGGAGCAATCGATTACTCTTCGTCTTTCATTGACCTCCAACGTGTTACCGATCTGGCCACCACTGCACGGTCACACGACCGTGTTGACCATGTCGGTGGTCCTGTCCTGGCCGCCACCGGTCGTCGTCACGTTGTCTTCCGTGCTTGTCGAGACAAGCGTTTCCGCCACGTTCTCCACGTCAGGCGGGTAAGTCGGCAAAGATATCGACACCTTCGAACCGTCACTGCTGGTCGAATTGAAGTCGTCGTCATCATCGTCATTGGAGGATGACGCGGCGGTCGCGCCCGAATCACTGTCCGACGAGCTTCCGGAATTTCCGAGGGCACCCTGGAGTAAGGTCGGACCGAGCACTCGGATGAATTGCGCGACAATCGCGTTCACCTTTTTCTCGATCATCTAGAAAACAATAGCTCTTAGCTGCTCTCGAGTCGTGGCTCCTGATAGGGTGGTCGCGCGGTTTGCTTTCAATTTGTCTTTCCCTCTTTACATTTTTTTTTTTTTTCTTATTTTTCGTTTCGTGTCGAATGATTTACGTCGAGTCGTCGTATTTTTCGATCGCTCGACCAGTTGCGATGCTAGGGTTCGCGTCGTGCAAGTGTTGTCCGTCCACGTGGTTGCGTTTCGAGCAACGTTACCGTACGAGTCACGATCCAGGGCTCGTTGATGGTGCTGGATGAATGGCGAGAGACGGATTCGTCAGCCCTCGTTGCAGTCGAGGACGTTAGAACGAGTGGCGGGTAAACGTGTCGTGTCGAAATGACGATGGAAGGTGTTATCGTACTAGCAGGACGGTTTGATGAACGCGGCAATGGCGGCCGGATGCAACAATCGGGGAAATTCCGATCGCGCGGCGGGAAGGATGTTGTACGCGGCTGGAATCGTTCCGATGGCGACTTTCAGTTTTAATTCGAGATCGTATCTTAATTCGCGGAGGTAATTGAATAAACGAACACGTAGTTGCGCAATCGGGCGGCAGGACGTACGGGAAACGAGGAAACTTTGCCGATTCACTGCGAACAATTTCTCCTCCGCTTTGAACCGACTTGGGGGATTACTAATGAAACGTTTTCGTCGGCGATATAATTTCTCAATTATCCGTTAATACGGGAAAGCGGCCAATTAAACGAGACAAGGCGTCCAACGACCACAACCGGCCAAATACTACTCAGAGGATCCCGAGAGTGACTACGAGGATATTGGAAGCTCGGTTCGTAAATCGGTCCTGGCCGTCTGCAGGATTTCGCTGCGTTTCGTTCAACAGCTGCTCACCTGAGAAGCTTCGGGGAACAGTTCTCGCAGGATACCGATCGTCCGTTTGCTCCTGAGGGCGGTCTCGTTGTCGGCTTCGATCATCACCAGCCGATTCAGTGCCTGAAAACATTTTTCCCTGTGTCCCTACAAAGTTTTTCAATCTCCTCGATGCTTATACTCTGCCCGAGTCTCTTCTTCTCAATTCCCTTTGATCCTAATTCACCTCGACCTCCACTCTCCTCTCTCCTTACGATTCTCCAACCAAATTCTCCTCTATTCGATTCTCCTTATTATCCACGGGGATAAAGAGCTAGTTTACTGTCAGGAAGCTGATCGCCGGTGCCTGCGAGTGTTTAAGTAATATCGTTGCGCAATGGCGGAGAAACATAAAACACAAGCATCGAAAGGATCTCGTCTATAACTCCTCGAACGTTTGTTTTATTCTTCGACGGCAATTTTCGAATTACACAATCGGTTTTAGTTTAACGGGATTATAGTTTAGACACGAGAAATCGCAACTGCAACGTTGCGATCGTTCAAACGGAATTGCAACGTTTAACGCGATTGCGTACTGTTACGACAGTCACATCAGCGTTGTTACAATTTTCTGTTACGATAAGGAAGAACTCGTGACTAACCGTTCGCGATTTTCCTTCACGATCCTGGCACGCACGAGGCGAAGCAAATAAACAGATCGGTATAGCCGAGCAGCTAGTTCAGTCGAGGTTAGATTCGTTTAGTACCGCTTTTCCCGTGAACGAGGAAACCTGTCGCTGTGTTGCAACAGCCTAGACAAAATATTCGATAAATAATTCCCCGGTTCCGACACTCGGACCGTCATCGGACTACGAAATTGCTCAACCTGGTTACCATGGTCACTTTCCCCTAGACTCGCGCTCGAATCGCCTCTGCGATTCGTCCCTCAGCGTTATCTATACTCGCAACTAGTCACAATCTCCGACATAGTAAGCCCGCTTCACGATTTCGCCGATTTTGGTGGAAGTTTCGAAACTGGCTCGAATCGATCAGCGATCAACCCGAGATCGCGCTTGCTCGCGCGTCGAAGTCTCCGAAAGTGGCGAGTCTATTCCCCTACGAAGTCTCTTGCAATTTCATCCAATTAAAATCATATTCCTTTCTATCTTATGAACAAGTACACAGACCCAATACTAACTAGTAGAGATACAGAGAGAGCAACAAATAAAGTAAACACCGATCGTTATGCCCGCAGCTGGAATTACGCGGCAAATAAGAAATCGGCCCACGTTTACCTAACACCAGTCACATGTACGCATGCCCATCGACATTGACACGAATGAGACGCTCCACGAGTAATTCATGGTAACACACACACACACACACACGAAGTGATTACGTCCAGATACAGAGATCGGGAGGAAAGAGGAGGAAGATTATAATCGTAATAAATTAGCCAGCAATAAGAGAAGAAAGGTTTGCGAACCACTGTCGAGAGGCAGAGACACGCGTGCACGTGAGCGCGTGTACGTTTACGCACGCGCTTTCCATTGGGCATCGATCGAGCGAAGAAAGTGTCCAGTGTAACTCGGTAAGTAAGTGTTCGCGGCCAGTGAAAGTGTCGGGCCGAAGAAGAGAGCCGGCCGGACGTTCTGGCTTTTCGTCGGACCGTGTATTTCATCGCTCGTGAAACGACATTCGCTCGCCTCCTACCAAACTTGCCTAACCTTCCACGTCCTCGCGAGATCACTTTCGACTGTGACGCACGGAATCTCGACTCTGACCTTCTTCCCCGTACCTTCGTCTCGTCGGTTCCTAGGTCGTTTGGGCAACCGTCCACTCGAGCGATTAGCGTCCACAGCTAACAAGAATATCCGCGTGAGAAACGGTACATTGGACTGTGACTGACAGCAATGTCACCGATCACGAATCGAAGATCGATTAAAATATTCGCACAGCCAATTGATCGTTCGAAGGTCGTCTAAGCGGACTTATTCTGCATGAAATTCATAGAAGCGAAGAGCTAACGCGGTTCACCTGATGTTGTTAAACCAAAGGATGCCACGTGACGTGGTCCCAGGATGCCGCGCGTTCTCCGCGCGAGGTCGTAGCACTCGGTCGGAGTGAAAGAGGCCCCGTTGAAAGTGAAACATCATCTCTGATCACCGAATCGACCGACTCGGTCCAACGATCGAGCGTTTAGCCGCTCGACGAAATCCGGCCGAGAACTTTCGCAACGAGCGACACTCGGCGTTTCCATCGGCGGTTATCTCGCCGATTAACCGGTCGCCGGGTTTCGCGATCGGCCAATTTTGCGAACGGGAGCTTTCTCCGGTTCCTTCCTTGTGTTTCGTTTCCTCCTCGGGATAAGCGATGGACAAACGATTGCAGCGGATGGACCGACAGCGAGCATCTCGCTGACACAGTGACACGGAGAAAGCTATCGTAACACCTGTTACGTAACCTCTGGATCGAGGAAGACCGGCTCGGAGATGGTTTCGGGGGTCGGGCGAATTTTCCGAGACGAAATACGAATGTCGACGAACGGAATACTTTTCTGTACTCTTCGATATATGGTCTCTTACGTGGTGGACCACGAGCGACAACGAGGTGCAGGATCGAATTCGAAGGTTATCCAATGGCTTGGCAGAACTCTGTAATATAGCTTCGCGGGTCGCCTGAGGCGAGTTAAAACCGGAGTTAAGCTTATTTTTCGTAGATTTTCCAAAGCCACTCACCTCGGACTGAAGTCGGTCTCCTTCGGGAAGTGGGTACGAGCTGACTAATGCCGCGCAGAACACTGTCGCCAAAATAACGATGGACTTCATTTTTCGTAGCTTCGGGGTTTGTGAATCTGCAAAAGAAAGCGGAAGTTAATAATAAATGAGAAATTCTCGCGTTACTAATTCGTTTCGTTTCCTCGGATACTCGTTGGACTTTGACTCGTGACATTTACGAACGAATATATTATGTTGTACGTGTCCCCCACATGATCCGCCAGCATGGACCGGAAACGTTTGGGTAAGATTCTGGAGAAAAAGATGAGAAGGTGAAGGAGCCTCGCGATCTTGGCGAGGAGGGGAGCGCAATGGCTCTCCTTTCTCGAGCATGGATACGTTCGAAACTATCACTTTCGACCGAATGAAAGTCGAGAACGCCGTTGGCTACCTCAACGCCGAGATTCTCAAGGAAGGATGGCCTAATACGACTTATCGTTCGTTTCAAGAATCAATCTTCGCTAAATAATAAAAATGAAAACGTAAAGGAACGACAGGGGATGAGAAACGAGATGAAAAATACCAAAGAGTATCGTCGTTTCGTTTATCCCAGGGCAACGAAATTCTCTGTAAACGCGCCTTTACTGTCCCCCCTGGAAGCTTGTTATTTTAACCCGTGACGAGCAACGCGAAGAATAAACTAGAAATTTAAATGCAATTGCTGCGCGTTTCAGCAGCCAAACGAGTCTATAATTGCAATAGCGAACAGCCGGAATACAATGCTGGCCACACGTCGAGGCAATCTAGATTCAGCACGCATGCTGTCCCAGGTGATGGTGCAACAGCGAGCACTCGAGGTCGGGTATTAGCAAGTATCGTTAATAATTCGCGATCGTTGTCGAAATTAGGCTCGAATTATTTTCGAACCGAGGTACAAGAACGATTTCGCGAATGAAAATCGCGACGAAAGCGAGCGAGCTGTGACGATTGTCAAAGCCTGCACGATTCCACGCTGCTGGATGAGCAGCTGAAGCTACGAGGATAAACACGTGCGTTCCGCGAGACTGTTCAGCGTCCTAGATCGGTAGAACCCGCGATTTCCTCGAACGTTAGTCGAACGGGGCTCACGAGTTTCGATTTTCTCTTCGAGATTGTTCCGATCACTTCACGAAGATTTTCACTCCGGTAGTTCCTGTGCACGCGTGGTCCTAGCCCCGGTAATCACTATAGATAGAGGCGACTCGAGGAGGAAGCTCGAAACACCTGGCAGACTATCGGGAGGATGTTAATTGCGAAAGAGATGGCGAGAGATGGAAAATTTTGCAACGTAGCTCGAGAAAATTCGACGAGATCGGTAAAATTTTGTCGCGGATAGATCAAGTGGTACGAAAGGAAGGCTCTACCGATTTTTTCCGCGATGAATGGAATTTGGAAGGTACTCGTTAGTTTGCTCACAGGCCACAGAGAACGTCACATGGACCGTTTGTCATCACTGAACGATAGGACGAAAATCACGATTTTCGCGATCGAATTAGCGTTCCGTATGAGGGAACTCACCACACACCGATTCGATATGACACGGTAGAACTTTTGAACTGTCCGCTTCTGAAGTGAACCCAAAAGGAGCTGTTTGCAGCTCCTGCTCTCTTCGACTTTTCTGTGACTGTCTGTGTAACGGAGCTTAGTGAGCGGCTTTTATTAGAAGGAGGGGTCTGGCGCCACCTCCACGCTACACTTCAGTCTCTGTCCTCTCTGTTCGTCTTTCTCTACTGGCTGCCTCGCCGAGATCCTGAAGAAGGGATCGCCGAGCGTGGCCGCTGTCGATGAAAGATCCTCGATGCGACCGTGAAGATGAACGGCGCGGAAACGCTTGTTCGATGCATCGATCGTTATCGTGAATTCCAATCTTAGATAACGTCGAAACTCTAGGATAGATAAGCCCTCAATGGCATTTCTATTCGGGGGATTCCGGGAGATCTGGGGTCACTAGGTTCCAGGTGTCAGAATTGATCGATCTTTAAGCTTCCGCATTTTTTCATCTTCCAAATCTTTCAATTTCCAAGTTTTCGAATTTTTAGATTTTTGAATGTTTAAATTTTTAAATCTTGGAATTTTTTAATTTTTTAATGCTCGAATTTTTAAATATTTGAACTTGGAAATCGCTGAATTTAGAAATATTCGAATTTTTGAATATTTGAATTTCGAAAGCGTTGAATTTCCAAACGTTAAAATTTTTAAATATTCAAATATTTAAAAATTCGAATATTCAAATATTTGAATATTCGAATTTTTTAATATTTGAACCTCGAAATCGCTAAATTTCCAAACGTTCGAATCTTTAAATATTCGAATTTTTTAATCTTGGAATTTTCAAATTTTTTAATATTTGAACTTCGATATCGCTGAATTTTTAAATATTTGAATTTCGAAAGCGTTAAATTTTCAAACGTTCGAATTTTTAAATATTCGAATTCTTCAATCTTTGAATTTTCAAATATTTGAATATTCGAATTTTTAAATATTTGAATATCGAATATTAAGCGTTGAATTTCCAAATATTTAAACCTTTAAATATTTGAACTTTCGAATTGTTTTTGAAATTTTTAATTTTCCAATTTTTGTATCCTTCAACTTTCCAATCTAGGAGTTTACCAATTTTCCAATTATCGAGCCCATTAACTTTGGAATCTTCCTATTCTTCGATTACCTAACTTTCCAAAGTGTGTAGTATCAATTATTTAAAAAGCGCGTTGCAAAAATATGAATCATAGATTTTGATATCATCAGGTATTGAGAAGATCGATTATGTCCGCGGTAATTGATATATTTCATTAGTCTCTTTTTGACAAGAACGCGGGTTTCGTAACGGTCTCCGTTCGAAACTTTTTCGTGAAGGGGAGTTGCATATTTACGTTCGATTATCGATCACGATTACTTACGTATCTTTTTACAGGAAGTGTTCGTCAATTATGTCACTAGAAACTCGAGGCTCGTTTTCTTTCCAAAATGGATGCATATGTGTTACACCGAACGGACGGTTTTTATTTTCACTCTTATTTCTGATTATAAAACTGGTTCTCCCGTGCTCCCCGTCCTGTCTTAACGAAAACCTATATAAGGACCCGACAGAATTCGACGAAGACGTTTATTTCATCCGCGAGCCTCGGCAGATACGGGTCGTTCCTCGTTTAAAATATTAACTCCGCTTTTATATACCTCGCTTTCTAAAATTGCACGCACAAAACGATGCATAATATTAAGCATAATATTAAAATACGCATTGAAACACGCATTAAAATACGCTCGAATATTAGAGCAACTAAACAAGTCACAATGACTTGTTTCACATTCTTTAGTAAATAACCATCGAGCACGTACAGCTCCTATTAGCAAAATTAATTCCGATTTTTATTCCGATAAAAATGTATTATAAAAACGTGCTTAATAAATGCATGCTCATTTACCTCCATCGTACCACATTACTATCATTTACTATACCGTGTGCGAGTCAATACGAGTTGAATGAAATTCGTGTGAAAGACAGTTCTAAAAATATATTTCACAGGTATTTCCTTGATCGGTCATCGTCCAAATTAACGGTGAAAATTAGGCGAAAACAGCCTTCAGAGGTAGTGGTCAAAAGCGTATTTCTCAGAATATCTCGAGAAACTATACCTTTTTACATGGGGAATATAACCATGTAGAAATTTTCATGAAAAATTAATCATCTTTATCGTTTCTTACACTAAGTGTCAATTCATATTCACGTAAATTAATACACCTTATCTATAAGTCGTGTAAAAATAGGGGATACGTGTGTTTGGAATTTCCTATTTCCTCTCTATAAATAGTAATTACGATGTGAACAATTTTCAGCCATTTTGCGCTCAAGCTTCAAGCATTCCACGTCGTATTCTACGAGCATAAGTAAGGTAAACAATCTACGAGATATCTCGTAGCTGACAGTCAACGATGTGTCAAAGATGGTAACATTACGATCATGCAATCTTCAGCATTCGGTCTTTTAACGCAAATTTTTTGAAGAAGAAAAGAAAAAGAAGAACTGAGCGTCACAATAGAGCTTGCAATTCTTTGCGAAGAGAGCTAAGAGCATTTTTCTTAATTTTTTACTCAATTTCTGTGGCCGGTGACTATAGTCACTCGTCGTGGGTAGATGTCTCGTGGCAGGTGACTATAGTCACCTGTAATAGCGAAAGGGTTAACCCTTTGCGGTCGAAGACCTCGCAACGGGAACATTCACAAGTCGAAAAATACAGAAAATTAGACAAATTAAAAATTTGCTATATTTATGTATTATAAGTAGTATTAACACGTTCGTGACCCAACACGATTCGGTTCAGTTTCTCACAGGGCCCAAATCCGACTGTCGAAACGCCAGACTGAACGTTATCGAACTGATGATTTAGATGCACCTAGTACAGACACCGCTCGTTAGATGTTGATCAACGGACCCTATTTATAATTTTCCATTTCCTGTAATCGTTTTGAATTACTATCAGCAAACTTGCATCTTGCAAATAACGAAACGATAGAACAGAGTAGCAGACTTGGTACAGTTTTACCAGTCATAAACATATTGACAGACAATTACGGAAAATGTAAGAAAACTACGACCTATTGTTCCAATTGTCCAAAATCACCTCAAATGTGTTTAACCCTTTGCACTCGAGAGGTGACCGTCAGTCACCATTAGATAAAATTTCGAAGATCGATATTAATTAATATGTGAAATTTAAGATAATATAACGGTGTGCGAGCTATCGAAATCAAATAATTCTACGTGTTAATTATTACACGATTTCTTATTTATTACTAAAAGAAATATCGCCAGCTTTATAGCAGAAAATCTTTGAACTCCTACTCATCTGTAGCCGAAAGATGGTCGAGTGCAAAGGGTTAAACTGTTTCAACGAATACCATGCGACATAGTATAACGTAATATTTTATCCTAAATATAAATTAATAAAAAGTATAGTATAATGTGTATATTTTTCATATTTCTATGTTAAATATATCCTATATTTTAATATTTTTATGTTGCATATCCTATATTTATATTTCAGTGTTTATTTCTTTTAAAAATCCTATTTAACTTGAACACAAAGAGCGTCACCCATATTTGGGTGACAGGGCCCCCACGGAAGCATACTCGTCACCCAGATCCAAAAGCTGTATAGTTCTCGTTCCTTTTCTATACATAGGCAAACCCGCATTCTAATATAAAGTAGTTCTTAAATTTATATTACCCTATAACGATAAGCGCGGTAGATTAAGTTAGATTCTAGATCGCGAGTGCTTCACGCTGGAGCCATCGATCTCACAGTCTTAGTATTCATTTGTAACTCTTTTGTACGTTTTGGTTCTTCCTTTTATATGTATATTATTGTTTCTGGCGCATTAAACGTATGTTACAAATCGCGAGTGTAATTCTTATTCTTCAAGTTCGATCGCTGGATTGTCGAAGAATTTTAAAACGTCAAAATAGATTTTCCCTACTGAAAAGGTTGACAGCACTCTCTGAACTTCGATGAAAGACGTTCCTTTTATTTAAACCGAACATTCTGAAATGTGCTGGATTGTTCTGCACTGACGTTACGATCCGCTTTTCTTGACCGAATACCGGGTGGATATGATCTCGTAACAGCATGTTAAATTGGAAAAAAGAAAATTGGAAAACTCGTCACATAGATATGACTTTAACACTAGATTGCCGGAGGTTAGGTATTCCTATTTTGCCTGGAATGAGTCAATTCGATTGAAACATCAAAACTGAAGTTTTTTAAAACAAATAAAATTTTATTTTAAAGGAACTTCATTCAAAACAATTTTTAAATATATATTCCGTTTTTAAAATACATTTTCCGCAGATTTTTGCGAGGCAATACGACCCTCGTTTGACAGGGTTGGGTGACGGTACTTGGGATTCGGCTAACAAGGGGCCTGTCTCAAAGTAAGCCCGCACGCGTGGTGCCCTTGGACCTCGATGGGCTAAGGGGCCATAAACTAGTAACTTGACAAGTTTGAACATGAAAACTCTCGCATAAGATTGTTTACAAAAAAATTTTGTGCGTAAGAAATAAGTTACACGTATGTAAAACGACCAACTTTAAAAATATTTGAGTCAATTTAACTCACGTCCGTCAAAATAGGTATAACACATATGGATTTTTGGAACTAAGGAGCGGAGAGGGGAAGGAATTAGTATTTGTACACATTTTATAATTCTACGAGAAACCAACATATGTTTTAAAAAAATTATTTTAATTTTTCTGTATACATAGCAATAAAATCGTAAACGAGTCAAATTGACTCGCTCCGGCAATCCAGTGTTAAATCCTGTACAGAAAAGTAACTGCGAAACGGTAAATTTGCTGTGCTGAAATCTGCCGACCGCAAAGGGTTAATAAATACCGTGGTGAAACAAAAAGGCGGAGCGGGAACGAACGCCAGTAGATGCAGCCCGTGCGTGGTCAGACACGCACGCGTTCCCTATTGTCGCTCGTGCGAACTACTACCGAGACAATGACAGCCCCTAATTACTCATTCCCAAAAGAAACTTTCCAGTAATTATTTGGCAGCCGCACAATTCGCAGTGGCCGGATAAATCGGATTTATCTCGATAACCCACAGCCAGTGCTTTCTCCGTGAAACATTTCCAGCTTCGTTCGCCTGTTTCACCGACCTTGTTGCACGTCGCATCCAGTGAAAATCCCATTAAAAAGCCGAACAGATCGCGCCGATCTGCATCGAGGCTCTCCTACGACTCTCCGCGAAACTCTCGTTCCGGATTATCGCCGGTTTGTTTGCTCGAGTAGAGAGAATTCGCAGAATCCGTGAAACTCTGCTGGCCGTTCTCTGCCGATTTAAATTTCATATCGCCTCGCCTCGGATACGCGAATCGGCACCGCCGATTTTACCACTCTCGAGCATCGGGAATTCGGCGAGTCGCTGCATTCGATCGGCCGATTGCTTTTTCATCGGAAACCGAACGGAAGGAAGAAAGAGATCGGGACACGGATCGGTAACTATCGACGAAGAAATCGTCACGAGCGATCGAGTCCAGCGAACGATATCTCTCGCCGTGTGTTCCCCGATCGTTTGTCAAAAATTTGGTAACCGGTATCGAAAGTCACTCTTGCGCCAGTTGTCACCGGTTTCCCAACGATGTCTCAGTGAATTTAATTCGCTGTTACATCGGTTAACGAGTGTTTTGTTATTGAAAGAAACAAATTACGGAGCTCGCCTGTTAGTTCCTGTCGGCGAGGATACGACTTTTGAAACTCGGATTCCCCTCGTTTCGAAATTTTTCAGGCGTTTCCGTGAGTTCGACGAACTCGTTAAACGCGAGGTCGGTAAGGAAATTAGAAGCCAGCTTGAACTCTTCGTCGTCCTCCATCGCGAGTTTAATTAACCTTTTCCAGTGGAGATTCGTGTGTCAAAAAGCAGTGGGTTTTCTTGGACTGGCTTGACAGAGTATAATAAATTTCCAAATTTTTAGAACACTGTGATTCGTCTGTAGCTATACACGCGTCTATATGTTCCCTAGAATATGAGACTCAGGGTAAGGAAGTCGAGCCAAACACGAGGATTATGACGTAGACAGGCGTAGTTTGTGGACAGGATCCACTGTATGAAAACATAACCAGGTGCGAACAGACTCTGGTTCATTTTCGCAAATATTTCCTTGTCTCAGTTGCGTGTTATTCTTCGCCGCGTTCGCACGAAATCGGTCGACCGACCTTGCTGTTGACTATGGCACGCGCCATCGGGAGGTAAGGTAAGGCTTGGCAAATTATTTTTGGAACTTTTGTAAATTATCCTGCTAAATTATTCATCGGTGATTTATTTCTATTTAAAGTTTGAAGTAAATTCCTACCTTTTACCGCGTGGAGTTAATTAATTTATGGAAGAAGTTATGTCTTAACATAAGTCAGTATAAGTAGGAAATTATATAGCGTTATGTTAGTATTACGTAAAGCAATATAAACTTGTTCGCTTATGATAGTCGAGCTGAAGAGAAATTTTACAACTCCTTTGTTTTTAATGTTATTATATAAAAATATGAATAGGGAGAACATTCGATGCAAATGTATGCAATGAATATCGCTGTGCGTTAATAACCAATTGTCTCAATAATTGAACAGTAAATACCGTGTTAGCCAAACTATAAAAGTAACAATAAGAAGAATCGGGTGCTATTGTTACCGTAGTACGAATGTTACCACGGTGCTTCAAAACTGGGAAGAATTAAATCACGTGCTTGGATTTAATTATTATTACCAGTAGATAAATTGCAGCGGCTTAATTAAGTCGATATCGCGTAGCCCAAATTATTTTACAATGAATAGACAGTCTCTATGACGTACAGCTATTTTAATAGACAAAAATGAAGTACACAAATTCGCCCATTGTTCTCTAAGAGTAAAGGAAAATCAATCGTAAATTATCCGAATGGCGAAACACTCGTTTCCCAGAAAAAAGGCCCACACGTGAATTCCGCTATTACACCACCACACTAGAATTAAGAAAAATGAAATTGTACCCTTAGTATTATTTCACGCAAATAAATTACGGTTCGAGTAATTAACGAAATTGATACTATTTAACCTAGTTATTTCCTTTTCTTTTTAATCGTCGCGTGTCTCGTTTGCGATCGTCCTAACGATCGTGCGAGACGAGCCCAGCTTCTGCGTCTCGGGCAGCCATTTTCTAGAATAGCATAAAGGAATTCCGCGCAATTCGCGATCGTTTTCATTGTAAACATTGCCAACGACTTACGATCCTGAGAATTATACGCGTCTTTGTTGGAGTTTGTCCTGTTACGACGTTTCCGCTTATTACTTGTCAGCGATTCGAACGACAGAAATGAAAGGAACAGCGATCATTATTCAATGACGAAACTGGTAATCTTCCGATCGAGTCATTACGCGAATTTCGATTTGCGAAAGTGACAAACGCGTTTCATCTTTCTTCCAAAAATCGAACATCGGAAGACGTAAAAGTCTCCTAATCGTTTCGTTTCATTTTGCCCACGATCCGACACCGATGACGCACAGGTGCTCGTAAATCGAGGAATCGGGAGTCTCTTCCACTCTTATCGATCCGTAATGGTCGACTTTCCAATAAAGTGTCCCTTCGATGCCGCGTCGTTAATAGCTCGTTCGAATTTTATCAAAAATTACCCCGGAGGAACTTTCGACGTTACGCAACCTCGACTTTCATGCACGATGTGATTTCGCTTTCATCGATCTTTCAGCGGGATAATCGCTCGTTTCATTTACCCGCATTCCTCACACTCGAGCACTCTTGTCTCCGTATAATTTGCGAATTATTCCGATCCGATCGATTCATTTCCTACATCCTCCGATGGAGTATCGGTATCGGTATCGTATCGATCCTGTCACGCAGAGGTGCAGGCAGATTGTTCACCGATCGTTAGCAATATGCAATAGGATTACCAGAGATCCTCCTTGTAACGGATAACAGAAACAAGACGTCCCTCGAGCGACTCAAGGATACGTTCTTCTCAATGGACCTTTAATTGATTTATGTAATTCGGTGACACGGAAACGCGTGTTCGATCGTCTATTTTCAATCGCGTATTGTAACACGAGCAACAGTTGCTCACGTAACGATTTCCAGGATCCGGTCCGGGACAACGCACGTCTCGTGTTCGATGATGGTTCCGGTACCGGTTACCCGGGGAAACCGCCGTTGAAAATAAACGAAACGTGGACCAGAGCCGGGTGCAACGCAAGGTGTAATTCCACGAGGAATTACAGGTTTGTCATTACTCGGCTATCCCATCGGTCGGACCAAGTCGAGTGAATTACGACAGCTACGTTTCCTAGGGAAATTCGTATGATCGTTTGTACAACCGTTGCAGTACTACGTGTGGTTTCTAAAGCTATTCGCTGTAGAACACGCCTACTCGTGTTCGTTATTCCTGTCACGGGTATTCCAGGAGTCTTGTCGATTCCGATGGAACGACGCAACCTTGCGAGGCGGTTCGTTTCTAATGAATTTTTCAGGGACGCGCGTTTTCCGCTGAAAACTGGTAGCGAACACGCGAGCTCTCGATAGATAATCCGCGTGATGTTTTATTCGAAGAAACGAATAAACGATGTTTGTAATAATGGCGACGATGTGTCGGGGGAACGATGGCAAAGATTAGACCGTGAACTATCGCGAAGACGCGTTCCATAGTCGAGAGCTTTCGATGAATAATCGACGATATTCAATGGAGAGTAGGTAAATGAAGCTCTAGGTAAATTAGGTAAATGAATTCTCGGATAAATGAAATTTTCCGATTTAGAAGTTCGAACCGATTAAAATGAGCGGATCATGGCTACGTGTCTTGTTGATAGGTTAGGACTTTGGTCGATAAATTTGTAGGGAGGCTCAAAGATGAAAGGAGGATGAAGAGTAGAGATCATGCTAAATAATTGTTATCGATGGAATACAACTTCGATAAATAATCGACGATGTTGGGGGAAAAATAATGGTCACGGTTTCGAGTTAGGTTGAGGATGATCTTGAGATAAGTCCAAATTCGAATACTTAGCAGAAATACACGATATTTTAAAAAATAATTACATGGTCTATTTGCATTTTTGATCTAATATGACGAGAATTCAAAGGTAAACTAGGAAAGTTTTATACATCAGAAAACTCGTAGTAAAGGGTACATAGTTCTCTTGATAAATAATTAATAATGTTAAGGGGAAAAATAATGGTTAAGCTATCGAGTCGATGTGAGGATGATCTTAAGACGGACTAACAATAAGTCCAAATTCGAATACTCAGAAATACACGATATTTCAGAAATAATTAGATGATCTATTTGTATCCTTGATCCGATGTGACGAGGATTCGAAGGTAAAGTTTTATACAGGAAAATTTTATACATTAGAAAACTCATAGTAAAGGGTACATAGCCCTCTACGCAAATAACGATCTGGAATTTATTTAATTTAAAATAAGGATCATGATTTTTGATGTAGCTATGGTCTAAGGATGTCATAAAAGTTGACAGGAAGAGTTTCTCATGCTAGCTAAAGGTTTATACATTAGAAAACTCATAGTAAAGGGTACATAGCCCTCTACGCAAATAACGATCTGGAATTTATTTAAGTTAAAATAAGGATCATTATTTTTGATGCAACTATGGTCTAAGGATGTCATAAAAGTTGACAGGAAGAATTTCTCATGCTAGCTAAAGGTTTATACATTAGAAAACTCATAGTAAAGGGTACATAGCCCTCTACGCAAATAACGATCTGGAATTTATTTAAGTTAAAATAAGGATCATGATTTTTGATGCAACTATGGTTTAAGGGTGTCATAGAAGTTGACAGGAAGAGTTTCTCATGCTGGCTAAAAATTTATACGTTAGAAGGCTCGTAATAAAGGGTACACAGCCCTCTAGATAAATAATAATCTGGCATTTATTTAATTTAAAATAAGGATCATTATTTTTGATGCAACTATGGTCTAAGGGTGTCATAGAAGTTGACAGGAAGAGTTTCTTATGCTGGCTAAAGATTTATACATTAGAAGGCTCGTAGTAAAGGGTACACAGCCCTCTAAATAAATAATAATCTGGCATTTATTTAATTTAAAATAAGGATCATTATTTTTGATGCAACTATGGTCTAAGGGTGTCATAGAAGTTGACAGGAAGAGTTTCTCATGCTGGCTAAAGATCTATCGATAAAGACCGACGATACGCTATTTGAAATAACGTCTACGTGCTTGAGTCGATGCCAAGAGGGCTCGAAGCTGGAATAAAAGTTAAACCAAAAGTTAAACGACGAGTTCCTCGTTTCCACTCCACAGGTTCGTGGGCAGGCCAAGGACTATTCTCGGTATCTTACAAAACAAGACTGAGTCACATTTTTCTTCATATTTCTGTGCACCAGGCCGCTTTCGACGATGACGCTAGATCCAGCGCGACGTTGCTAAACCTCTCGTGCTCGCGATTGTATGCTAATTCACGATTCGTTGACGATGACTTGAACAACTGGTTATGATGCCGGAAGACAATACGTCGACGGAATCTCGCTTTGAAATTGCAAGTCGGTCGTTGGCAATTGGAAATTGGCATTCAGATTTCTTCGGTTAACGGCTTGCAGTGCCGAGCCGATGTCACGGAACCTCTGGCTGAATCGCTAATACGTTTGCTACTATACATTTCAATTGGATTAGAAAAGATTGCCGATATTTCGTTTCGAGGAAATTTATGGGAAATTATTTTATTTTTAAATTAATTATTTCGCGTAGTATAATTATCCCGAATTTTTCTAATGTATAGAATTTTATTTTGTAACTCCCAGGATTGTTATTTTAGTGGTTACAAATACATATAGAAATTGCGAAGTGATTAGTACGAATAAAGAATTTATTACGAAAAGAAATACAATAAGAGATTAAAAGATTATCTCTTGTCAAGAAGATTATAAACAAGAATAAGGTATTAATGAAACAATGGAATACAAAATAAATGGCACACGGATAACTGTATCATAAATAGCAATTACTTCATTATCAACATGGATGAACTCCAGTTAAAATATAATATTAGATGGAAGGTTTAAGGAAATTTTGAAAGGTTTTAAGAGAAAATGGCTCCTGAATCATCCCTTGTAACAGAATCACTGTGTGTAATTGAAAAATACATATGAAAATCGACCCCTGTGTATAATTATGTTAATTAGAAGTACAACTGGGTCTTATATAGAAAGATGTATTTCCTGGATAATTTTCACAGCATATTTTCGACGAGTTTATTATACAAATTCTTGCTATCGTTCCTATTACAGCATACCGTCATAGTATAACATCCAAACGCGATCTCACTGCCTGATCCTTGTACTTTTCGATCGAACTTTCCAATAATCTCTGTCACTGGAATAATTAACGTACTTCGTGTCGTTTGCTGTGTCAGAAAAGTACTCGGCACCAACGTTACATTAAAATTTAAAATGAAAAGTCTGCTAACTTTAGAATCCATGGCCGGCACAGCGAGACAAGGATGGCTCGATGAAGTTGCTCCTAGAAGATCGTGAAGGGACGAGACAGCGAAGGTTGGTCCAAAGTCTAATATGCATATCCCGACCGAAGTGCGAACCTCGTGCTAGAATTTATATACCGAAACCTAATTACAGAGTTCACAGTTCTTCGCCGATTAACTGTAATGATAACTATTGCTGTTTATCGGAATAATTGTCAGGGAATTTATGAAAATTTTTATTACCGTCATTAGCTCGACACGGTAATAACGGCTGATAGCTGCCGCGAGACACGCGCGATTACCGTGCTGTACGAACTATAAATTTCGCGTTATGCAAAGCTAATATTTATCGCTTTCGATTACGATCGTTTCGCGTTACGATTTTGACATCGTTCCCGTGCGTGTTAATGACGGAAATGATTTCACGCTTTACCGCGTTACATCGCGAACACCCTTGTCTAAGCTAGCTTCCAACCGATCGAGGACGAAGATCGATTGTAAGAAGAAATTCGGATGTAAGTAATATTCTTATTAGGTCTGTTTGCATTCTCAGGTTGACTGTCATATCGGACAACCGTAATAGGAGCTTGGTCATCAGGACACCAGGGACCAGAGGGCTGCAAGGGTACCATAATGGAGGTCCAACGCTAGATATTTTGGATTATGTGAGAACTCTTATATATATTAGATATATACAAATAAGGAATGCTATAATACGGATACCTCTATGTATTTTGTACGAATTTTAATTTTTGGTGGATTTACAGAAAATGGGGGAGGGGTTAGTTTGAGAAATTTCTGTTTACAACGATTGAAATGAATATCGGTGATTAAAATTTATATATTTCTGATAATATCGGTAATTGGGTGACATTGTGAAGTAAAAAGTGTTACTATTGCAGGGAATAATCCGTGAATAATGGTTTAGAGCTCTATCGTTCGTGATACTCTCAGGACTGTCACTGGCCTAGCTCTCAGAACTCGTCCCCCACGCATTTTTCTTGCACTCTATATTCCCTCATGTATTGACTCGCTTTTATTCTAATTCTTGACCTTTCTCACTCGATTCGTTTTGACATTTTCACCTAAAATTCCTCAGTCATTTATTCCCAACGCCAACTCACAGCTTCCGTCCCCCATAGTACCTTGCAGCCTAAACCTTCCACATCATATCTAGACACCCTTTTCGCTTGCACTGTACAATCTGTCAGCAATTTCTCATACAATATCCTTGCAAGTCACTCTCGTCCTTCCGTATGCACTTACAGGTATTAGCCTAAATGCGCGGAACAAATCGGAGGCTGTTTATTGTCACTAGTTTTCAGGGAACAGCTCAATCAATCCCATACACTCTTTTATAACTATGACCCTTGAGCACTCGAATATCCTACACTATTGTGGGGATTATTTTGATTAAAATCCCACTTGTTGGAGGTATGGAAGATGACAAGTATCAAGCATCTCTATGCTCCATTCGACGAGAAAAGACAGAAATATAAACAAAACGTGATTAATGCTATGGCTGCAGCTGAATGGCTGTCAGACGTCGATATTTAGGGACGAATAATAAAGAAACCTTGCCAAGGGCGAGTCCACCTTCTTCCTTTATATGCAAGGGTCAAGGTAAAGTGCTCCAGTTCTGTTCTGATCACGTGCCCTTGGCACATACTCGTTTATACTTCCTACCAGTTCTCATTCCACGAAGTATAGTTATTATAATATTGTAATTGTACCATAGAGAAAGCTTAATTTCTTGCACGTCTTCACTCGATTTCCCAACTGCCTCTTCCTGCATCTTTGCGTTCTCTTTTCTCTTCTTCCAATCTTATTCTCTCTCTCTCGATCAGTCACTTCACACGCACGACACGCACTTTCGAGCCCAATTCGCTGTGTACCCTGTACCCTAAATCTTCAATTGCATTCCTAGACTCACCCCTCGCTAGCAATCGACACCCCGACATAAGCATTCCTTCCATTTTCATTCTCACGTTATAAAGCGGCTAAAGATTTTAAAGAATCACGATTTACGCGAATCTCTTTGACTATTCATGTTTCCTAGCTCAGTTCAATAGTTATGACAGCTAAAATAGCAGAAGGAAATATTTGCATTGCTAAATATCATGTAACGATTCTTTAGAAACCTGAGAGTAGTAAATGAGTAATTTCATTTCGTTTGACGTTTAAAGTTGGTCACGAAGAGGAGCAAGTCCAAATATCATTAGAGGTGAATGTGCTAACCAGTGTGACACATTGTGATCAAAATTTCGTACAAATTTTATTACGGTTCCCAGGAAAGTAACGAAAGTTTTCGTGGCACGAGCCTCATCCTCTAAAATACATTCGTTTCACGTGCCCCTAAAAAAAGGGAAAAAATATTCTGACCGGTTTCGACTCCGACGCACACCGACAGGAACTCCTTGACCTATTCCTCTACGAATTCCAAGCGACTTGGCAATAATTCGCCGATGATCGTCAACGAATCCGATAGGCAGTCGCACTTTCTTCGCGAAACACGTCTTCGTTGTACCCTTCCACGTACCCGTCGTTCCTCGTGCATCACGGGGTTCACGCAGATGCCGCGGGCCCTGAGACGGACCCTGTCACGGTGAAAGCGTCACGGTAGTCACAGAAAGCGGCTATCTCCGCGGCCAATCTTCTCGAAGAAGAAACGGAAGGAACGATCCACGGTTCCTCAGTGATTCATACGCTTCGCTCTTTCGACAGAACTCTCGTAATTTCCTGGCAACTCGATTACGTCGGGATTTACATGAAACGGGAACAGAGCTACGTGTGGTCGCTTCGAAGAAAGCCGAGACTCGCGACCACCGCGAACAAGTTCTCTTGGGGACTTCTCGCGGTGAGAAATTCGCAATTCCAGACTCGCAATTCCAGGCCCGCAATTCCATGCTCGCAATTCCAGGCCCGAAATTCGAGGCGTGCAATTCCGCGTTTGCAATTCCACGGTGGCAATTCCAGCCTCGCAATTCCGTGTACCTGCGAACAAGTTCTCTTGGGGACTTCTCGCGGTGAGAAATTCGCAATTCCAGACTCGCAATTCCATGCTCGCAATTCCAGGCCCGAAATTCCAGGCGCGCAATTCCGCGTTTGCAATTCCACGGTGGCAATTCCAGCCTCGCAATTCCGTGTACTTTTTTCCGCGAAAATTCAGTTTTCTCGGTACCCTCGGTCACGCATATGCGATTGATCGAGGATGGACTTCTGTAATTAGAAGCAACGAGACGCATCTTAATGCCCATGAAAATGGCAATGTTGAATGCCGTTAGAAAAGATGAGGAAAGTTGGATGTTTCATACGTTAAAGATTCGCTCGTTAAAGCAGGGAATTGTACATGCGTTTTTAATTGGACGATAGGATCTCGATCCCGCGGATCTCTCGTGCATGAACTCTTTGATATTCGAATCTTTAGTTATCCGAAATTACGTTGCTGCGAGTATTTTGGTTTAAAGCGATTCATATTCCGTACGATTCATCGTAGAAATCGGTAATAATTTATAGCCGCGTCTGCAGTGTAATCCGGCGATTTTTAGCAGCGTTTCGCGAAACGCCGGTGTGTCGCAATGATTTTCAGGCGTGCTGAGGGAATTTTTGAAATAAACATTTTCGCAATGGGAAATTTATTTTTGTCGAAGATACCGATCTCTTTTCCCCTAGATTACCGGATGAAATATGCTAATACTCAGCGGAATACCAGTCGTCCGATCTGATTTAAAATTATACCACTTTTTCTTCCCTTTTATCGGCAGAAAATGTATCGTATTTTTTTGCGTGTCGCAAAAATTTAATAATTAGCTTATGTATAACGGAAGTAGCAATTTATTACCGTAATTGATCACGGTGCAGCATAGTGTTACGTAGGAAACTTGTACCGGACTAATTATAAACAAAAAGTAATTCATAAATTATAGTAACCGAACTGCAATTATATCACGGTATTATAGTGTTCTGTGGTGATAAAGTGATTTTAACGTAATAAAATTTTCTTAACTGCCCGCGGTATTAGCGCTAGGCTTGAATAACGATAATGACTCGGAATATAAATACAATAATAATATACATCGAGGATGGAAAGACTTTCGGTCATGAGGATAAATCGCGCGAGTTTAGTTTATTTAAAAATACAGGTGACATAGCAGTGAAGCAAGTCTGCAAGCCAAGCACCGTGTTTTAATGCCGCTGCGTGCGATTGTTATTATTACGTGCTCGTAGACATAATACCCACTTTATTATCCAAAAATTCGCTTATCGGAACGCTCGTGTTCCCCAATTGCCTCTTATAATTACACTTTTACCGTGTAATCGCTGTAAACGCGGCAATTTCGACAACCAGCCACGGATTCGCGAGCAGGACGTTTCCCATTTAGCTTCCTGCGCCGCGCGAGGATCGCTTGGCAAACAGCGCGAGAACGGCACGCTTCGAGCGTGCAACCTCTCGTTACGCTGCTAATAATCTCGCTAACCGTCGGACAATTACCTAGCCGGCGGCAGAAAGTCGGGGAAGTTGACGGAACATATGGAAATGACAGCAGACACGGCTAAAGTCGACGCGGTGCGGTTTCGTGGCAATTATCGGTTTCTAAATTCGCGTTAGGATCGAGGATCGATATTACACGCGGACTGGTCGCCTCGCGAATGTTGCTAACCTTGCAGTCTCGCGATTTGCATGAGACCGACCCCGTAAACTCGGAACCGTTATCGCTCTCTATTTCAGCCAGAGTTCCCCGACGACTGCGGGACACTTGCGTTTCTGCGAAAGCCACGTCGATATTTCGCCGCACAGATCGATTTATCTCGAAATTCTGCAGGTCTACACAGACTTTATCGCGGCTTGTCGATGATTAAGAGGAGGTTGAGCTAGAAACGATTTTATGATATTTCGTTCTCGTAGAAGGGTAAGAATTGGAAACGTGACTGAAAGGAAAGCATGGCGCCTGTAAGATAATTAAGATAGAAACTCGGTCGTGTAACGCAATGTTAATTTCTTTAACATTCTTCCATTTTTAATCTTATGACACGGCATTGAAGAAGTCGAGTTCCAAATTACGTAAAATTATCATAGTCTGTTTACAAATGGTAGGTTTATTATAATTAAAGAGTGAATTACATAATGAAATATAACAAGTATAATTTTAAATAAAGTAAAGTTTCGAATTTTTTGGGATATTGTATTATTAATATAATATTTTTTGATGTTATAACATAAATAGTTTTTGGGATATTTCTTAAGATATATCGATTTTATTGTTTTTCATTTTCATCGTACCTTTTCGTTGTACTGTCAGCGTCATTCAGAGTTCATTCTTATGACGTCTTCAAGATTAAAGCCCCTTCTTTGTTTTGGAGAAAGAATTAACTGCAACCAGCTGCAACTCCAGAAGGTGTGAGAACAAACAGTTGCTCCGGCACCAGACGATAAGTATGTAGTACCACTATAAGATTTGCACTCGCGGAAATTATTTTCGAACAGGATATTTCAAAATCGAAGAGAAATCGAGAGGACTATTAATACATTGTCTTTTGAAAACTATGAAAATTTAATGTCGTAATGGAAAATCGAAATTTCGAGTCTAGAATTGATGTTAGGTAATTGGGCAGTACTATTCTACCGCTTGCAGTCACACTAAATATTTCGCATATGTTACATGAGAATCGAAGAGAAATTAGGAGAGTTATTAGAAAACAGGCCTATTCCTGGTTTTGTTAATTAAATATCGCGATCGACAATTGAAATCTAGACATTACAGTCGATATTAGGTAACTATGCACTATCGTTATGTGATAGACACCCCTGGCACTAGGTTTCATACCTGGCTCGCTAAAATTGGAGAAAAATTTGGAGAACTATTAGAAAACTGTTTTTTCCAACCTATGTTAATTAAATATCGCAATCGACAAACGAAATCTGGAATTCCTAATCGATATTATGAAACTACGCAGTATCATAATACCGTTTGCATTTCTGTCACTTTATTTCCCACGTAACAATTCAAAATGAAAGAAAAATTGGTAAATCTATTAAAAAACTCTCTTCTCAAAGCTATGATAAGGAAATATCGCAATGCACAATGGAAATCAGAAATCTATATCCGATATTAGGTAATTACGCAGTCTCTTTATACCGTTTGGAAGAATGTCACTTTATTTCACATACGACACGACAAAATCCAAGAAAAACCGAAGAAACTATTAGAAAACTGTCTTCTCAAAGCTATGATAAGAAAATATCGCAATGGACAATAGAAATCAAAAATCTATGTTCGATATTATGTAATTACGCAGTATCTTAATACCGATTGGAAACCTATCACTTTACTCCACACACGGCACGTCAAAATCCAAAAGAAGTGGGAGAAACTATTAAAAAACTATCTCCTCGAAGCTATGATAAGCAAATATCACAACGAACAACCGAAATCTAGCATCTATATTCGATATTAGATAATTATGCAGTAGCATTATACCGTTTTCATTCCCGCCGCTTGATTTCACATCCGGCGCGTCAAAATCCGAAAGAAATCGGAGAAACTATTAAAAAACTGTCTTCCCAAAGCTATCACATGGAAATATCACAATGCACAATCGAAATCAGAAAACTATATTCGATATTAGGTAATTACGCAGTATCTTTATACCGTTTGGAAGAATGTCACTTTATTTCACATATGACACATCAAAATCCAAGAAAAACCGAAGAAACTATTAGAAAACTGTCTTTTCAAAGCTATGATAAGAAAATATCGCAATGGACAATAGAAATCAAAAATCTATATTCGATATTAGGTAATTACGCAGTATCCTTATACCGTTTGGAAATCTGTCACTTTATTCCACATACCACACGTCAAAATCCAAAAGAAATGGGAACAACTATTAAAAAACAGTCTTCTCAAAAATATGATAAGAAAATATCGCAATGGATAATAGAAATCAAGAATCTATATTCATTCTTATGTAATTACGCAGTATCTTTATACCGTTTTCATTCCCGTCGCTTGATTTCCTCACACGGCACGTCAAAATCCAAAAGAAATACAAGAAACTATTAAAAAACAGCTTTCTCAAATCTATGATAATAAAATATCGCAATGGACAATCGAAATCTAGAATCTATATTCGATATTATGTAATTACGCAGTATCTTTATACCCTTTGGACGTCTATTACTTTATTCCTCATACGGTACGTCAAAATCCAAAAGAAATCGGAGAAACTATTAAAAAGCTGTTTTCACAAATCTATGATAAGGAAATATCGCAATGGGCAATGAAAATCAAGAATCTATATTCCATATTATGTAATTACGCAGTATCTTTATATCGTTTTCATTCCCGTCGCTTGATTCCTCACACGGCACGTCAAAATCCAAAAGAAATAGAAGCAACTATTAAAAAACTGTCTTCTCAAGACTATAATGAGGAAATATCGCAATGGACAATGGAAATCTAGAATTTATATTCGATATCAGGTAATTACGCAGTATCATTTTACCGTTTTCATTCCCGTCGCTTGATTTCACACCCGGCGCGTCAAAATCCAAGAAAAATCGGAGAAACTATTAAAAAACTGCCTTCTCAAAACTATGATAAGGAAATATCTTAATGGACAATGAAAATCTAGAATCTATATTCGATATTAGGTAATTACGCAGTATCTTTATACCATTTGGACACCTGTCACTTTATATCACATACAACACGTCAAAAACCAAGAAAAATCGGAGAAACTATTTAAAAACTGTCTTCTTAAAGCTATGATAAGAAAATATTGCAATGGACAATAGAAATGTAGAATTTATATTCGATATCAGGTAATTACGCAGTATCATTATACCGTTTTCATTCCCGTCGCTTGACTTCACGCACGGCGCATCAAAATCCAAAGAAATCGGAAAAACTATTAAAAAACTGTCTTCCCTAAGCTATCACATGGAAATATCACAATGCACAATGGAAATCAGAAATCTATATTCGATATTAGGTAATTACGCAGTATCTTTATACCGTTTGGAAGAATGTCACTTTATTTCACGTACGATACGTCAAACTCCAAAAGAAATCGAAGAAACTATTAAAAAACTGTCTTCCCTAAGCTATCACATGGAAATATCACAATGCACAATGGAAATGTAGAATTTATATTCGATATCAGGTAATTACGCAGTATCATTTTACCGTTTTCATTCCCGTCGCTTGATTTCACACACGGCGCGTCAAAATCCAAAAGAAATCGGAAAAACTATTAAAAAACTGTCTTCCCTAAGCTATCACATGGAAATATCACAATGCACAATGGAAATCAGAAATCTATATTCGATATTAGGTAATTACGCAGTATCTATATACCATTTGGACACCTGTCACTTTATATCACATACAACACGTCAAAAACCAAGAAAAATCGGAGAAACTATTTAAAAACTGTCTTCTTAAAGCTATGATAAGAAAATATTGCAATGGACAATAGAAATGTAGAATTTATATTCGATATCAGGTAATTACGCAGTATCATTATACCGTTTTCATTCCCGTCGCTTGACTTCACGCACGGCGCATCAAAATCCAAAGAAATCGGAAAAACTATTAAAAAACTGTCTTCCCTAAGCTATCACATGGAAATATCACAATGCACAATGGAAATCAGAAATCTATATTCGATATTAGGTAATTACGCAGTATCTTTATACCGTTTGGAAGAATGTCACTTTATTTCACGTACGATACGTCAAACTCCAAAAGAAATCGAAGAAACTATTAAAAAACTGTCTTCCCTAAGCTATCACATGGAAATATCACAATGCACAATGGAAATCAGAAATCTATATTCGATATTAGGTAATTACGCAGTATCTTTATACCGTTTGGAAGAATGTCACTTTATTTCACGTACGATACGTCAAACTCCAAAAGAAATCGAAGAAACTATTAAAAAACTGTCTTCCCTAAGCTATCACATGGAAATATCACAATGCACAATGGAAATCAGAAATCTATATTCGATATTAGGTAATTACGCAGTATCTATATACCATTTGGACACCTGTCACTTTATATAACATACAACACGTCAAAAACCAAGAAAAATCGGAGAAACTATTTAAAAACTGTCTTCTTAAAGCTATGATAAGAAAATATTGCAATGGACAATAGAAATGTAGAATTTATATTCGATATCAGGTAATTACGCAGTATCGTTATACCGTTTTCATTCCCGTCGCTTGACTTCACGCACGGCGCATCAAAATCCAAAAAAAATCGGAAAAACTATTAAAAAACTGTCTTCCTAAAGCTATGATAAGGAAATATTGCAATGGATAATGGAAATCTAGAATCTATATTCGATATTATTTAATTACGCAGTATCTTTATACCGTTTTTATTCTTGTCGTTTTATTTCCCATATGATACGTCAAAATCGAACAGAAATGGGTAAAACTGTTAAAGAACTTTCTCTTTTCAAAGCCACATGACCTAAATATCTCAGTCGATAATCGAATTCTATAATCCCTAATCGATATTAATCAACTACGCACTGTGTTTATACGATTAACACTCTCGGCACTTTATTTTGCACTTGTCACTTTGAAGTCGAATAAAAGTTGGGAATATCATACGAAATTTCCCTTTTTACAGATATGTTAATTAAATATTATATCTGGCAGTCAAAGTCTAGAATCTATAATCAATATTCCCTATTATTTACACGCACTATTATTTTGTATACGCAGTATGTAACCTCACTTCGTTTCACGAATATTATATCACCATCGAACAAATATTGGCAGTTATCCAGATATATCCAGATATTGGTAAAGTTCTCTCAATTTCTTAAATTCAGACTGTGGTCCATTCGTTAATATTACGACAATATTGTAAATATAACCTAAACTCACGATGTTACGAAGTAATAACCGATACTACACGTTATTGTTTCCGAATATATATTTAGTCGGTTGCAACTATTAGTACATTATTTGTGATAACACTATATCTCGAAATGTTTTGTGCAAATCCTGAAAGTTTTACTTTTACACGCGAAGACTTTCCACGCGCGTTACCAGCATGTTTGATTCGGCAACTACTTGATATTAGCTGCGCATGCGCGAGCTGTGCGTTGCTGTCGCGGGAAATGCTTCATATTTGAAGCAGCCATGTGCTAAAGCATCGATGTAGATTATCAAACGTTTGATATATTTATTTGTTAATAGCAAGAAAGCAATGTATTTCTATAACGAAAATAACAAATTAAACAGGACATTCGTCCATTTTTAACTGTACAAAGGGTTAAATATATATATATATTGAAATTTATCTAATACAAAAATAAGGGGCATATACATGATATCCGCTGAAAAATATTTTTTGGTATATTTGGGTGCACCCTATTGTACGACGTAGGGGGGCATCGATGAATCGATCGCCAGAACCCTCGATTATCCTTGCTTCTCTGCGTGATCGCTAGAGGAAGACACGTCTGTTACCCTTTGATCGATATCGATTCTCCATCGATCAGCTCCGCGATTTCGACGCGTGCAGCTGCCAAGGAACTGATTTAACGCGCCGCTGCAAGGTAACAGAGTTTCGCAAGCCGCCGTGATAGTAATAACGGCGACAATTGCGCAACGATAATTTCGCGTTGTTTCCTTACCCCCTCCCGATTTTTACGCACTACGAACTTCCAAATGTCGCTTGTACGGTAGCGATCGATGACCTGTAGAGTAACAACCTCGGCGCAGATCGGACAGAGAATGAAAGGTGAATTACCTGCATTTACGCGCATATGTGCGCGGCTGTGAACCGTGCAGCTGATAAATTTTCCCGCGAATTCCACGGCAACCAGTTTTTGCCACAATCGCGACAAGCTTTCGTCCGATTTCGATGGATCGTGATTACCGGCTATTTTTCAGCCATGGACCCGGTCGCTCTGGATTAAGTAGGTTCGAATTAACTCGATTCGATCGTGCATCAGGTGACGAACGAACTGTGAAACGACACCGTTCGTGCCATTCTTCTTTTACACGTTGACTGCCACGGTGATCAGCAGTGATCGGAGATACTGGTGTCTTAAATTCACGATATTCCTTTTATTAAATTCACTTTTTGAAAATTTGGTTAACGCTAATAAATGGAGCACATTCAGAAAATGATATACATTGCGCTATTTTTATCTTTTTATTTCTTTTTTCGTATATCGTTTGATAATTCTGTACATCCTCAGAATAATGGAAATTTTATTGTGTTAATGGACGTGTTAAGCAGAGACCTGGTCTCTCTGGTTCGAATTCCACGGCAACCAGTTTTTGCCACAATCGCGACAAGCTTTCGTCCGATTTCGATGGATCATGATTACCGGCTATTTTTCAGCCATGGACCCGGTCGCTCTGGATTAAGTAGGTTCAAATTAACTCGATTCGATCCTACGTCAGGTGACGAACGAGCTGTGAAACGACAACGTTCTTGCCATTTTGTTTCAACACGTCGATGACTGTCATGGTTGTACTGGTTTCTTAAATTCAATATATTCGTTTTATTCGAACCAGCTCTTGAAAATTTGTCAAATACTAATAAATGGAGTACATTGAGAAATATACATTGCGTTATTTTAATCTCTTTACTTATTTTTTTCTTTTTTTCGTCATATCGTTTGATAATTCATTATATTCTCAGAATAATGGAAATTTTATCGTGTTAATGGACGTGTTAAGTATATTTTGTCATTAAGTAGGTTCAAATTAGCTCGATTACATCGACGAGCTGTGAAACGACAAATTTCTTGGCATTTTTCTTCAACACATTGACTGTCACGATGGTACTGATTTCTTAAATTCAGATATTTCTTTTATTCCAATCATTTCTTGAAAATTTGGTCAACGTTAATGGATGGAGTATATAGAGAAATATACATTATGCTATTTGTATTTCTTTATTACTATTATTTCTTTTTTTTCGTTTTATCGTTTGATAATTAATTATATTCTCAGAATAACGGAAATTTTATCGTATTTCTTTTATTCCAATCGTTTCTTAAAAATTTAATCAACGTTAATAAATGGAGTATATTGAGAAATAGACATTGCGATATTTTAATCCTTTTATTTCTTCCTTTTTATTTTTTTTCGTCATATCGTTTGATAATTCATTATATTTTCAGAATAATGGAAATTTTATCGTGTTAATTGACGTGTTAAGTATAGATCTGGTCGCTCATTAAGTAGGTTCAAATGAGCTCGACTAGATCGACGAGCTGTGAAACGACTCTTTCATGCCTCTTTTTGTCGTTCACTTTTCTTCGTTTCTATTCGATAATCGAATAAGTAGACTGGCGATAAATGGCTTTCTTCTTCGTCTTTGTCTTTCTCGTAGTAGTTTCCCTTTCGCGTTGAAAGTCGAACGCGTCTGTCGGCCTTTGTTACAGAACATTGTCTATGGATACTCGACGAATAGTTGATGTTTAGAACGACAAAAGTGAACGCGTTGTGCATGAAATGGTTCGGAAATCGATGTTCCGTGGAATTGGCTAAGGACGATGCGATTTTTCATCGATTTGCCAAATTTTTCCACCAATACTAATCAAATATCGCTCTCATGCGCTTCTTCGTTACCCCTTGGCTGTTCATGGACAATAACGAATTGTTAGACGATTGTTTTATTCGAATGAAACCCAATTCTATTTTCTTGTTATTCGGTTTTAATTTTGATTTTAATTAACTCGTTAAATTCGTCATTGCTCAATTCCTCAGAGTGTACGAGTTAGATTACGCACTGTTGAATAATGGAATATTGGACGATACCACCGTTGGTAGGATACCATCGTGAATCACCGTTATTATCGTCATGTTATCGCAGCGATTTTCAATATTTTTCGTCGAAAAGAAGTGCTTCTTGATTAATGGCTCAAAGAAACATTACATTCTACAAATTACACAACTTACTTCTAATAGCTAATCGCGCACTATGTTTTAAAGTATAACCATGCTAATATTTTATGCTAAAGCTACATTTATGTGTATACATTTTACTTCTGCATATGTCATTCTTATCGATAGATTGTGTTACTATGTTATCAAAGAAAATATTTCAAATCGTATGCCTCATATTTATGGCTTCATATGTAAATGTAATCCAATTACCCGGTATGTTTAATTATCTCACGCTATCTCAGTCCAGTACGAGGATACCTGGTACTCGCAATTATGCTATACATGGCAACCGTTTCACAAGAATATTTTATAGAAAGACATTCGTAAGACCTTGTTACACTGAAATTGTCTTTTCGTAGAGTTCTGTAACAAAAATTAATTGATATTTAAATACTTTGTACAACTTTAAGAGTCCAATCATTAAATCCAAAATGAGAGGAACGTGAAAATTGTATAAGTTCATGCGAATATATTATAATTGTACTGTTGTACATTAAATAAGAAATCTACCGTGTAGATGATCCAGGTGCTGGAATGCTGGGTTATGTAAAAATCGTTTTATAATATTCGCATGATCACGTTATAACATATTTATTTATTTATTTATTTATTTATCTTAACGAATAATAACTCCTTGGTAACAAGAAAAATAATAATATAGTATAGAGTCATCTAGAGTTGTTGTTAGTCGATAAAAGCTACAATATACTATGCCTAAAATGAGTGAAATATTTTATAGAAAGACAATTGTAATTCCTGTACCTTGTTAAACTGAAATTGCCTTTTCGTAGAGTCCTGTAACAAAAATTAATTGATATTTAAATACTTTGTACAACTTTAAGAGTCCAATCATTAAATCCAAAATGAGAGGAACGTGAAAATTGTATAAGTTCATGCGAATATATTATAATTGTACTGTTGTACATTAAATAAGAAATCTACCGTGTAGATGATCCAGGTACTGGGATACTGGGTTATGTAAAAATCGTTTTATAATATTCGCATGATCATTTTATAATATATTTATTTATTTATTTATTTATTTATTTATTTATTTATTTACATATCTTAACGGATAATAACCCTTTAATAACAAGAAAAATAATAATATAGTACAGTATCATTTAGAGTTGCTGTTGGCCGATAACAGATACAATATACTATGCTTAAAATGAGTGGATGAACAGAAAAAACATATACATGATTACCATATTATATAGAGATCATTGCAATTTTCTTGCCACGTAATCTTGTCCAATTTCATCTGCTCACTTTAATTCCACCCTGATAAGAAAAATAACAAGAAAAATAAGAATATAATACAGAGTCATCCTGAGTTGTTGTTAGCCGATAAAAAATACAATATACTATGCCTAAAATGAGTGAGTGAACAGAGAAAACATATACATGATTATCATATTATATAGAGATCATTGCAATTTTCTTACCACGTAATCTTGTCCAATTTCATCTGTTCACCTCAATTCTATTCTAACCATACTAACTACCAAAGAAACACGCGTGTCTAACGAGAAATTCGTTTTCGTCTCGCGTCATGGATCACGATCGTGTCACCGATGACGAATGCAGGCTTTATGAAAGAAATCGATGTTCACGAGTGTCCCGATAGGTACTAACAGACGCATTCGAGCAGTAAAAAGCGGCGTGGCACTTTTCAGTATTTTCTTTCTGGTCCGCGGTGCATCCACCCAACCATACGTCAACGACGTTCCAAAGTATATTTATTAAATGCTAACAGGATGATTTGCCGATCGTGAAAGCTGGACTAATTGTCGTTGTCGTTACGTCGTTTGCTCGGTACCAGGAAAGGAACGTCGCCATTGATCCTTCCTCCAATCGTTATCGGATAAATTTCGCCTCTCGTTTCTTCCTCGATCCTCGATCCTCCAGGAACGAATGTTCTCGATCGGCGTCGCGGATCGTTCAAAAAATGAAAGTAACTTAATTGATCCAGCCATTCAGCGAGATTTCGCGGTATTTCATAACGTCACAGAGAGGAAAAAGTGAAAGGCAGTGGGCTGCCACCTTGTCCGATTGACTCGAGAGAACCACGTAAAATTCGAGATCGAAGGCCCGAAATCTGGACGATTTCGTATATAGGCTTTGCCTTTTTATTGTTTGACTCACTTTGCGACCAATCGACAAATATTGCAATTTAATTCTTTTTATCGTTTGACTCATTTCTCGACCAATCGACAAATATTGCAACCCTATTGTCTTTTTATTGTTTGACTCACTTCGCGACCAATCGTCGAATAGAGTAATCCAATTGCCCTCATTAACTGCTCCAAACAAGTATCACGCGAAAAATTTTCACGCATGACCTTCTAAAGAAGCGAGCACAGGTAACCCTTCTATAACACGGTAGATAGGTTCCCAGAAAGTGCCGTGTTGTATGAAACCGTGTTGCATGGGACCCATAGCCAGTACAAAAAGAGGGTTATGTTCCGAAAATTTACTAAAAACAAATTTTTTTTTAATTCTACATAAACAGCTTAATTTTTATTAAAAATATAAATGTATGTACAACAAAAATCAAAAAAAAGACAAAAATATTATTTTAGTTTAATAAATTTCATCGTCGTCACTGCTCATGTGGAAGTACAGTGTTGTACAATGGTTTTTGCAATTTTCTTATTGTGTTAAAGCGAAACCGTGTTATAGGATGCCGTGTTGTAGGAGGGTTCCAGCAATTTATGAATCGTGTTATAGTGAAACCGTGTTATAGGAGGGCTACCTGTACCTATTTTACCGATTCCTCTTCTCAAATCCAACGAATTTGTGGAATAGTTGGAATGTAGATAGGATCGAATAGCTCATTGTATTCTTTCACTGTACTTAAATAGGAGAAAATAAAATAGGAAGTAAAAAGTTTGAGAATTTTTTACCGATTTTTATAAAATAATTCTGCCCATAAGGAGAATCGAGGATGGATATATAGATCGGTGACAGATTTCTCATAATCACCGCCATTTAACATACCGTCTTACCAGCAATAAGAGCAATTAAGAAAATCGAAGTGGTATATAATTACACGTTTATGCTTAAAAATTAGTCGATCAAGCGTGGACCTGGTTACACGCGAACATAATTGAAGTTTTAGGGTCGACATGCGAAACATTAACCTCGTACTTACCCAAGAACCGGAAAAATAACTGAGTTTCGAACATCACTGTACACGTTAATCTATAAGGAAATGTTAATAAACGTTAATTTATACGTAATAATAATTGCAAACAAGCAGCTATTATTTGCCATAATTTGGTATGGAAATTCGAATTCAACGAAGGAAGTAAGAAAAATCAGTGGCGGGATTATTGAGGTAATTTGAAATTCGGAGTATCGTGGACACGTCGATTATGCAAGGGTGAACAGGTCATAATATCGAATTTCCCGATTAATTATGAAATTAACCGACAATTCCCGTGGAATTTTGCATGTATACTTGAATCATCGAAATCTGGTACCATTATCTAACAGCCAACTTTCGAATCTCCGTGAGAGATCACCTGTGTATGATCATTGATAGCTTCGATGAATGAATTTGTATCATCGAATGTATGATCTGCTCGTTGACGCTAGGACTACCGATCTTTAATCACTTGCCCTGGAAAGACGTGTCACGCACGTCGTAATGCTTTGTTTCTGTCTTTGTTGTTTAGTTGTAATAGGAGAGTTGTGCGTTGTGATAAGCTGTAATAATTCGCATTTTTATCGTTACTCACATACTCTACCACTGTTAATTTATTATTAACCCTCTGGACTCGAGAGGCGCCTCTCACCTCCAAATTTGATAAAATTTCGAAGCTCGATATTCATTAATATGTGAAATTTCAAATAATGTAACGGTGTGCAAGGTATCGAAATCAAATAATTCTACGTGCTAATTATCATATAACTTCTTATTCACTGCTCAGAAAAATATGATCAACTTTGTAACAGAAAATCCTTCAACTCCTATTCCTCTTTAACCAAAAAATCGTCGAGTGCAAAGGGTTAAATAAATATTTATACCAATCAATCCGTCTCTACATAAGTAAATATACGTCGGGAATGTAAATTGGCAGAAAGAAAGAAACGCTAGATCCTAATATATATTTATTACAACTGTTCTTCATTACGACTGTCGACTCTATGACCAATTGCCTCATTCTTCAGTCACCTTTTATTCATTCGCACACTCATACAAGCATCTCGAAAACCTCACCTACGTTCCAACAACTCCGTCTTTCTCGCGTCATCTTAACCGAATAATTCGTTCCTTGTTCGTACCGATGACTGATATATCCGTCATTCGTTCGGATAATCATTCTGAATACCTTTGCTCCTGCATACGCTAATTACAGTCATATGTCAATACGAGTTAACGCTAATTATTTCAAAAGATGTACATTTTTAATAACTGCGAGCAGGAAAATTACGAGACCATTCATTTTCACTGGATTATTGATAGTTCTAGCATTAAACAGCTTTATATATTCCAAAAAATATGCTTCCAACCCCCACCTCTGGGGGCTGTTTTCACCCCTCTAATATGGAGGATGAAAGGATAAAAGAAAAGAAATATTTGAAATAGCGTGAAATATTTTTCGAGAATTATCTTTCAAATAAATTTCTCAAGCCTGGAATCTGGAGGATCGCGAATTCACAGTCAGAGAGGTTATTTAATGAACGAAAGCAGAGGAACGGTCGCGACAGTGACGTAAGTGGATCGTTGCATAAACAAGAATGAACCTAACTCGGTTCCGTTCGAGTCGCAGGGATCGTCGATCGGCTGGCGAGTCTCTTAGCAGAGGGAATTGAAATTCTATCGAGCAACGATGCTGACCTTGAATGGATCTGTACCATAAAAGGTAGCCAGCCATCTGGTACGATCGCGGTGGCACGGTAAGGTTGGTTGAGTCTGGTCAGTAAGCCGATCTAACGGCGCTCGTTGTAAGACGCCTCGAGCTCCGCGATCGTTGCGAAACCTGTTCGACCTAGGATGATCCACGAGATATCGTAATCGTGTCCACAGTTCGTTTCTCGTTTGGTCACCGACTGGTCTCCGAGCCTTATAGATCAATCACGGAATTACGATGCCATTGCTATTACGCAGCTCTTTCTTCCTGTCCTCGCCTGTCTCGCAGGATAGATCACTCTGTTTCTACTTAAGACAGACTTCCTATTTGCATTTCCTATATTGCATTGCGTTGTTCCTTTCATGCACTTGATTTATTTAAAGTTTATTCTGTTCGGGATGGCAATAGAAGAAGGTCGTTGATGCTTCCTTTTGCATGCGTTGAGGTTAGAGTACGAAATGATGTTTCGAGGATTGGTTTTTAACACCTAACGCTTTGTTGACCGGCAATTTTATACAGAAGCTACGTCACGTCACTGACTATTATTTTGTAATCCAATTTTCAAAATCACTTTCACGCGCAATATTCTTATATAGCCCTGGGTTTCATAAATTGTAATAGATAACGCAAGTGCAATGACGAGTTAACTCGTCACCTCTGATAAAAGACAAAACGCAGGGGAAAGGAGCATCTCCACGTCGCTAGGATGTAGAGTTTATTTTAGTATTCAGCTTTTACTACACACAGACAAAGGTCTGTAGCGACCACCATTCTCACCCTCGTTAGTAGACGGATTCCAACTTCAAGGATGTTCCAGGATTTCTCGCAAGTCCTCGGAAAACCTCCATTTCCTATACATATGACTCTTCCAATTGTGTCCTTGTCTAACACAGGGCCTGCTAGGTTGCCTTACTAATGATTCTAGGTCCAAAGAGGTTTAACCCTTTGGCCTACAAGCACGTGCGAGGCTCGTGATCAAGTTTTCGAGCCAAAACTGATTATCACGAGCCTGACCCGTGGTACATCGAAGGCTTGGCAGATCTGTTTACGTTTTGGAATTTGGGATGCAATCTTAACACTTTGCTTCCTGTATATGTAGGATTGTTAGGTGGCAGCAAAATGACGGTGGTCGATAATAAAAATATGATTTATTGGGAACTAACTTATTCTAGGCTTACGACTTTCACACTGACTATCTCTCAAAGAACTGCCACGTTTCCACATCCTTGCACCCTTATTTAATACTAGATTTAACACTAGATTGCTCCAATTATACGATGGTAACAGATTCAGTTAATTTATATTAAGACTGTTAATATAATATATAATTGTTTTTAAATTAAACTAATCGCTAAAGAAAAAAGGCACGTGGTTCCCTTTACCTGTCAATTTGACAGATGTCCTTAGAAATAGATATACAGGTAGCATCCGTTGCACTCTGTCTTCTTTCATACTCATGATCTCTTTCTCAATCGGTGGGTCACGTATTTTAAACACTCAGATGCATTCCTAGGCTTTCACTCTTCACTTGCATTCGGCTCTGTCATGAACATCCCTTACATTCGATCCTCTTGCACGCGGTCAAAGGCCAAACACTCTTGACTTTCTTTCAGGGCCATCTTTATTCCGTTCCTACAATACATTAGGAAGTCAGAACGGAAAAACGTAAATTTACCATTACCATTGTAGGATATTTTTTGACTTCCCCAGGTATAGAGGCCCGGTTAGCGTCTGGCGGCCAGACGAGCCTGGGGAAGTTGGGGCCAGGCCATGTGAGGTAGCCTCGCTCAACCCCGGTTCCCATTGTAAACAGGGGGTGACGCGTCCGTGGGCACCTGTCGGGAAGGGTCCCCGCGTGGGTGGCCCTTCGGAGAGCCTAACCTGAAGGAGGAATCCCTTTCACCTCAGAGCGTTACATGGAGGGAGCTTTATCCTCCTTCGGGGGAGGCTTTTGCCTTCCAGACGGGCTTAAAAGGGCCCGCTTTGGAAGATAGGGAGAGTTTGGAGATAATCATTAGAGAGTTGAGGTAGTCCTTGAGAGAGTTGAGACCGAGAGTTACGCGTTATTGAGAATCGAATAGAAAATACAGACCGCAGTGAATTTGAGTATTCCGAGGTACTCTCCAGCGAGTAGAGACTGTGTGACTCTACACCATTTCACTAAAGCGATAATAAATAAGTATAGTATTACATGGCAAGAATTGTCTATTCAATTAGATTTATGAATTGGGTTTCCTAGCTTCTGTAATAGTTTACCTGCGAGAGAAGCGTCGAAGTAGCCGACAAAACGATTCCGGTCTTGGATAAGGCGACGAGTTGTAAACAAAGAACGACCGGCCATGGCTCGAAGCAAGAACGAACACGCAGTGTTGTATTAACCGTAGAAGAGGAAACACGGGAAGTGAAAATCGTAACCGTGACCATGTGGCGAGTTCGCTTTTGGATCCGGGAGCCCATGCAGCCATCCCTGCGCGCCATTACAAGTCAGTTAACGATGTAAAGCGATTAAGGAGTGCATGAGTTTATCTGTAAGAGTAACGAGATACGGTGACCGACGAAGTAGATAATTCGATCATGGTAGATAATTGGTAGATAATTGGAACCTTAGATTAGGAGGCGTGACGTTTGGTTTCCGCGACGGATCGAGGAGCGGAAACGCACGATATGTCGTATATAGGACGTAGCAGAGCAAACACAGAATTCACCAATGTGCTTTATTTTCCCACTCGAGATGCAGTATGAATTAGATTAAAATAGGCACGCTTTTTCTTCTCGAATAAGTATTATGTCTCGATCTCGATTAGTGATCGAATGCTCAAAATGTGTTCTTAGCAGTCTTATAGAGGAGTATTCCTTATCCGTAACCTTGTTCTCTATCTTGACGTCCAAACCTCTTAACATCCCCATCTGCGAGTAGTCCTTGAATCTCGACGATGTCTTCTTGAAAATCTGCCAAAAATTTTCCAAAGACGTATGGCATTGATGAATCTTATCCACGAGTATACTCGATTCAACGAAAATTGGCGGGAAATATAAACAGATGCAGCATGATCAAAATAGTGTAAAAATATCAAACCTAGGTTTGTGTCGATCCAGACGTGAGATCGAACATCTCGAGGAAATTTTGACTGGAATGATATGCAAGGGCCCCTGTTTAGGACCACTAAAAGTTGATTCTGAGCATCCACGTTCGATCATATGCTCGTTTTGTTCATATCTTCTGCCAATTCTCGTCGAACAGAGTATAATTCCTAGTAAGAGTTTATAAATCACTATTAGGCGAAAGGCATACTGGCTCGAATTTGTTTAAACTTCCACCACTGCAAAATAACATGGAATTCCATACATACCTCTCATAGACATACATCACCAATAGGAAAACACGTACATTCCACTCACATGTCACTCCAACCAATCACCACACACCCGAAACAATAATAATCCACAATTGTATAAGTATATCTGATTCAACGAAAATTGGCGGGAAATATAAACAACTGAATCATGATCAGAACAGGGTCAAAATATGAAACCTAGGTTTGTGTCGATCCAGACGTGAGATCGAATATTGCAAAGAAATTTTGACTGGCCTTATACGCAAAGGGCCCTGTTTAAGGCTACTAGAAGACAACCCTGAGCATCCACGTTTTGTTCATATCGTCTGTCAATTCTCATCGAACGTAGTATAGTTTCTACTAATATAAATGTAAATCACCACTAGACGAAGGGCATACTGGCTCGAATTTGTTTAAACTTCCACCACTGCAAAATAACATTTTCATACATAACTCTAATAGACATATTGTAGTATCGCAGGATTTCCACCTCGTGTATACCATGATGACGATATTTGGTCATGTTGGGGGAGGCTTTTGGGGGAGGATATAAAGGAAGGCAAAAGTGGTTAGCGGACAGTTCTTGTGTACAGTTCTTGGGAAGAGTGATTAGAAGAGAGTTGTATTTTAGTTGAAACAGTCGAGTTGTAATTGTGTTGTTAAGTTGTAGTTGTAGTTGATATATCTATATTCGTAGGCCTAATCGTCACTGCATATTGTATTATTATTTTATAACTAATAAATAGTTATATTATTTAACCACCACCCATGTCTCTACAATATAGACACTCACATTTTACACCCACCAATCACTCCACACTCGAATCAATAATAAAACACCGAGACACGAGATCGAAACTGGTTAAAAACAGAACGTCGAGCCAAATGCACAGCGTTCAATTTAATATTATTTATCCTGTGTATATAGTAAAATAAAAATCGATAAAATCACGAGTGAACTAGTTTACACGTTTCTAGAAGATCGTAAAATTGTCCCTCGGTAAAATTATCGAACGTAGTACCTCGATCAACGGGTATCTAGCTTGTCAACGTGCTGGTTCTTATCGTGAGGATAAATACGAGGCAGTTTATCGAAAATCTAACTATGATCTGAAAGCTGCATTTATGCAGCAGGCAGAGGAAGTAAGGACACGCGCGAGAATTGGATTTTTCCCGTAGGTATGGACGCAGCTCGTAGTTATTGATCAAACAGGATTGCAAAATCGACAGCGAGGACTGTATCGTTTAAATTATCCGCTTTGCATTCGATGAAGTACGCCCATAGGTATGCAATGAAACGAGTCAGGAAGTATAGGTCAATGTAACCCGAGGAAAATCTTAAATCGACACGAGACCGCGCGAGATTAGCTTAATGAACACCCGCAAACCAGAATGGTAACTTTCATCAGCGTGGGATCGTGTTAAACTTGTCCTTGCTTTGTTTCTCGTTGCAAACGGCTAACGATCGCGGCAGGAGTTTATTCACCGAGCCATTGTTGCCATTGCCTGGCACCTCAAGATCGCGATCATGGCCAATTCTCTGATCCAGAACGGTTCAAAATAAGGGCCCATAAGCAAAAATTGCGAACTAAGGAACAAGGAACGAGAGAACAAGAAAATGTCTGCGTTAGAGCTAATGTTTTATTAATACTAAGGTTTATGCACGCTATTTGTATACATATTTCTAAGGACACCTGTCAAATTGACAGGTAAATGAAACCACGTGCCTTTGCTTTTAACGATTAGTTTAATTTCAAAACAATTATATATTATATTAACCCTTTGCATAGGCTTATATTAATCAAATTCTGAAGAACGATGTTAATTAACCCATTTGCATCCAAGCGCGGAATATTCCGCGAGCCACGACAGTCGTCTGTCACCGAGCGCGGAATATTCCGCGAGCTACGACTGTCGTCTATCACCGAGCGCGGAATATTCCGCGAGCTACGACTGTCGTCTATCACCGAGCGCGGAATAATCCGCGAGCCACGACAGTCACCTATCACCGAGCGCGGAATATTCCGCGAGCCACGACAGTCGTCTATCACCGAGTGTGGAATAATCCGCGAGCTGACTTTTCCATTACCAGTTGCTGAATATTCTTCATATGCCACAGATCACGTTTCATCCCTTTTGTGAGCATCTCATCTACATCGGTTCATTATATTCTTAACAAGTTTTACTTTTGTTGTGAAAATCCTTTTGACTTCCATTATGAGTAGGTGCTGATACGCGCGCGGTGATACAGGCTAGTCAGTTGAACGTCGATGATGCCTGAACACTGCACCTTAAGTACAGCCATGATGCAAATGGGTTAATATATCCAATTTGGATAACACAATGTTACCTGGAATGTAGGAGTAAAATAATTCTACATCTTAATTTGCATATGACAATTTTATTTAATTTACCGTTTCCAAAATATCGTTTTACAGCAGGAAATCCTCGAATTATAAGATACACAAAAATAACGAGAAGGTCGAGTGCAAAGGGTTAACAGTCTTAATATAAGTTAACTAAATCTGTTACCATCGTATAATTGGAGTAACCTTTCCGTCAAATTGACGGGTTCCGTAAATCTAATGTTAACTAGACAGACCTGTCTAAAGCAGCTCGTAATCGACTACTTTATAACCATTGTTGACTAATACACAGAAAAATTATAACACAAGCTCTGAATAAAATGCGAGATATCATCTGATTTATCTTCGACTCATTAATTGTCAGAATATTAGATTGCTGCAATACCAAAGACACAAATCGAGACATCTTATAGAAAGATATATAACCTCGATGTTAAACTGTTATGATCATGTACTGATGTATGGTTGCGTGTGTATCGATATCACCTAACGAATTCTTTTGTCGAGTGTCTCACTCTCTGTAGAATCGTTGAACTGTAACACCGATCGAGTTATTACCTGTTATTAAAGTGTCTCGTTTTATGATAAGTGTTCTCTTCAATTCCACTGCGATCCCAAATTCTACCATAGATTTAAATTTTAAGAAATATTTTGCGATTTATTAAAAATCGTACAAAGATCTATGGACATCTGGATCCCCTAACTCGACAAATTGATTATTTTCGTAGCTAGTGGAGGAATCAAATTTTTCTATCATAGATACGATTTTAAGGAACCCTCGAAACCTCAAAGTCAGTTTCAATTTTTCTATGGGCGACTCTATCATTTTTCTTAGTAGGCTTCGAATTTAACGAGCAAGGAAACAAGCACGTTGTTTTAAATAGGGTGATAGGGTGATGAAAGTTTACAAGCGAAAAGTGAGTGTTTGGTGAAATTAGGTTGTCCACTTAAATCTCAGGACTAGCTACAGGCGAAGCAACCGCTGTCAACGGGAATTTTACGAGATGCCTCGCTCCTTTTCACAGGCACTTTCGAGTTTGAAGTAAAAGGCAGGCCATCCGTAAACTATCCACTTTCAGGTTTCGTTGGGTATCCATTGAAAACCGAGGTCGTTACACAGTCGCGAAAAGCGATTAGTAAATCGATGTCCTGATTATACGTATCGAATCCTTGGCGCACGTTTACTCAGATCAGGCGGTCCCCAGCGTTGCGAAAGCTTGTCATCAGCTGCGTTTCGCGTGCGCTGCGCCTCCCACGAGAAATCGTGCCCCCATAATTGCGAACGCAACGACGGAAGTGAGTGCAGCCGCCGCGGCATGGTGCACTGTGATTAGGAATGCCAATATTGCGATCAGCGCGCGGAAAAAGTGCACGTTTGCACGATCAGGAAGGAAAGGGGCGATCGATTGTTCATCCGCTATAAAGCAACCATTTTTCCACCTGCCCCGACAGTTTTCACGTCGCGATTCTCAGTCGAATTTCCCTTTTCCACGGCGTCGGTTGCCACCGACATGTGCGAAACGCTATAACGAATACGAGCTATTCGAAGCAACAAGCAAAATTCTGTGACGAATGAAAGGTGCGCGGAAATGACGTCAGGGTGTCGAGTTCGGTGGAATTCGCGAGGACGTTGAACGTCGATCGAGCAACATCGAGTACCAGTGTCGCAAAATAAATTGAACCACTAGTTACCGTTCGATTCCTGTTGCCTCGAAGAGGAGATCGATAATCGAGAATGTTCTTCCTGCTGTCGAGACGGTTGCCTAGGTCCTACCCGATGCTGGCGCTCATAGCCACGAACCTGGTGATTTCAATGCCCGCACCGCCGTCTAGACGGTCCGACGACATCACAGGCGACTCCAGGAATGGATTCTCCAACGTGCCGAAAATCCTCGAGATCCAGTTGCCCTTGAAGATCGCCACCAAGGACGATCTGGTGGCCTGGGCAAGGTACGTCATGGGTCTGATGGCGTCCAAGATAAACATCACCTTGACTACTGTCAAAGATACACCCTCGAAGACCACAGGCAGTTTCAGGGCCCCGGAGAACGTGAGAGGCTTCGACAACGCGAAGCAATCGCAGAACTCGAGAAATTCTGCGTTTCAACGATTCGACGCTAGCAAATCGATCAGCGGAGTCGAACAATTCGCCAACACGAAGAGTTTCGAGAACTCTAGGTACGCGGAGAACGTGAGGAACCTTGGACACGTGTCGAACTTCGACCGAGCCAGGCTCCCTGCGAGTGTCAGCATTTTGGACAACGGTAGAGTCGAAAACGCGAGGAATCCTCAGAGAAATGGTATCGCACAGTTGTCCAAGGACAAAGTGTACGCTAGTTCCCAGCTTCCATCCCTGACCGTCGGTGGAGTGACCACGAAGACTCTGTTCAGCAACCACGGCAACTTGGCCATCTCGGACACCACTGTTCCAAGTCCTCTGGAGGTCACCGCGAATATAAACGTTGCCAGAGCGAGGATCAAGGAGCCAAGTTTCAAAGGCACCTTGGACAGGACGAATTTTTTAAAAGCTGGGGATCAGCAACAGTTCGTTCCTCAGTTTCCCGACTTCGGGCCAGCTATCGACGTGAGACCTAACGACATCTTTCGAAACACGAACGCAGTTTCGCCTCCAACGAGGACCTATCTGCCAGTGACGACGACTGCTGACAGCATCAAGTTCCCAACCGACCCTTTCGTCACCAGGTACTTCTTCGACGGCCTGGAGAGGAACATTTCCAGCAACATAGGTGTCCTGGCTTCGGAGATCACGTTCACCACGCAGAATCCTCTGTACTTCGGCGATGAGATAGCTCTCCCAGTTAAGAGCTTCGACCACCAACCCCATCAGAGGAACTTGAGCTCGATGAAACCCCTGTTCCAAGTACCCTTCGAGGCTGTGATCACGTTCACTCGCGAGGAACCTACTCAAACGACGACATCGAGAAGCGAGGAGACCAACTACTTCACGGTAGTACCGACTAGAGAACCTGCTGACCAATTTCCACCCTACTTTGACAGTAATTTCACTCTGACTAACGAGTCTGGTCAGATAAACGTGGTATTCGATGACAGTGGTCAGGTGGCTCAGCCGACGGACAGTGGGAAGAAGGATGAGAGGGACAGGAAGAAAGAGAAGTCGAAGAAAGAGAGCTCGAAGAAGGAGAAAGAGAAGTCGAAGAAACAAAAATCGGAAAAATCAGAAAAGTCGGAAAAATCTGAAAAATCGGAGAAAAAACAGCTGTCACCTTTCGGGCAATTGCTGAAGTCTTTCGTGGCTTTGAGGAGGAACAACACGCCATCGGAGCAGCTAACGCCACCGCCGTTGAACCAGCAGACGACATCGACGACCCAGAGGGTCCCGGCGCGACAGAGGGTGCCACCGCCCCAGAGGACGCAGCTGTATCCGCCCCAGAGGCCACCGGTAAGTTCAATCGAGTCGAGTAAAAGTAGGCTGCCGTGAATTCGCAGCGGATAATTGTATCGGGGAAAGGAACACGCGTGTCAAAGCGGCGATTAAGTAGGAAAAAGCGAAGAAACAAGGGCCGTCTGCGATTCGGGGGTAATTAGCCCGGTGAAAGGTGCGCGTGAATCGACACGGCTGGAAAGGAACGAAGCGTGGATTTAGTATAGCGCTCTTTTTTGGAAACCGCTGCGAGAGTATTCGACGAGTTTCTATGCGTTAATCGGTCGTTCGATCGAAAAATGAAACGGCGTTGACATTTTGGAGGCTCCGTTCGATTGGACAAGCGAGCAGCTCGAATCGAAAGCTGCTGCTGCGTAATAGGATTCGCCAAGTGAAACGTATGCGATAGGATCGTTGAACTCGAAGAAGAGGATGGATATGTCGTGTTCAGTGGGACGTCGAATTTCTATAGTGCCACGAGGACGTATTCGATTTCCTGCTACGGCTATCGTTCATTATGCCTGTTCTTTCCACCATGAATTCGTTAACGATCGCTTACCCAATCGTCGATCATCGATTCACTAGAAACGCTCATCTCCTGGTCCCACCTTCTTCGGATACGTCTGACATGGAATTGTTTCGTAACTCGCGGGTGAACACGATTTCTTCAAGTTACCTTGCATTTTCGAGGACGTTGAAATTGTTCGAAAGATCAACGCACGAACGTGGGAGCTTATTCAAGTCCATTCGTTTATTTCAGTCTGCGTCCAGACAAGGAAGACGTAATCAGACGTCTCTGGCGCAACAGGTCGAGGTACGTTCTGTGGTATCTTCTGTCACGATTGCTTCCTCGCGATGTGTTACACGAGAAATGTTAATCGACAGGACGACGACGACAGTGGAAGCAAAGAGGATAGCACGAGCAAGGAAGAGACTGACAGCGGGGAGGATAACGGCAGCAAGGGTGACGAGGGTAGCAAGGGAGGTAGCAGAGAAGGTAGTAAGAGCGAGGAAAATGGCGACGTCGAATCTAAGGAGGGAAACGGCAATGGCGGCTCCAACGAGAGTGCTTCCAACGAGAACGACTATGACGACTCGGAGGAAGACGAAGGAGGAGGTGGTTCTATTAAAGTTATCCTGGATCTGCTTCCGCTTGTCACCCCAATCTTGGAAGACCTCAGTGATGTAAGAGCTTTTACGGGGATTTTGAAATTATTAATGGACTATAATCGATATAGCGAGTTCGAATTTACCATAGTTGTCTCTTTCAGCCTGACTCCAACACCGACATAACTGATGTGCTCGAATTAGGGATTCCGATTCTACAAGATCTCTCGGAGGTAAAAATTCCAACGAATCGTTTCCAAGTATTTCATCGACTGGATCAGAGGCATAAATGAACCCTGACGGGGTCATGCCAGATTATTTTAAGAACCTACTTGACTGGATATGCTTTTAGGGGGACGACGAAAACGAACCACTCGACATTCCAGGTGTACTGGTGCCGATCTTGTTGCAACTTAGCGGAGTGAGTTGTCAAGTTACTGCAGAACTTCTTGCAGACACGTGGCACAGATAGAAAGAGACGAGGTCGCAGGTAAGACCAGGTAAAGCACCTAATGAGCTTTGTTTCAGGGCCCGAATGGCGACAGAGACTCAGCCGCCATTTTGACACCGGTTCTGCAATTAATTGCCCCGTTGATAGGACCTCTCGTTGGTCCACTGGTTTTACCACTCAGTCGCCAGATTTCCAATGTAAATATCACACTCTTCTGAGATCAGAAACGTTTGTTGCTTCGTATTAGACGACCACGTGAATTTCAGCCCCCTGGTGAAGGTGGATCATCCTCCGGTGATCTCGTCAAGGCTGTATTGGGTCCCCTACTCGAAGTAAACGCTATTATTCATATGGCCTATTACCTCGCAAGGATATGTACATCAATTCCATGAAACTGTCATTCATTTTCAGCCTGTCGGGAATGGCAAGATGACAGCGCTCTCTAACCTGATCGCCAATGTTGTCTCTAGTCTTAGCAAAGTACGCATTGACTTTTCTGTTAAACGTTTGTCTTACAATAAATCGATCATTTCACTACTGAACCAGTGTCGTGTATGTCATCGTGTACCGCCTCTCGATCGCTCTTTCTAACAATTATAATTCTCTTCGACCATCGGAAGAAAGCATCGCACGAATCTGGTGCACAGTGACAAGAACTCGACTCGATTTCCAAATTTCTCGAATACCTCTTCCACCTTAATCGTCCACTAGATTCGTCTGATCGCTGTCAAGAATGTCTCGGTGATAATTACGAAGCACTCTAACAATTGCTCTGTTATGTGGTTCTTTTGCAGACTTCAACGGGTGGCAAGTCCGACCTAATGAGCCTCGTGAAAGCGGTGGTCGCTGGGACCGTAGCAGGCACCAGCGCTGGTTCCAGCGGTCAGAAGGACTCTTACGGGACTCCCACTGGTTATGGTGCCGTCAGCAGCTACGGTGGTGCTCCACCTTCTTACAGTTACGTAAGTTTGCCTTTATCCTTCCTCTCTCGCTTGGGAATCTTATCTCGCGACACGATAGCTCATTCCCTCACAACCCGAAAGCATCCTGTGACACTGTGCTTCTCAACTTTTCAGCCTAAAGCACCACCGAAGCACCCGAACTCGCTCAATCTGCTCGGCTCCTCGGTCAAAGACATCCTTAACGCGATATTAAAGGTGGTTGCCTCGTTAGTGAGCGCCATCACCACTATTCTAGGCGCCTCGTCCAACAGTTCGAACCAGCCATCTCATCATCCGCCACCTTATCATACGTCACCACCCCGCACCTATGGCGCGCCAAACCCCAATATGGTTCCTCTTAGCGAGTCTGTTAGCATAACCACTAGCAGGCCGGAAAGACTCGTAAGACTGTAGATGGCGACCCTTAAGGTGCCTGTTTATCTAATAATCATATCGACAGCTTCCCATCGATAGCGAGAACCTTGTCCACTTTGCGTGTGTATAGGGGTAGTGGAGCTATTCCTAGGGGTGGACGAGTAGAAGGGATCTTAGTTTTTTGACAGTTTCACGAGAAATTTCAGCGTCGCAGTGTCCTACGACATTACACGCCAGGGTTTCCTGTCATAGTCAATTAGGTAACGCTGTCTCGTGACTTCGTTTATTTCCTTGGTTTTGTTCCTTTATTAGATAGAGAGTATTATCTCGTTTTGTACAGAGAAGTGAGAAATAAAAACCAGTCTTTTCATACTTTGTCTTTTGATTTCGACTGACGTGGTGGAAGGTAAGCGCCGATACGACTCGTAGAATCGCGTGAGATTTATCGAGAAAATATTAATGAAGCATACGTGGTACGCGAAAAAAAATTAAAAGAATTGCGACAATTATTTTTTATTACTATTACGCGAAATCACGGGTCGTTGTTAATTACGAACGCGGCACAGTCCAAGGATGCCGGATATGCCAGTGATCAGCTACTTTCGATTCGACCTGCTTCGACACCGTTCCCTTCCAATCGATCAAACCTGCTATTTTTTTCGTCACTGTGTTATACTTTAACCTATTACCGGTATCAGCATACTTTTCTTTCAATTCCCCGTTCACTGTGTCCCGATAACGAACCCGTTAATTATTCTGAAACCAAAATCGTCGAAATTTTGAAAAATCGCTTGGTGATCCTTTATCAAATTTTAGGAATTTCCTCTGCGAAATTTTTACACGTACCTAGAGGGATTAAAATATTTGTAGTTTCAAAATTCAAAAGATTTGTCAAATTTTATGAATTCTTTTACGATACATATTTATATTTGTCGAATATACAATTTTTATATGACTCTTCCTTTAAATGACTGTCCCTATTCCAACTTTCCCATAAAATTTTTGCAAGAACGAATAGAAGCAAAGTGTTAAAAAATTTGAAATGACACTCGATAGAGTAGCAATTTTTATCAAGTGATTCGTCGAATTTCTCGATTTTTACATATCCAAATTAAAATATTGGAAAAGAAAATTTGAAAAGACGCGTAATCGTGTTCACGATTCTTACAGCTTGATTCGCCGATTTATTCTTGTATATCTTATCAGGGATAGGCGCCATGCATACATAGTCACGCATTAGTGCGCCTGATTTGCACCTGTTTTATGAATTTTTTTGCAATATATATATTTATCATATATAAAATTTTGAAATGAGTCTTCCAAGCGTAGACTGTCCTATTCAAACTTTTCCATAAAATTTTTGCAAGAACGGATCGAAGCAAGCTGCCAAAAAATTTTAAATGACACTCAGTAGACTAGCAACTTTTATCAAGTGATTCGTTAAATTTCTTGATTATTCCGGAACCAAATTAACCCTTTGCACTCGACGACCTTTTGGCTAGAAAAGAGTAGAAATTCAAAGATTCTCTAGTAAAAAACTAACGATACTTTTCCGAGCAGTAAATAAAGAATTGTATAATAATAGAATTGTAGAATTATTTGATTTCCATACCTCGCACACTGTTACATTACATTAAATTTGATAAATTAATTAACCCTTTGCGCTCGACGATTTTTTGGCTAAAGAGAGGTACGAGTTGAAAAATTTTCTTCCATAAGGCTGATGATATTTTTTTGAGCAGTAAATAAGAAATCGTATAATAATTAACACATAGAATTATTCAATTTCAATACCTCGCACATTGTTACATTATTTCAAATTTGATATATTAATTAATATTGAGCTTCGAAATTTTATCAAATGGTGACTGAACTTCACCTCTCGAGTGCAAAGGGTTAAAATAGTGGGAAAGAAAATTTGAAAAAGATGCGTAATCGTATTCACGATTCGTCGATCTATTCGAATATACCTCAGCGTGGATAAGCGCCAAGCATTCATAGTCACGCATTAGCGTGTCTAATTTGCACCTGTTTCATGAATTTTTTTGCAATACATAAATTTATCGAATATAAAATTTTGAAATGACTCTCCCAAGCGTGGACTGTCCCTATTCCAACTTTTCAATAAAATTTTTGCAAGAACAGATCGAAGCAAAGAATTTTAAACGACACGCGTTGGAGTAGCAGCTTTTACCAAGTGATTCGTCGAATTTCTCGATTTTTACATATCCAAATTAAAATATTGGAAAAGAAAATTTGAAAAGACGCGTAATCGCGTTCACGATTCTTACCGCACGATTCGCCGATCTATTCTCGTTCACCTGAGCGGGGATAGGCGCCAGGCATTCATAGTCACGCATTAATGCGCCTGATTTGCACCTGTTTACGCGTCCTCGATTATTCCTTTAACGATGCACGTGTTCTTACGCATCCGCATTTGCCATGCGGTTATATGAGGATACGAAATTAGGTTCACACGTCGAGATAACGCTCGATAAATGCCGGCGTGGCTCTTGAAGGATTACGCAAGCGCCGTTACATCGTTTATGCTCCAGGAAGCTGTACGTTCCAAAGGGATTTTACATAACGGCCGAATATGAGGCGTACCGAAAGTGTTGGGCGTAAAAGTACTTATATAATTGACTGGGAAAGAGAAAACAGCGTCATAACCGCCACGATTGGCGGGAAGAACGAATTTTCGCTGCCAAATTCGAACGACTCTGGAAACATAATTGTAAAATTTATGCCCCGAGGTACAGAAGCACGGATGACAAGATGGTTACGTGATACGTGAACGGGATAGTTCGCATCTGCGCGATTTGCTTTCCAAGAAAACAAATGCAATTTCACGCGTGACGTAACGAGCGTTGGTCCTCCAAAAAAGGACAGGGTTGACTATTAATTCGCTTTCACCACCTACCCTCTCCATTCCGCTCGACCGCAACATCCTTGGCCCATGCCTCCGTGTAAAAGAACCGATTCGGGACGCATGGGATCGGTTTCTCGTGCAATATTCGCGCAGGGATCGGCCCACGTGGTTGCACAACCGTTCTTTATTGCCGCTGCAGAGGAAGCAAACAAGTGCCAAAAATATTTTATCCTCAACGTAACGGTCATTCTTTCCATCGATCCTCGTTCGGCGAAAGTAAGCTTCTTTATTCGAGTCCTGAATCAGCCAAGATTTTGTAACGTCCTATAGGCATAATGAATCGTCGTCCCTGATAGCCGGCCACGATGTTTAGGAAACCAAGCTGACGTGGCAAAATCATTCATCTTTGCGAACCTACGCGAGTTTCGTAACGCTGTTACACGCCTGTGTCATGGTACAATTGATTAACAGTACCGTGACGAATTCGTTCATTGGGAGTTATAGTATACCTACTATAGATCAAACCGCGAACTAAATTTGGGAAGAAAAAAGAAAAGGAATGGGAAGGATCGAGAATAAAGAGGAAATAGATCTTTTATTATTGACATTGCGGTGCATTAAGATTAAAACCACTAACCTATAACGAGTAGCAACGTATATTATAAAGAAATTAAGATAGTTTATTTATTTATATATGTAGAGACATGGGTGTTGTTAAATAATATAAAACTATTTATTAAACATAAAATAATAATACAATGTGCGGTGACGGTAGAGACTACGAATATAGATATGTATATCAACTAAACTCTTACGATTACAATTAACAACACGATTACAACTAACAACACGATTGCGACTCACTGACCCAGCTTAACTATCTCTCAAGCACTGTCTCTCCAGAAGAAGCGTCTCTCAAGAATCGTCTCTCACGAATCGTCCCTTAACCATTTCTGCCTTCTTTATATATTCCCTAAAAAGCCTCCCCCAACACGACCAAATATGGTCATGCTAAGAGCGTTAGGCTATCGCCGGGGTTTTTCCGAATGACCTGGCCCTCGAACCCTCGGCGACTTTCCAAACCAAAGTCACCTACACACGAGGTGGGCATTCTGCGATACTACATATATTTATTTATTTATTTATTAAAGATGCATTTTATTTGCATTTATTTTTATTAACGGTGCATTAAGATTGAAACCACCAACCTATAATGAGTAAGCACGTATATTATAAAGAAATTAAGATAATTTATTTATTTATTTATTTATTTATTAAAGGGGAAAACCTATTAGAATACAAAGAAAATGAACGCATACGAAGTTTACAAGTTTCTTAAAATAGAACTATGGCAAACATCCAGAGAAACACCAAAGAGTTGTATTGCTTGATTATTATTATTTGCTAAAGAAGTGGTTCGATATATGAGCCGTTCACTGCACAAATCGATTAACTCCACTTTTTGGAAAATCTTAAATTTAAGTGTCAAAGCACTTGGCATAGTTGTAACTTTTTATATTTATAATAACTTTCCCTGATAATTAAGATTAACACCATTCAACAATCACGCCGTTTTAAATTTTTTAAGGAAAAAGGAAATCCATAACTGTCCTACTAAATGCTAACGGGATGAGATTCAATTTGTGCAAGATAGATCCATAATCATGGTCAGTAAAATGGGGTACCCGTTCTATGAGCTGCAAATCTCATGAAACTATGTTGCACTCCATAATTATGTCTATAAAGAATTATCTTTCGATTCGAATGAAACCGTAAATTTTGTCAAAAATAGTTTATATATTCTCCGAAATTTTAAAATACGCCGAAAAAATTATAAAATAAATTTACATATTTAAGTATATAATTACAAACTTATTTTAACCCTTTGTACTCGACCATCTTTTGATTAAAGAAGAGTAGGAGTTCAAAAATTGTCTGCTACAAAGCTGACGATATTATTTTGAACAGTAAATAAGAAATTGTATAATAATTAACACGTAACACGTATTTAATTTCGATACCTCACACACTGTTACGTTATTTTAAATTTGGCATGTTAATTAATATAGATCTTCGAAATTTTATCAAATGGTGACTGAAAGACACCTCTCGAGTGCAAAGGTTTAAATATATAAAATAAGTTTATATATTTCTCTTAGAAAATAAGAAAATATATAAAAGAAATTTGCATATTCTCCGAAAATAAAATAGCGGAAACAAGTCATTTTGGCCTCCTTGGTAGCTTTAGCGTTAAATATCTAGGTTTCATTCGGATCAGTGATAGATATCGTTAGTAAAGTTAGAAGTGAATCGAATGATCCATTGATGCCTGGCGCCACTGTCCGTGGCGGAAACCCGCATTCCTAAGAGGTCGCCGCGTCGCGCATGCGTCGTAGATCATCGAGGGCTATCGAGCACGATGTGAACACGCGCAATTTTCTCGGTGCACACGAACGATGTCGTTCCTGACACGCGTCACGCTTCTTGTCAAACTGTCTCGTAACTCTCTGCTACTATCTCCTATTACAAATCGTCTGGAGAACAAATGGATTCGACGATTATGTGTCAGAAACCGAGAAACTGCCTTTGCTCGAAGCAGTGAACTTAGATTTAACGCAATCAACGATAGATTTACATTTACTTTCTGTACGACGTCTTGTGCCACGTGGGTCTAATCCAGAAGTACGACATAGTTGAACAATGGTAGTATACGAGATTGTCTAGTAAGACCATGTGACCAATAGACGAATAGCTATATTAGACATACAATAGATGTGATTAGCCTCGTTAGCATGTGTCCCAACAATAAGAATACAGGAAGAACTGAGGGAAAGATTTTATCAACTCTTCAATTTCAAATTGTAAATATGGTAATCATTTGAAAAATGGTCTTCTACGATTGCACAGGGTGAGTGTCGTAACACGATGACCTCAAATAAAAATGTTTCAGATAGACATTGCATCGCTTCCAGTAGGATATGTAGTAACCTAATCAATTTTACGTTATTTTGCTTTCCTATCGAGACATGTCACGTTCAATCCTTTAAACAGAGTAGTTAACACTAGAGCTGTCAACCCAGTGAAAATGACTGGTCCCAGAATTTTCCTTTAAGCACGTATATTATAAAGAAATTAAGATAATTTATTTATTTATTTATTTATTTATTAAAGGGGAAAACCTATTAGAATACAAAGAAAATGAACGCATACGAAGTTTACAAGTTTCTTAAAATAGAACTATGGCAAACATCCAGAGAAACACCAAAGAGTTGTATTGCTTGATTATTATTATTTGCTAAAGAAGTGGTTCGATATATGAGCCGTTCACTGCACAAATCGATTAACTCCACTTTTTGGAAAATCTTAAATTTAAGTGTCAAAGCACTTGGCATAGTTGTAACTTTTTATATTTATAATAACTTTCCCTGATAATTAAGATTAACACCATTCAACAATCACGCCGTTTTAAATTTTTTAAGGAAAAAGGAAATCCATAACTGTCCTACTAAATGCTAACGGGATGAGATTCAATTTGTGCAAGATAGATCCATAATCATGGTCAGTAAAATGGGGTACCCGTTCTATGAGCTGCAAATCTCATGAAACTATGTTGCACTCCATAATTATGTCTATAAAGAATTATCTTTCGATTCGAATGAAACCGTAAATTTTGTCAAAAATAGTTTATATATTCTCCGAAATTTTAAAATACGCCGAAAAAATTATAAAATAAATTTACATATTTAAGTATATAATTACAAACTTATTTTAACCCTTTGTACTCGACCATCTTTTGATTAAAGAAGAGTAGGAGTTCAAAAATTGTCTGCTACAAAGCTGACGATATTATTTTGAACAGTAAATAAGAAATTGTATAATAATTAACACGTAACACGTATTTAATTTCGATACCTCACACACTGTTACGTTATTTTAAATTTGGCATGTTAATTAATATAGATCTTCGAAATTTTATCAAATGGTGACTGAAAGACACCTCTCGAGTGCAAAGGTTTAAATATATAAAATAAGTTTATATATTTCTCTTAGAAAATAAGAAAATATATAAAAGAAATTTGCATATTCTCCGAAAATAAAATAGCGGAAACAAGTCATTTTGGCCTCCTTGGTAGCTTTAGCGTTAAATATCTAGGTTTCATTCGGATCAGTGATAGATATCGTTAGTAAAGTTAGAAGTGAATCGAATGATCCATTGATGCCTGGCGCCACTGTCCGTGGCGGAAACCCGCATTCCTAAGAGGTCGCCGCGTCGCGCATGCGTCGTAGATCATCGAGGGCTATCGAGCACGATGTGAACACGCGCAATTTTCTCGGTGCACACGAACGATGTCGTTCCTGACACGCGTCACGCTTCTTGTCAAACTGTCTCGTAACTCTCTGCTACTATCTCCTATTACAAATCGTCTGGAGAACAAATGGATTCGACGATTATGTGTCAGAAACCGAGAAACTGCCTTTGCTCGAAGCAGTGAACTTAGATTTAACGCAATCAACGATAGATTTACATTTACTTTCTGTACGACGTCTTGTGCCACGTGGGTCTAATCCAGAAGTACGACATAGTTGAACAATGGTAGTATACGAGATTGTCTAGTAAGACCATGTGACCAATAGACGAATAGCTATATTAGACATACAATAGATGTGATTAGCCTCGTTAGCATGTGTCCCAACAATAAGAATACAGGAAGAACTGAGGGAAAGATTTTATCAACTCTTCAATTTCAAATTGTAAATATGGTAATCATTTGAAAAATGGTCTTCTACGATTGCACAGGGTGAGTGTCGTAACACGATGACCTCAAATAAAAATGTTTCAGATAGACATTGCATCGCTTCCAGTAGGATATGTAGTAACCTAATCAATTTTACGTTATTTTGCTTTCCTATCGAGACATGTCACGTTCAATCCTTTAAACAGAGTAGTTAACACTAGAGCTGTCAACCCAGTGAAAATGACTGGTCCCAGAATTTTCCTTTCTGCAATCACCCAACACATACACTTGCTTTAACACTAAACGTACCAAGCGGGGTCAAATGACCCCTTTCAAAATTTTCTTTATAAATCGTACATTCGTTGTTATTTACTTCGCTCATCTGACTATCTGTAAATTCTCATATTATCTGATTGTTTAATTTCTCGCTTTTCTCTTAACTTAGTTTTTACCGAGAAAAATTCTTTGCCTATCTTATATACCACAATGGGTCATTTGGCTCGCTGCGGTAAGAATAGGAGTGTGTAAAATACCGGTACGTTTAGTGTTAAGAATAAAATTGGTATCAATTTATATTAAGAAAGAACTGTAATCGATATATTCACTCATATACATCGTACCGCTGAAATTACTATAATCTGTCCACTAAACATCGGTAGTTCTAGTGTTAACCCTTTGCACTCGAGACTCCTTGAAATTACTATAATCTGTCCACTAAACATCGGTAGTTCTAGTGTTAACCCTTTGCACTCGAGAGACTCTTGTCAGACGCCATTTAATCAGATTCCAAAGATGGATGTAAATTAATATATCAAATTTACAGTTACCCAACGATGCGTGGAATATCGAAGTAAAATAATTCTACGTCTAAATTTGCATACGATTTCCTATTTACCGTTTTGGAAATATCGTTGGCTTTATGGCAGGAAGTCTTCGAATTATTATTTCCCTAAAAAGGGTTAATATTTCTCCCCTAATTCGGATGAAACGTTGAATTCTACACGAAAACGTGTTACATCGAATCGGATTTAAAATACATAGATCGTCGTGTTACGAGACACCCTGTACACTTCAAGGTCATAGACATGAGCGTTTCCAAACGATCGTAGATTTCGTTTATCTTTGGTGTAAACAGATTCGAGATAAACTTAATTACGCTGTCTCGTTTACGATATAAATTTAGCTTCACAGTTCCTGATACTAAGATAGCCCATAAATTAGGTGCAACGCGATAATCACGAGTCCCGTGGGTTAAGAAATCCTCAGACACAGCGAGCCGGACAGAGGCAGTTGAACGATCGCTGTTGCTTTCGACAACCGTTAACTAGCAGCTAATTAATTGCCCACACTGCGGCTGTTTGTTCGAACACGTTACACTTCGTAAAATCCTCTAACGAGACCTGCAGCAGATAAAAAGCGAGAGAGAAAGACCTAGCTTCGGAATCCCGTTCACGGTCGAGGCTGCCGGAGGCTTCGGAGTCGGAAGGTGAAAGCACATTTCACCGTTTGACCTATGAATAAACACCCAGTCTTCCGTTCGTTCACCACCTACGACTCGCGTTACACTATACTTGTCCACGTCGTTATCGGACCGTGAAAGTCACGGTGGTACCGGCGAATTGCCGTGCATCGAGCGATTCGCGGATCGAGCAACTTCCATATCGATCCTTTTCCCGATTTCATTTCTGCCCTTCCATGACAGACGGGTCCGTCGACCGTGCCAAACCGTCACGGAAGACCTCGCTATGGGCGTCTACGAACAGACAAATCCCATAGACGACGACGAAAATGCCTGTCGTTTTGTTAGTCGAGGGAAAATGAAAGAGGTAATTACTTTAATTACTTCTACTACTGTAAATTATGTCCGGGACGTAATCGTTACTTGAAGGATACTCGTGTATTTTCTGCTACGTGCAGTCAGCTTATTCGCATAATTGATATCGAATCCTGATTGTATATGTAGAGGACCTCCCCCACGATCGTTCACGTCGTGGTGGTCGTAGGTACAGGTATCCTGCGTGTGATAGTGTAGCTAGAAAGGACGATAGGAAAAGGAAGGGATGCATTTCGTCCTGAGGCCTGCTAGTGGACTCATTGGCAAGGCTACCCTAGCAGGCCCTTTCTTCCTTTTTCTTTTTAACATACGTTTATTATGCTGGAACATGTTTACAAACGTATAAATACAAAAATTAAAACGTACAGAAGGGTTATACATGATAATTTAGGCTACGAGATCGATGGCTCCAACACGAAGCACTAGCGATTTTAGAATTAACCCTTTTGGCTAAAGAAAAATAGCAGTTCGAAGACTTTTTACTACAAAACTGGCGATATTCTTTTAAGCAATAAATAAGAAATAGTATAATAATTGACACGTAGAATTATTTCATTTCGATACCTCGTTCACAGTTATATTATTTTAAATTTGACGTATTAATTAATATCGATCTTCGAAATTTTATCAAATGGCGACTGAAGGGCGCCTCTCGAGTGGAAAGGGTTAAAAGCTTACACTATCGCGCTTATCGCTATATGATAATATAAATCTATGAACTATCCTATATCGTAACGAGTGTTTGCCTATGTATAGAAAGGCACGAAAACTATACAGCCTTTTATTTGAAGTAGGTAAAAGGGAAAAGAGTCGACTAGATTAATAAATAAATAAATGAGTAGGAGAAAAAGGGAGGGAGTGAGGAGTGAGGAGGAGGAGAGGTATATATATTTAATTTATTTCAAGATTATTGTTTACAATATTTATAAACATGGGTAATCTGGAACTTGCAAAAGACAAAATGATAAAATACAAAATGCCCTAGCAGGGCCTGCCTTAAACTCGAATACTATTGCGAAATCTGGAAATTATATATATGTATATAGGAATTGAAAATTTTCCAAGGACTTGCAGAAAAGTCCGCAAAGTCGGAATTCATCTAGGGGCGAGAGTGAAAATGATGGTAGCTATGTATATTTAATATTAGATTTACAGAACCCGTCAATTTGACAGAAAGATTTAGTTAACTTAAAATATGTGTTCCTTAATAGGGCAATAGAGGTACGCGAGCCCCCGAAACTATCGGGTTGGGATGGGATGAAATTTTTTCCAATATTTGAGACGGAATCCTGTACACTTTCGAGATCCTAAATACCTTCGGAATCTCGGATATTTTTAAGATCGCAGTTATTTTCGAGATCCCAAACATTTTCAAAATCCCAGATATTATTAACACTAGATTTACCGAACCCGTCAATTTGAAGGGTTGCTCCAATTACACGATGGTAACAGATTTAGTTAACTTATATTAAGACTGTAAACCCTTTGCACTCGGGGACCTTCTCGTTATTTTTGTGGATCTTATAATTTGAGGATTTTCTGCTGTAAAACGATATTTTGAAAACGGTAAATTAAATGTCATATGCAAATTAAGATGTAGAATTACTTTACTCCTACATTCCAGGTATCATTGCATTATTCAAATTTGATATATCAATTAACATCGTTCTTCAGAATTTGATTAAATGGTGACTGAGGGTCGCCTCACGAGTGCAAAGGGTTAATATAATATATAATTGCTTTTAAATTAAACCAGTCGTTAAAGAGAAAGGCACGTGGTTTCCTTTACCTGTCAATTTGACAGGTGTCCTTAGAAATAGGTATACAGATGTTAAATGTTCGTGTCCAGGTTTTGTAGTGTCGTTTGTCTTAATTTTGCCGATCCATTTGCTATTTTAACGGGATCATCGACGGTGTTAAATGACTCCGGATACC